>NW_027150546.1:2222500-2637500 GCF_001643675.1 Monocercomonoides exilis | reverse complement strand
CAAACAAATGGAAAAAATTCAAAATAATATACTTTCAAAAGATTATGATTTGTGTGATTCTCTAAGGAAGAAAAAAAATCATTTCTTAAATTGAAATGTTTAATTCGATTTATCATTATTATTTGGGTAATTATTTTAGAAATCATAACTTTTTTCGGAGTGTTGTTTTTTCAAATGTTTAATTTCTTATTAGAGGAATTATACATTAAAAAGTTGAATGCAATGCAATTGTTTAAAATGACATTGCTTCCGATAATATTCATGAAAAAATTATTTTTAGATGGAATTGGGTGATTATTTTTGAACTCATATTTTTCCTTTCGAAAATTTCGGTTCGAAAATTTCTATTAAATGTTCGCAAATGAACACTGAAAAGTGAACAGGCACATTCAAGACCTCTGAATTTATATTTCAGATCATGCATTTGTTTATGAAACAGTTGAGACTTTTTGAGCACTTGGATGGAAAATTTCTTCCCAAATGAAAACAATCTTTGAAAAATCCTTATCCCGAAAAAAGTTATGATTTCATAAATAATCACCCAATTATTTCTTTTTTGTGCTCATTTATCAGCACTTGAGATAAATTCTTATTCCGATAATTTGATGGAAGAAATATGATTTCAAAAATAATCACCCATTTCTTTCTTTTTATATTCATGAATTATTTAAAAGGAATTTCATTAACCTTTTTTATAATGGAGCCAACAACATTTCATGTGATCAAAACAACTCTATCTAAAAATTTGTTTCCAATAAAGCTTCATCCATAAATCACTATAATATAATCGAAATGAAAATTTTATGAATTCAAAATGAACATAAAAAATAGTGAATATTTTCTCGCAATTTCAAATTGTTTGCAGAGTTATTGCTTTTGTCACAGACATTGAAAGAATATTAAATGTGGTTTAATTTTTTAAATAATCGATTTGGATATTCATGGATAACATCTTGCAAAAACAAAAAATTTTCACCAAAATTTTCAACGGATTCTTTTCAAGGGAAGCACGCTCTCAAAAACAAAACCAATAAAATTAAACTTTTTTAAATATCTGATTGAAATAGGGTTTTGAAGTTTGGAAATTTCAATTTTTTTCGAAACAAATCTTTTTCTTTGCATTTGAATATCCTCAAATCTGAAAAATAAAAGAAATGAGGGAAAACAGGTTCATTGAAGTATTTTTTGCATAAAGTTCAGAATAATTGTATCTCTTTCAACTTTTCCAAACTTTATCAAACTGTTAAAGTGTTAAAATTCTCATGACCATAAACAGGAGTCAATGAAACCATTGAATTATATGTTGTATCATGAGATGGATTCAATAAATTGAACACTTTTTTATTATATTTTCAGGTTACAAAAAGTTGAAAAAAAGAACATTATTTATCAATGAAAAAGCTTGAAGTTTCATATTTTTTCACAAATATGTTATCCTTTAATTTGATTGTTTCACGTTGAATTATTCCTTTTGTTGTTGTGTACCAATTTTTATCTCATCTTCTTTTTTTCAATTTTAATTTAAGAATTGATCAAAAAAATGGGACGTAAATGGATAATGTGAAGTATAAGAAGTTGACATTAAGTGATTATAAATTTTTCAAACCAGCAAAAGCTCTAACAAAGCTGGTTGGTGGAGGACTTGTGTTGTTAAATAAAATACTCATCATCTTTTTATTCCTTTTAACCAGTTTTAACTCTTTCACTGTTCTTCCTATTTCTCTCATCTTCATTAACAATTTTTAAGATAAGACGTAAAAATGAATCCGTCAAACAACAATATTTCCCAAACATATGCTGACTTCATTGCGAATATTGAAAGAAAGAAAAAACAAAAAAAAAATAATTCTTTTGAAATGAAAACACAATTAATAATTTTTTCCTTTGACTCAGAAAAACTCATTTGCAATTTTCAGAAAAACAAAAACCAAAGATGAATGAATAAATAGAATATTATTAGATAACTTGTGATGATGCCAATATTCCACATTTTTCATCATTTCAAACATTTTCATTTTGGAAACGTTTTATCGAGTTTTGACAGTTTTGAGATTTTTATTTCTTTCAATCTTTCGAAAATATTCCAAAGATAATATAAGCAAAGAAATATCATTCTATAATGATAAATGAATTGTTATGAAACAAAAAAAGTCAGATCTTATTCTTTGCAGTTGACAAAACGATCATTATGTGCTTTTCTGGAGACAGTCAATTTTTGATAAAGAAAAAATGATTCAGAAGTTATTTTCCATTTTATCATCACTGACTGTTTAAAAAATATCAACAATTCTATTCTAATGTCTGGAAATTATTCATTTTTCATTTGGAAACAGGATGAGTTTTGTTTTGCTGCAAATGATTTTTTCCTTAAAAAAGCACATCTTTATCCGTTTTCATGAATCTTTTCTCTTCACAATCCAAGTGATCTTCGTACGAGCTTTATTCTAAATTAAATAACAACATCAACAGTTTCTCTATCAATTCCAACGGTTGAAGTATTCGGTCAACTCTTTGAAGAACAAAATAATAAATAAAAAAAGATGCGTTCAGGCATTTTCATTGAATAATTATGTTCTTTTCGTTAACTTTTTGTAATCAAAACATTTGAAAAAAATGGGTTTATTTTTTGAAAAACTTGTGAAATCACAAAACATTTTGTTATGACATCCATAAGGTTTATTTACAGTTATAAAAAATAAAAATTATTTTGAAATCTGATTAAGTTTAATAATGTTAATAGTGAATCAATTCTTTCATGCTTTGTGCATAAAAAGCTTGAAAGTCCATTCATTCCCCAAAATGTTAACAAATCGTTATTAATTCAAAAAAGATTTGTTGTTCGATATGCAAACAACTGAAAAAAAATTTGCTTTTGATTTTAAAGTATGTCTTTTTTTTTTTTAAAAAAAAGTTCATTTTGATAAATTTTCAAATTAAGAAAAACCTTCATATTTCGATAAAATTTCTGTTCCCACTCACAAAATTTTGCTGTCATGAAAACAATATCTTGACAATGTTATTGTTTCCATTTTGGTGAAGTTTCACGAGAGAGAACATAAATTTGATCGAAATATGAAATTTTTTTTCATTATTTGAAAATTTAACAAAATGAACTTTTTAAAAAAAAATTAACCATATCACAAAAGCCCTGACATAAATGTCTTCCACAAAACAATCATTTTTACAGATAAAAAAATATCACCCATTCAAGTTTATCATTGTTTCAAATGATCATATTTTCCAAAGACTGCACCATAATTATTCAAGATGGAAAATATTCAATTCAACAAAAATTTTGAAAATTTTTTGTAAAAATTCTTTCTCATGTTGGTTGTTTTTCTTTCAGTGAATGATCTGAGATATTTGTCAATTTCGATCTTAACAAAACTTTTGGTGTTTTAATTGTGTTTGATTGTGTGCAATTGCATTAACAGGGAAAATTTGAGAATCTCTTCATGTGTGTGTGATTATTTTCGAAATCATAACTATTTTCTGTGTGTTGATTTTTAAAAGATTGTTTGTCATTGAATAGAGATTTTGTATTTTAATGATTAATCACATCAAAACCATTTCAAAAACAAATGCCACAGCTGAAATAAAGATGAAAATATCTTTAATTAGTATTTTCACTTTTCAGTGTTCTTTATAAGATATTCAAGGGAAATTTTTTGACCTTTATATCTGTGAAAAAAATATGATTTCAAAAATAATTTCCCAAATGAATATTTATTGTACTGAAATAACTTGAAAAACGAATAATAAAAATATTTTATCTTTCAATGAACAAAATAAAAAACGAAATTCATTTCATCACTTTTTTGTTAATATGGTTGACATTATCGTTTTTTCTTTTTAGAAAAAATAATCAGATTTCTATTTATGAAAAATCATTTGAACAACTTTTTGACTGAAAAATACTGCATCTTTATTCAACAGTCTGATTGTTTGTGAATTTCGGGTTTTGTGTGGCCAATCTTTCCAAAAGAATTTCATCACAATTTTTTCATGAATTTTTCATCAGACAACATGAAAAGATGAATTGTTTTCTCTTTTTTGTCTCAATAACTTTTAATTGGACGAACACATAAAACAATTGAAAAACCAACTTTTTTATCCAATAATAATATTTAATGTCTGATTCTCTATCCTTCCATTTGTAGGCATTTTATTTCAAATATTCAATTCACTAAAACCAATTTCAACAATCAGTGACTTGACTTATTTTTTTCATCTCTATCATCTTGAGTTGTTTTTTTTGCCTTCTTTTTTTCTTCTATCATGGTTTCTTCATCAACTTTTATGATTTTTCATTCTCTTTGTGCTTCATAATGATCATTATTGCTGTTCATAAGATTTTCACATGACAAGAAAAAGATGAGCGGTTGGATAATGCAACAACAAGTTTGTTAAACAAAAAACAAAAAGCTGAAAAACCTGAGGATTGTCTGAGGCATTTCTCACTGTTCAAAAGATGTGTTTTCAGAATGAAATCGAGTCAAATCAGCACAGAGAATGAATTCAAAAGTGATTTTTCATCAGATAAAGAAATAGAACAGCTCATTTTTCAATAAATAAATATGAAACCAATTTTATTTAAATTCCTTGTTTTGAAACATCACATTTTTTTCTTCGGTCTCCACATAAAAAGGTAGAAACAATTCTTTGTTCATGGAATTAAGTATGACAACAAAGAGATTGCAACAATTCAGTCCCTCCTTTCATGAAGCCGAATTCACATTGTTCTTTTCTTCAACAAAGGAAACAGAAAGTTGAGAGAGGAAATAACAAAAGAGGTTCTTTCACATGAACAATACCTGAATCTCTGAGTCAAGAAACAACAAAGCCAACAGATTGAATGAGTTTCTCTTGTTCTGTTTAATTCTCTTCACAAATCATATGTTTTACAGAACAATGCTATTCATAGATGAAGGAAATGATTCTTCTGATGCAATCGTTGCAAAAGAACAAACAACTATATCCCTGCTTTTTTGAAACAAAAATAGAGATATATCTTTTATCATTTGTTGTGAATGTTGTGATTGCCACAAATAAAGAAAAAGTCGCTTGGATAACTGAAAAAAACAAATGCAAAAAAAGAATTACAACAAATGGAATTGATAATACAAACTGGAGTTACACAAAATAGGAAATGAAATAACAACTGTTGATGTTTGCAATGAAAAAAAAGAAAAGAAAAGAAAAGAAAAGAATCAACTGAAAAGCCAAATTAGAGTTTAATGAAAAATTTCATTTGACAAGATTCACTCAAAATAATTGTGTGGTGGTGATTCAGCGAACACAAAAACATGAATATATAAAACACAGCAAACACTGCTCATCCAAAATCTGCATTCAGAATCGGCGAAAGAAAAAACTAAGTGAAACACAACAACCAATGAAAACAATGAAACAAAAAAAAAGGATGATATCAAAAACAAGAAGAAATGTGCTGATGAACAAAAACAAAAAGGGAAGAGAGATTCTCTCTCAGACTGATAAAAGATAATATTGAGGCGGCTTTGGAAACAAATACATTTTTCCAGCAAAAACACAATTGTCACCAACTCTTCATTCACTTCTCAGTCTGCAAAGTTCCTGTGATATCTGAAGAATTCACACTCGTCATGTGTTCCCCATCTTCTGTTGTCTCCTCCAGGTCAATCGCATCCGACATCGTCAGAATTGCTGCTCCTGCAGGAAACCGCTGGATGAACTCTCGCTTCAGCCCTGCCAAGCTCAGTCTGTCTTCTGGCTGAGCAGACAGGCAAGCTCGGATGATTTCAAAGAAATTCGACTCCTTCACAGCTGACATGTTCGGTCGTTCGTGATTCACTATCTTCTGCCCTGCCACCTCACCCTCATACTCATCAAATGGGATCTCCAGTGTCAGACACTCCCACAGCATCATCCCAATCGAGAATGCCACTGACTCCTTTGTTGCCCCCATCTTCTTGTTCATCATCAGTTCAGGTGCTTTCCACCTCAGACACTCTTTTCTTTCTTCATCTTCATCATCCTCAAACGCTGATGATGGAGGTGGCGACTTGGTGAATCTCTCGCTCATCACTGAAACATCAGAGGAAGATGTGACCATGGTGGAGCTTGAAGAGACAGATGAACTGTCAGAGTCTGATGAAAAGTCCGAGTGCAAAACAATGCAGATCACCATGTGCTCCGAGAACAGCACAATGTGCGGAGTGAGATTGGCAAGCGATGACAGAGGATTCTCCATTTCATTGAACGAGTGGAGTGCCAGATTCGCCACCCAGAACAGGATCTGGGCAGCTGTCATCTCCCTCTCCTGCAGAGTGCCTATCGCCATCTCCTTTGTCTTGTTCCTTCCATGCAACAGCATGAACAGCGAATCCCTCAAATCCACAATCAGCTTCTCATGGGGAGATGAGCAGGCCATCACATCCACCAGATTCGACATCGACGAGGTGGTGGGGCACAGATCCTCGCCCCGAACAAATGTTGAATCTGAATCAGTCGTTGAAGTGGTGGAAGTGGATGAGATAGAAGGTGATGGTGATCTCTTTCGAATCTCTTCTTCTTCAACCTTCTCCAGTACCCATTCAGGAATCTTGTCTGAATCTCTCCCCAAAATATATTCTGTTGAGCCACATTCACTCAGCAAATGCTCTGACGATTCTGAGTGTCCCAAGCTTTTCTCATACACCCTCTTCTTGATTCTTTCTTCATTCTTCTTCTCTGCCTCTCTCTCTGCTCTCCTCCACTGCTCCTCGGGTGATGGCTCCATCGTCACCATCTCAATCAGCTTCGGATCCTTCTTCACTGTGTCATTCACAATCTCTCTCAGATCTTTGTTCTCATTCTTCGCCTTTCTCCATCTGACTGTTGAAACAACTGCAATTATCAGAATGATAAGAAGAATAAATGCCATCACAATAATTATAACCAAAGACCATGATGATTTCCCTTCTTTTCCTCCTTCAACCACTTTATCATTTCCAGTCTTTGGTTCTGTTTTGTTCTTCAGAATCTTTGGAGAAGTTGCAGCCAATTGCTTCCCAAACAAAATCATCACTGACACCTCTGTTTCATCTGCAATCGTTGAAATATTTTCTGATGGAACTCTTCCAACCACTTCTATTTCTGAAACAAAACTGTCTTCCTCAAAAGGATATGTCTCAACCAACTCCACATCCCCTGTTTTGAATATCAACCTGAATGACAAGTCACAAGGCACAAAAAGAGATCCCTTGAATTTCACAACAACATTGCTGTCATTCTCATTCACTGAAACATCTTCCAGTCTGGGAATGAAAAATGGAGATGACCTTTCTCCTGCTATCCCTCTCAAATCACATCCATCATTCAAAATCCAAAGAGAAGAATTGTCTTTCACTCCATCTCCACCTTTCAAGCTGGAAATGGTCAATGATGCAGAATCTGAACAAATAATATTCCTCCGAAGAGAGGGATATTTTTCGATGAATGGATTGTTGTTCAAAAACTCCCCTTTCTCAATCGTCACATCGCCTGCAGACACTGACAATCCACCTTGTGAAGCATTCATAATTGTAACATATTTCATCTCTAATGAAGAATTCGCTGAGTGAACAAGCGATCCATTCCATTTGCATATCTCTTCAAAAATATTTTCATTCTCCAACAAGTGGTTGTTGGTTAACAATCCTTCAAATTCACACATTTGCAGAGAAACATCCTTTGCATTGTTAATCTCCATAATGCTTCCTTTGTCAGAGAGAGAATGGCAATCTGAGCAAGAGCAATTGAAAAGATTTATTTTAACAGATGATGAAGAAGCTGAGAAAACAGAAGTTCCTTTTGAATTCCTCGAACAGTTGTTGAATAAGGAGATTCCAATAGAAACTGTTCCTGATGACAAATCGTTTATCGCAATAACACAACCCTCAGATAATTTCACTCCATCTGCAGATACTCCATTAAACACAAGACTTCCACAGTTGCCAATCTCAAATACATCTGTTGTTGATTCAATCTGTTCCAGTTTCATATTTGTAATATTTATCTCATCACCATTTAACAAAAATGAAGGCTTCTTGAATGAAAGCATTGATATTGAGCAGTTGTCAACATGAAGAATTCCATTTTCGATGCTCAACAATGTTGAATTCAGAACAACAGATTCAAAGCTTTCTGATTGGCCAACAGATGAAAAATCAACAAATGAAAGAGAAAGCTGACCATTTGTTTCATGAATAATTGAATTGCCTGAATACGAAAATAACTGACCAAAGTTGAATTTCAATCTCTCAATCCGAACATTCTCTGATGTTGTGATCAGACTTCCCTCGTTGGTTATTGTTGAGTTCAGATGCACCAAAGCAGCTGAGGGAGATTGCAATGAGCGGATGGTCACATCAAGAACATCACACTTCCCAACAATTTCTGTTTGCTCCAAGATCAACAGCTGTGAATACAGAGATGGAATGATGTGCTGCACTCCAAAGCTCAATGAGTGGCATGGTGTGTCCAATTCTCCACATTGCTTGCTGTCTGCGCGATTGTCTGCAACTGATGACACAAATATCGTCTCGCTCTGGTATCTCATAACCCTCAGCAGAAGATCTTCTTCTCCTTCAAACGAGTCTGTCGTGCATCCCCATACTGCCTTGTCCTTCACAAACGGTGCTCTGAAATCCAGCAAGAACTGCTCATCAACAACTTGTGTCTCGATTGAGTGGCATCGAATATACACGTCTCTTCCTCTCAATGCAGAGTTGTCTCGGAATGTGATATTTGACAGAACAAAATTCAGAGGCTGCTCAGCTGTCGATGAACATTCCAGAAACATCCACCCACCTCTTCCTGCAGTCGAGCAGAAACACTCTGAAATCTTGCAAAATGAGCACTCAAAACTTCCTCCTTCGTTCAATACACAAAACATCCCTCCTCCCTTTCCACACTTCAACCCTCCACATCTCTTCATCGTTGTGTTTCGAATCACCATTTTCAATGGCTCATCATTCACATTTCGAATGATCGAGATGTTTTCTGTTGTGTCTTGGGTGACTTCTTCAAACAAACTCCACTCAATTACAATGTTTTGTTCTCCTTCATTGCTCCCTCTCTTCTCTCCAGCTGATCCCTTTGATATCCTCAATCCACTTGCTCCCTCCACCTCAATATTCTTCATCGTCAGATTTTTCGCATTCAGCACTGTTGTTGACAACACAGAAATAACATCCTGCGAAAAGCTCAACAATTGCATCGTCACCAATTCCAGCACAACTGTCCCTCCTTCTGCCTTGATCAGCCCATAATCTGTCACTTCTTCTCTCTCATCTCCTTTTTTGGTGAATGAGCAATCTTTCACAGTCAACAAACCCTCGCTTGAGCCAACATGCATCAAAACATCCACTCCACTTGCAAATGAAGATGGAATCACAAACTTCACCAGCTCGAAATTGGTGATGCCACAAATCTTCATTGCTGCTCCTTCTGCTCCTTCAAGCGATGAGACACATTCCAATGAGCACATGCTGCTCTCATCCGATTTCACTGATATTCCACTCACTTCAACACTCTTCTGCAGATACCCTTTTCCTTTGATGCTGACATTCCTTTCATTCCCTTCTGCCAGTCTTGTCAACGAATGATCCATCGACAGACACGGATAATCTGAGAATCCACACACACACACATCACAACCTTCGCTCCCAATAAATATCTCTGACCCAATCCCTCGCCAGAATAAAACCAGTGGAATGGCATTCGTTGTGTCACTCCCATCAAAGCCTCTCATAGAATCCAATGAAATATCTGCCAGATGTCCAGATACAAATGGAAGAGAGGTGTTTGTGATGCTCTTCGTCAAGTTTGGTGATTCAACAAACAGATCATTTCCATATCTGGCAATATTTGGCTTGTCTGCCTCAAAAACAGGGGATGAGATCACAAACGAAGAATCACCATCAATCAGCTTCAGTGCCATCCCTCCCCCAAACCCAATCTTCCGTTCTTCTGCTGGTGCTGTGCATCCTGTGAATGTGCATGAAATAACATTCATTTGAATGCTCCCTTTCAACTGACCATCAATGGCCCCTCCTCTGCTTTCATCATCCAGCACAGAACATCCATCAAATGAACATTCTTCAATATTTATTTGTGTGTTTGTATTTTCATCATCGCTGTTGTCAATGCTCACACAGCCTCCATTTCCAGCTGCTCTTTCCATTTTTGTGAAATTGCTGTTCGTCATGTTCAACCACAGTGTGCTCATCAACTCGGTATTTGTTCCACTTCCCCTCAACGAGATCAGCGGATTTCTCCTCAAATCAATTGATGAAGCGGAGAATTTGTCGATTGTCAAAATTCCTGATTCAACAGACAAGAACAGAAATGTCAATTCTGATAATTGATCTTGAAGAGAAAGCGAACATTGAGACAGAGTCATTGACGATGAAGATGACGAAATGAAAGTGGAGTGAAGAGGAAGGGAAGATGGAAGAGAAAAGATGAGTTTTGATAATTCTGTTTCAACATTTGCTGAAATCATCTCAGAGTTTGATGTTTCACTTGAATCAGAGACTGTCCAGCCACTTTGATCATCATTTCCTTTGATTTCGTGTTTCTGATCAGAAAAGGTTAATTCATCGCTCATCATAATCATTCCATTCACAACAACTTTCTTTGTTCCTGCTTGTTTTGTGAGCGAGTGCTTCATTGTCAAGCAAGGGAATTGGACAATTCCACAGTGTGAGTGATTGGATGCCTCAGAATTGCTCACATATATTTCTTCTGGGGTGGAAAGAAGATAGATGCACAGAGGAATGGCCACACTGTTGTTTCCATTGTCATATCCTCTCACTTTCTCAAGAGAATCCAATGAATCTGTAACACATCTGATGTTTTCTGATTTTGCTGTTTCTTCCAGATTGGGTGAAATGACAAAGATATCATTCCCCCATTTAGCTGTGTTTGTGCCAAACGAAGAGGAAATCAGGAAATTGGGATTTTCATTCAACAATCGAAGAAAGATTCCTCCCCCAAATCCATATGTTGCAGAGCAATAGCACCCATCAAAAGATCCACCTTTCACTTTCACTTCATTCTCATTCCCAACACACAGCATCATCGATCCCCCATCAGCCGATGTTCTGCTTCCACATCCTTCAAAAGTGCAACAATTCACATCAATGTTGGCCTTGTCATTCGAAAACGATATCACTGCTGCTCCGCTCGTTGTTCTCTCAATCCCATCAAATGCACACTCTGAAAGTGTCAATGAAATCTCATTTGTCGAAGAAAGCGAAAACAGTGAATTTGTTGAAATCGTCTTTGCCCAGTTCACATGTTCCATCTGAAACATCCCATTCTGCACATTTATCAGTTCTGTCGAAAATACTGTTTCTGTTGATTGTCCGCTCCCAAATGATATGTTCAGTCTGCTGACGCTCATTCCTCCTGCTCCACTTATCTCAAACATCCTTGACCCACGATTATTCGGATGAGCCGAGTCATGCACAACAACAAAGTCTCTGGCAGTCAATGTGCCTGTTGAGACTGAAAATAGAGACAGCCCAGATGCTTCAAATTCTGTATGGATTGCTGTGCTCATATTGCTTTGGCCATAAACAGTAAAAGCGTTGACTCCACAATCAAAACTATTTGTTTCGATTATCGTTCCTGAAGATACTTCGACATTGGGAACCAAGTCTGGAATGAGTTGTGTGAGGCAACGGCTGATCGTGCTGCATGGATAAGATTCATAAATTCCACAAGCATATGTGTCGTTGCCTTTTGGTTGTGGATCAGTTGATGAGACAAATCTCATATTTCCAAAATCATTGCGAAGCCATTCACTACGATCAACAATTGAGTCAAATTTAATGCTAACTCTGTTTGTTGTTTGGACGGTTGAATAACAACTTGGATCAATATTATTTTCTGAGGATATGTAAATGGAAAGATCGTGCCCACCTTTCACACATGTGTTATTGTGAAAAAAACAGTAATAAAACAATGTTCCTCCATTATTTCCTTTTATATGTTGAAATACAGCTCCACCTCCGCACTTAGCAAAGCAATGACAAAATAAACAATTTGAAATGGCAACTTTATCCGCTGGCTCATAATGAATAATTGCCCCTCCTGCACCATTTATTGAAGAGTTGCATCGACAGTTATCATAAAAGGAATTCACAACGCACACTTTCTGTCTTTCTGTTTTTGTTTGAAAAAAATATATAGCTCCTCCATCATCAGCAGAAGAGCAATTATTAAACAAACAATCGTCAACAAATGGTTGCGTATAAACATTATCGAACATTATTCCTCCACCTCCATATCCGTTGGTTGCTGCTGATGTGCATTGAAAAAATGAAGAATGAAGCACAAAGCATTCAGCAATTCTTTGAGCATATATTCCTCCACCATTTGTCGAGGAAGCATTGCATCTTGTGAATGAAGAATTCTCAACTGTGAGAATTGCACTTGCGTTGTTATAAACATAAAGAGCTCCTCCTTGTGGTGCTGTGCAATCAGTCCATTCGCATAATGAAAAGGATTGGCTTTCCGTTGAATTAATTTGTCCTTTTTTCTCAAGGGCATTCGTTTCTCTTTTCCCGAAGTTTATTGTTGTGTTTTTGCAGACAAATTCCTGTGAAGAATAAGATCCACTCGAAATCCCTCCTTCAAAGACATTCACACATGAATAAATGAGGCAGTTCTCCATTGAACTCAACAAGCACGAATGTTCCACAAAATGATCGCTATTCGTGTTATATTTCACAGACATGTTCCTGAAGGCACAATTATCAATCTGTTCGCTTTTGCTCTTTCCTGATAGCAGGAAATTGTCTGAGGATGAGACAGCCAGATCAGTAATGATGGAATTGCTCAAAATAGCAATATTTGAATCATCAGATGAAAATATGAGACTGGAAGGGTTAAGACTCTTTTGGGGGATCAAAGTCATGTTTGTGAGGCAGATTGACCCGATATTCAAATAAAAAGGAGATTCCGACTTTTGGAAGGAAACACACGAATCCAACACCACATCCGATGAATCTGTTATTAGAATAAATGGCGAGGAAGAATATTCCACTGCCACATTTTCCAGTCCAACTGAAGAATTGGAAAAGTGTAAAAATGAATAAATCGCTGTGCATGTTCCTTCCTTCCATCTGTTCATTCCTGATGCTTTTCCATGTTCTGAAAAATAATTATTATTGCCATTTGTGAAAAACTGTGCATCATTTGAGTTGCCTTGACCGAAATAAAAACAGTTATATTAAAAAGTAATATAAAATATAATACCTCGGTTTCTAAATGTGGCTGTCGCATAGATGACTTGAGAATTAAATGTCTCTGCCAGAATCAGACATGCTAAAAGGAACAAATGCATGCTTATCGAGAATACAAATCAGTTTTTATATAAAAATTAAATATTATGAGAATGATCATTTTTTATTTGTTAAACTCATGATTGAATAAAGAAAATGTGAAATTGAAATACTTATTATTGTTTTTGAAATACACAATTAATGATGCAATGTTAAAATTCTCCTATTAAACAGCTGTCCAGAATAAAACTGTTTTTTTCTGGAAAATATTTTTCAATAAATCACAACAACTTTTTGAAAGAAAAAATTTTTAACAAAATGCAATATTGTGCTTGCCTTATCAATGCAAAAAATTAGTTTCAACAGTAACAAATAACAAATAATTTTAAATAGATTTTAAGAAAAACAATAATAAGAAAAAACATTAAAACAAACTTAAATTTGTTTCTTTATTGTTTGTTATTCATAGAACATTTATGTTTTGATCCCAATTCGCATTGAAAATATCTGATTAACCATAGTTATGTTTTCAGATTGACTTGTTTTTTCAAATCTTTTGTTGAACAAGTGATCGAGGATTTCGAAGAATCCAATGATAATATCTTTTGTTGAGAAATGCTTTTTTCATTTGACTGTGAAATTAGATTCAAGCGTTTGGATGCAAAATAGTTAACAATTAACGTGAGCATTTGATAAGATAGTTTTGCGAACAAATATGAAGAAATGGTTTATGTTTTTATTGGCTTACTGAAAAAAGATAAAAGGTGGAAGCGACTCAAAGAATGGAAAGTGATATATTTGCTCATTTCTAGTTTGTGGAATTATGTTTTTTTATATCATTTGTTCGTTTTGCAGGCATTTGATTTGGGAAATTTTAAAATAACCGTTGAAAAGCACTTTTCTGAAAGAAGAACGATTGAGAATTTTTGGCAAAGATGAAGTTTGAAATAATTTTTTAAAATGTTATTTTTATTTGGCTCCAGCGCAGAAATCAAGGAAATAGAAGACTGACATTCACTTATCTTGGTTGAATGTCTTGCTCGAATAACTGTAATATGTTGAAAGAAGACAGGGCAAAGAGATTGGATGGACATTTGAGAAGTCAATTCTTGATTCAATCAGAAGGAATTGTTAAAATTCCAAATCTCTCTTTATTCAGAGGGATCAGAAACCTTCTCATATGGAGATGAAAAGACTTTTGGAAACGGATGATTGGAGGATATGTTACAGAAACGATTGAAAAAGGATGGAATGATGAATTTATTATTGAAGAAAACGAGACTTTTCAATGGAACAATAATTGAAAATGATAAACAAGTCAAAAGGTTTGGTTTTATCTTCCAAAATAAACTTTATTGAATTTTATTGTTTTCTTACAAGCTATTCAGAAAGCGAGGGCTTTGATGACTTAGAAGAAGAAGAAAAGAGGCGAAGGAGAAGGCAAAGGAGAAGAAAGACAAAAATTCAAGATATAATGAAGATGCATTCCATTGGGTTTTGGAGAAGAGTAATTTTTTGGAGAAAGACGATTTTTTGAGAAAGAAGTGAAGGAAAAGCGGAAGATTTTTGAATGAAAAGAATGATTTCCAAATCTTTCATGCTTTTTGTAAGCGAGAATGAATGGATTGAGTTGAATAAGTGAAAGATTGAGAAGATGCTGTTTCTGAGGAAAACACACAAAAATGAAAGAAGAAACAAGATAACGTTTGATATTGCTGAATTTCAATCAATTTTATTTGATGTTATTTTTGATTGCAATTCTTCTCAGCTTATCATCTCATTTTGTCAACTTTAATCATTAATTTATTTATTCAGCTTCATCATCATCATCTTCTTCTTTTTCTTCTTCTTCCTCCTCATCCTCTTCTTTTTCTCCTTCTCCTTCTCCTTCTTCTTCGTTTTCGTCTTCGTCTTCTTCACCTTCTTCTTCTTTTTCTTCTCCTTCTTTTTCTTCTTCTTCTTCTTCTTCACATTATTCTTCTTCTTCTGCTTCTTCTTCTTCTTCTTCTTCAGTTTCTAATTCTAATTCTTCAATTTCTTCAACATCTTCTTCTTTCCCACAAACTGCCCCATCTTCATCTTCACCATAATCTTCTTCATCAGCTCTTTCTTCTATTTTTTCAATGTTTTTTTCACTCACTTGACGTTCTATCGATCCGTCGGCCTTATGATTCATTTATGCCATTCAATTCAGAAGAACCATTGAACTGAACTGAAAATAGCTTCATTCGCTTTTCTTCCTCTCAACATCCATTCACCACATGCGCCTTCATTTCTTTTTTCATTCATTATTCTGATGATGAAAAAAAAGCCATCTGTATAAAATCGGTCTTTTCATTGAATATTGTTCTTCTTCTTCTTCTTCAACTCCCCTCGAATTCAGGGCCAAGCGTCATCTTTTATTTTCTTTTCGGAAGCACAAAACGTATGTTTATGCAATCACGAAATATCTATGAAAATTATTTTACAAAGGAGATGGTTCAATATCAAACCAAGAATAGCCGATCATCTGGTGCACAATCCATGAAGGTTGATTCTGTGTTTTTCATCTGGAAGCTGAAAGAGTTCACAGAAAACAGAAAGAACAAGGCAAAAGACGATATTTGGAACATATTATAATATGGATGATGTTTGAGAGATTGCATAATGCGATTCACTTTGAATGAGTCATCGAAGAAAAAATGAGGAAGAAAAAGAATTGAGAGGATAATCCATATTTGAAGGATAATTCCATGAAACAAGGGATTCTTCAGCCAACAGGCAAGTTGGTATCAGTGAAACAAAAGAAACAGATATTTTTGAAGATAATTTCCAGATATGATTGAAGAAATGCTATTTGAAAAGAAGAAATAGATGATTCCAAAAAGCAACAAGCGGAATTTGCCTTTGATGAAAAGGAGAAAATAGATGAAGTAATTACGAAGAAATATTTTTATTTTAGCGGAGATTAAAGATTGATTGAAAAAAAATAAACTTCTGATGAAAAGAAGATGATAATTATAGGATATTTCTCTGATATGGAAAATGGTCAAAAATGAGAAAATGAAAGAATTAATTTGAGAATCAGATAAAATTCATTATTTCCTGTTTTTTTTGTGTCAGCAGTGCTGAAAGTGAGTGTTTGAAGAGGAACAAATGTTGAGGTGAGGAGGATGAAGGAGGCGTCTTGGGAATCTGTCATGCAAACAAGAGCGAATTCTATTGTTTCACATGGACTGAGTTGTGTGATTCCGCAGAGATCGGTGATTGTCCCATTATGTGACACGATTTTGAATGTTGTTATGAGAGGAAGCCATCTGTTGAACTCAACATCATCAGCAGTTCCTTGATTCCAGACTCTTTTTGTTGGGATTGTTGATCCACACTGATTGAATGGTGATTGAGTGATTGCATTGTCACTGAAGAACACATCGTTTCCTCTGCCATTTGTTGCGGAATTTCCATCGAAGAAACAGAAAGTGATGAATTTGACTCCATTCATCCAATCATATGTTCTGGTGCAACACAACGCAGCGCCACCGTAGGTGGTTGGATTTTCGACTTTGTTGTTGATGAACTGGCACTCATGGAGCAAGCATTGTTTTGGTTTTTGTGGTGGATGCCAATTGAATGTGACTGCACCAGCTGCATCACCACAAGTATTTGCAATTCAGGCGCAATTTTTGAACAAGAATTTTGCATCAGATGGCATGTTATCGAGAGCAAAATACCAGCCAGTTCCGCACCAATTTGTGATTGAACAACTTTCCACTCTATTTTCTGAGAATGTCCAAACAGAATTTGATTGTGGCCAGCCAACATAAGCAGCTCCTCCATGTAAAGCAGAGCAACTTGTGAAATTGGATTTTGTGACTCCTATTTTTAACAAACCGTAACAGTATAAAGCCCCACCAGCACCATAAGTTGAACATCTGTTGAATGAACAGGAAGTGATTGTGAGATTTGCATTAGCACGTTCAACATGAAGTGCACCGCCTGCTGAAGATCCACCAGTTAAATCTTTCCATTCACACCATTCGAAGCGATGAATGCTTGCATCAAAAGCAGTCAGCTTTTCTTGTGTCTTTCTTTCAGTTTCAAATATGAAATGAATTACAATATCATTTGATGATGAATGTATTTGAGGGAAAAAAGAGGTGTTGAAGGCAGAGAGAGGAGTGGATGGACTGTTGAGGTTGGGGAGAATGGCGCCATCGATGGGTTTGTGGGAACGGAGGAAGAGAGAAAATTATGCAAAAAAGGATGGTGATTAGAAAAAGAAGAAGAAGAAAAAGAAGAAGTTGAAAAGAAATGCTAGTCAGCGAACTGTTCCGTTGCAAAAAGTGCACGTTTGTTGCTATTTCTATTTTGAACAAAGAAGTTGCTCTGAACATTTAATTATCTTCGTCACTTTTTTTAACCAAATAAAAATCGCATCGCATGTGCTTTCTGCAATTTTGCAGTAAAAATATTGAAGGAAAAAAACAACTAACTCGATGATATTGCTTTATAATTTTGTGAAAAGGCTCAATTTGCCATATTTTATTCACAATTCAATCTTCAAAATTGTCAATATCAACACTCTTGAAAAAATGAACTGTTTTTTAACAAAAAATACAGAGCCAAATGCCACTGAGAAATTTTTAATTACGAAAAAAATGACTTTTGTGATATTTTTCATTAATTCCAACATCATTCAGAAAACGCCAACTTCAATTGACATTAATCTGGTTTATTTGTATTGAGAAAGTATTTTTGAAATATGTTTAAGGAAAAAAGAAAAAATAAGCTGATTAATTTTTAAGTAATATAAACATTGATCAGAAAATTGATTGAAGAGCGATTTTCTGAATGCTTTGGAGAATAATTCTTTTCCAAGTTGCAATATTGATTTACTCAAAAGACGTTAATGGTGAGGCAACAGAAGTCTACGTGAGGCGAAGCGGGAACGATGGCAACAGCGGTTTGGCGATCGGCAAGGAAAAACTAACATTGAGCGATGCATACAGTGTACTGAGTAGCGACATTGAATGTCGCATGAAGGTTGTTTATGATGATGATGGACCATTTATTGCAGATTCCGTTGGATTTAATAATGAATATGGAATCACGATTGAAGGATGGAATAGTGAGGAAAATGGAAACACTGAAGTGGAAATGGACTGTAAAGAACATACAGGATGTGATCTTTTCACATGCAGAGGAACTGTAACATTTCTGTATTTGACATTTAAATTTCCAGCAACGTTGAAAAAAGAGAGCGAGTATTCTAGGATGTGCGATTTGATATTGAGCCTTGAAGCTAATTTATCGATTACAAACTGCAGTTTCAATCCACCAGAAACAACGGGTGAGGGTGTTGATTATTATCTTGTGTTTGCATCAGGGGGTTTATTGACAATGTTCAATGTCGAGTGTACAATTGGTAGTAATGAATTGATGTTTCAGAAGGAACTGTTTGTAGCAAATGAAACTCGTGCGGTAGAATTAACCGATTTATTTTTGAGGAGAATTCAGACAACTGCACAGTCCGTTGTCTTTATCACACGTTTCGGTAAATGTGATGTGTTATTGGACAATTGCACGTTTCTTGAATGTCAAGAAGTATCTATGGAAGAAAGTCGCGGAGCATTGTTCGTTGATTTCAACGACAAAAGCAGCTCATTTACAGTTGGAGGTAGAGCTCCTACGACTTTTTCATCATGTAGTTGCAGAAATAATAAAGGTTCTGGAGGGATGTATCTTCAAGTGCCAGTAATTGAATCAGCAAATAACCTTCAATGGCCTACAGACGGAAGTAATCTGGTGTTTGGCAGATGCAAAGCAGGAGAAGGTGAATCAGAAAGGAACATCGGATTATATTTGAAGATGACAAATGACTCATTATTCGAAGATATAGCAAATTCAATGAGAAACAGTTTTGCGATTAATTATACAAAAGCAGAGCACATGTGGTATATTACTGGATGTGATTCTGTTAATTTAGAAGAGGTAGATTTTGTATCCAAATTTTTTGATACCTCAAATCCACCACAAACACCTACAAAGATTTATGCGATGTCTGGTGGTGATGGGAGTGGCGAAAGCTTGGCGCATCCAATTGGCGTTCTGAGGGATGAAATTCTTAACTTAGAAAAGAATGCAGAGTGCTTCATTGAAATTATCGCAACAGACAGAGCTCTTTCGGTGGAAGAAATAGTGTTTAACTTTAGCAAAGGCATTATGATTGAAGGAATGAGCGGCGATGGAAGTGGCAAAGAGGAAGCGTGCATCGATTGTGATGTCAGTTCAAGCTCAGCTCTTTTCACATGCATAGGAGTGGTGAACTTCCAGCTTTTGGCATTCAACTTTCCCGTTGCAAGAACACAGTGGAACGCTTTGATTAGATCAGATGGAAGTTCAACATTTCTAACAATCAACAATTGCCGATTTGTCAGAGTAGAACCAGAATCATCAGAAGGAGCTTATTCATGTATTGATGAAGATGAATCTATTTTTAGCAATCTTGTGAGAGCTTCTGAAGGAAAAGTTACAATAAACAATGTTTTGTGCACGAGTGATTCGATTTGTGTTTCATTTATGTTTTCGCCATTTTATTTTGAAAGAGCCAGTGAGGTTTTATTGAATGGAGTGAATGTGAGCAACATGAAGATTGAAAATAATGCCACATTTTCGTTTGAAGATTCAGAAGACAAATCATCGCAAATTACAGTTGACGGAGTGAATGTTCAAAACGTGAATTCGGAGTATGGAAACGCGGCAGGGCTGGAGATATATTTGCACTCAGAAGAATCGACTGTGGCGATTGGAAGGCAGAGCAGATGCGCATTCAAATCTTGTTCAGCGCCAGTGGGAAAAGCCGGGGCAATATACATTTGGATGGCAAAGATAAAGCCAAATCTTCAGCTTCCTTCAGCAGGCAATTTGAATGTTGACAGCTCAAACACAGTTGGGTCGTTGCCGATATCAATGTTCATCGAAAGCGAAGGCATCGATGAGTTCTGCAAACAAGAAAATGTGTTTGAGTTTGCAGATGCTTTCGAAGGATCGATAGCTGGCTGGATAATGGGAAGAAAAAATAATCAATCAGTTTCAGAAGATTTGTATGAGAAGCATTTGAAGTGGAAGGAAGAAGGGCCAAAGGAAGATGACCCGAAGGAAGATGATCCGAAGGAAGATGATTCGAAGGATAAAGAGGATAAAGGAGGAGATGGAGGAAAAGAAGGAAATGGAGAAGAAGAGAAGCCATTTGCTTGGTGGATTATTGTGATTGTTGTTGGAGTTGTGGCAGTTGTGGCAGTTGTTTGTGTCATTTTGATTGTGATGAAGAAGAAGAGGAGCTCAAAGAACAGGATTAATGTTGAGGATGAGGAGAACGAATCAGAAGGAAAAGGAGGAAAAGGAGGAAAAGGAGGAAGAAACAAGAAACGAACAAAGCGAGGCGGTGAATTGGAAGAAGGAAGGCCAGCGAAGAACTTTGTGGTTGATGCTGATTCAGATGGAAGCAGCAGGAAAGCTGATGAAGGTGATAATGGTGATAATGGTGATGGAACATTGGAAGCAGAGTATGAAACAGAAGAAGAAGAAGAAAAAGACAGAACAGGGAAAAACGGTGAGAAAGAGGCGAATTGGAAGGGAAAGGAAAATGCATCAGTCAGACAACATTTGGACAATGTCAAACAAAACATCAATGAAACTTTTGAGCAATTTGAACAAAAAGAGCAAAGGGAAAAAATTGGGAATGCAATTGTTGCAGAGGCAGTTAGCCATGTTTTATCTTCCACTTCTTCTTCCTCCTCTTTTTCTTCAGTTTTGAATGAAGAAGGGTTACAAGCAAAGGAATTGGCAGCAGACATCAAAGGATTAATTGCAGAAGCAAATGTTATGTCGCCTTTATCTGAATAACCAAGAGGGAATATATCAAAATGGACGAGGAAGATATCAAAGAGAGTGCCTTCAAAGAAGAAGAAGAAAGAAAAGAAAAAGGAAAGAAAAAGAAAAAGAAGGGAAAATGAAGAATGAAGAGCATAAATGGTTTTAAACAAAAATACGTAAGATTATAACAATAATAATTAAAACAAATTAATTGTTTGCTCATATTTTTCTTTTTTTCCTTCTTTTTTTATTTTATTTTTATTTTTATTTTTATTTTTATTCTAATTCTGAATTGCATTCTCTTTGATTGTTTTCCTTTTTCAAAAGAAATTTTGAACTTTCAAAGTTTATTTATTTATTTTTTTGTCTAAATTTATCTTAATCTTTATCTTTATTTGTTTTATTTATTTTATGATTTTCTCATTGAGATATCAATTGATATTTTTTGAGAAGCTCTTCATTGCATTTGCGATGAAACCCGTTTTTTGCTTATATTTCTCAAACTTCTGATTTTTTCTCTTTTTCTTTTTCTTTTTCTTTTTCTTTTTCTTCTTTTTTTTCATTATTTGACTGATTTGCACCTAAATGCTACAACTTTTTTGAAAGTTGTGAGTATTTTTTTCTTGTTTAACTAGTTTGAAATTGCATTTTTTCTTCTCCTTTTGAAAACAAAAAAAATGTATTTAATTTTTTATTTTCTCGTTTTTTATTGAATGGCTTTTGTAATTTAACTTCTGTGTGTAACTCATCAATTTCTTTCAGTCATGCTTGTTGTGTTTTGCATAGTTTTCTTTGTGGAATCAGTGAATTTATTTCAAGAAAATGAAAAGAAAGATATTTTTCCACTTTTATATTTGAATTCATTTGACAGAAGATATTCTATTTTTGAATGATTTGTGAAGCAATTTGTGAAGAGAGTATTGGAAAATGGAGATGATAATCTTGTTTTTCATTATTCTCGTCCAACAATGTTGGAGTTTGTTTGTATTTTATATTCATTCTCTTTCTCTCTTTGAAGTTTCTTTGTTGAAATTTTTTGAATAACTTTTTAAAGAAAAACAATTCATTTAGGAATTTATTTTTTATTTTTTTAAATTTTGTTGTTTCCATTTGGAATAAAAAATGTTGAAGAAGAAGGTCTGATGAACTTTAAAAAAAAACTGAAAATTCATTGAAAATTTCAAAAATAGATTGGAAAGAAAGATAAAAAAGGCTTCATTCAAATTCTTCCAAAGTTGGCAATTTTCTTCAGTCAAATTTGAAGCGTGTCTTCTTTTTTGTTCATTTCGTTGGATGCGAAGAAGTCTTTGAATTTTTGTCAATCCTTTTCATATTTCAATATTCTGAGCATATTCCTTCTTCAGTTCTTCTTGTTATGTTTTCATCATTCGAAATAATTGTGTGCTCTTCTTCTTTGAATTCTTCTTCTTTGAATTCTTCTTCTTTGAATTCTTCTTCTTTGAATTCTTCTTCTTTGAATTCTTCTTCTTTGAATTCATCATCATCTTCTTCTGGATATCTTCTTTTTGAATATTTGCTTCTCCTGAAAAAGAATTGCTGAATAAGAATTTTCGTTGTTTTCTTCTTATCTTCGGTTATTTTTCTTCTTTATATTTCTTTCTTTCTTTCTTTCTCTCTCTCTCTCTCTCTCTCTCTCTCTCTCTCTCTCTCTCTCTCTTCACTGAAAATGAAGACGAAGCGAATTTTCCATTTCTTCAATAAAATTCTTCAAATCGTTTGCTCATCTTATCAAAATGAAAGCAGTTATTTTCCATTGAAGAGATCTTTTTCAACATTTTCTTTGTCATTCGCTTCAGATTTCATTTTGAAGCATACGAAAATTATCAATGAGAAAAGAAGAAGAGGAAGAAAAATGAGATGATGACAATGATGAAGGTGTTGTTGAAGAAGAAGAGGAAGATACAGATGCCGTTTTAAAATTTGATATATTCTTTGTTGGGAAATATCCTCAACATCGTAACCTCGTTCTCTGCTCTTGTGGATAATGCTTCGATGACACAATGCAAAAGGCGATAGCAAAATGACTCAAATCCATTTGGACTGTAATCCACTTCAAGCTGCTTGTGTAACACCAAACTGCCTGACTTTCTCGTATTTTTGGTTCTTAATCCAATCAATCAAATGCTGTTCCATCGCTCCCCCCGGTCTATAAAATCAATGTCTTGCCCTTCTTATCTCAAAAAAGGCTCCTTGCTCTGAGGCAACTGACTCCAATTTCCTGTTTCAGTCATTTGCTCCAATCTTTCCAACAAACTTAAAAATGAAAATGTCCTCTTCCTCTTTTTAAAAAACGCTCTCTTTTCATAGAGATTGGCTGTTCTTCCTTTTTGCCTTGGTAGTTTTCCAACCCCGTTGATTTCTGCTCCATCAATATTCATTTTTCATCGCATTTCTATCCATCGCGCATGTTGAATCCAAAATAAGTAACACAAATATTCATAACAAAATATATTCAGGCTCTAATATATTTGTAAGATTATGTTTGGCTCACTTCCTCGCTGTTCTGCTCTGCAAAGAATAAATCGTCCATTTTAAATAATTTGCCTGAATCACGATTTTGGAAAGGATACGGACGGAAATATCTTCACAATCAATAGAATAATATAAAATATATACATCAAATTTTTCATATGTTATTTTGGAAAATGAATTACCTTCGAAGATACTTTTCTATAAAATCATCTCCCCAAATTCCATCAAAAATGTACCTCCTTTGCTGTCTCGTGCTTCCAAGCAAAATAATATATTGCAGAAAATATTCGTTCGCTGATCTCTCATCTTGTCAATGCTTTATTTCGTTCAAAGAAAACTTCTGGATCATTGCATCCATAACAATAAACTTTTAAAGATAAATCATTGTTTCTTTTTGAAACAACTTAAAAAAAAGTGCAAATGTTTATCGAGATGGCATGAACGAACATTTTTTTAAAATGGCTTTGAATTAAAAAATTTCGCAAATTTCATTTTATCAAACAATTGCGAATTCAATATGAATGACGAATTTTCGTTGTTTTCTGTCTGCAATGTATTTTCATAAATGCAGGAGATAAGCCCGATCAGTAAATTCAATGGCTTGTCGTTATTGTTGCATTTAAATTCATGTTTATTGCGATTTTTTCCTTTTTTATTGAAGAATTATTTTCAGAGCTTGAAGATTGCGATGAAGATGAACAGAGACAGAAAATCGAAGAGATGAATGAGATCATTGATAAAACGAACGGAAAAGAATTTATATCCGTTTTTTCAGAAAAACTGTTCAACAAAATCAACACAATGATTGAAGAAAAGAAACTTTTGTGGGGAAATGCCATTCTGTTGCTGAAGCATGTTGGATTTTGGAATATACTTAAAGCAATTTGGATTTGTGGCTTTGAAAAATCTTTGTTGATCAAAGGATTTGAAAAGATGATTATTGAAGAAGAAAAGAAGAAAGAAGAAAAGGATGAAAATTATCTTGTTGACCTTTGCGAATGCTATCTTATGCATTTATCCCTGCAACCTTCGGAATTGTTTTCAATCTGTGTGCCCTGCCTGTTGAAATTTGCCTTGAAGAAAGAGGAAAGCAAAGAAACACAAAAAGAAGTAGAGATAACTTTGCTGGCTTTAAGCAATATTGATAATTATGTATGAGCATTTTTATTTCATTTTTTGAAGTTATTGATTATTTTCATTATTTTTCAAAAGGAACTGAAAAAAGAACTTTTCTTGGATGAAATCAAGGAGATAATCAAAAATCATCAAGAGCATTACAACCTCACCCGTCTTGCCTATCAGTCGGTTTGTGCCTTTTTGGTCAACAGATTTCACTGCGATTACAGAGAAATGGAAGATTTGATTGTGAATGAACTTCATCTTGTGAAAGAAGCAACAAGGGAAATGGAAGAGCTGATATCATTTGAGGAATATGAGGGAGAAAGCGAGGAGGAAAAAGAAGAGAGTGAACGCGAAGCGGATGAAGGATATATTCTCATAAGATGGCTCTGCATATCTGACGATCTATTCTGTTGTTGTGGATCGTGGAATGAAGACATTTTAGGGCTTATGAAATGCGTTACGGGGGTATATCGAGCAACAAATGAATGGTGCAATCAAATTGGCGATCATTGCTTTTATTGCTTTAAAAGTGTTGGAAGAAGAATAGAGGGATATGATTTATTGCTGAAAAGCGGAGCAATTGATGCTGTTTTGAAGGAACTTTGGCGGAAAACGTTGTATCAAGATATTTTTCGTGATTTTTTGATGAGTTTTGCGAATCTTTGGAGAAGCTTGGATGAGAAAAGAGATGAAGAAATGGAAGAGAAAAAACGAAAAGTTATGAAAAGAAAGATTCTTGAAAGGTTGGAGGAAGAGGGATTCGAAGATTGCATCAACAGATTTCGCTATTGCGTTTTTGTAAGATACTTTGACACATTTTTGACAAATGGCACAGGAATCTATGATGTTCTTCTGTGAAGCAATTGTGCTTTTGTTATCTTCATATTTTTTTTAAAGCATTTCCATTTCATTTGGGTTTGAATGCTTCATTTGTTTTCATTTCGCATATTTGAGAAAATAGTTTTCTTTTTTAAAAAAAAAAAAAAGAAGAAGAAGAAAAAGAAAAAGAAAACTTCGTTTTTTTCCTCAATAAATAATAAATTAATAAAAATCTCATTTTTGAATTGTTTGATTTTCAGGGAAGAAAGTGAAATGATTTCCATTTCTTGTTCCCCATTGAACTATTTCCACTCAATTCGATTTTGAATTGAAACACCTTGCTCATTTTGTTCAAATAATCTCAGCTCGTTATTCTTTTTGGTCACAATTTTTGACAATTTTTTTATTGTCCAAGCTTTCATTAAAAGAAATGTTTTTTGGTATTTTATCCATAATTCTTTGAATACAAGAACAAACTCATCAATTTTTTTTTTGTGAAATAAAAGAATAATCAACAATATAATTTCGGGTTTAAATAAACTTGACACAAAATGAATTATTTGTATTCCAATGAATATCTTAATTTATTGATTTTTCGATGTTGAAGACAATTGTCTCATAATTGTTTGAAAAGTTTTTGATTTCATTTTAATATATAATTACTCTGAAAAATGACAAATGAGAGGGGGAAAATGTTTTAAAGAATAGAAAGCATTCGACAAATAACTATTTTGATGAGACTATTATTTCATTGAGCTTAAAAGTTGATTTCTATTCAAATCTTTTATATGTTTCAAATTCGAGTGTTTTCCTTTGTAATGATGATATAAACAGCTCCATTCTTTTTTTTATTTTTTGAAAAAGATCCTTGAAAATTTTTTTAAAAATAGTTTAAATTGAGAACATACAAATGGTGAATAACAACCAATGAAAATATGGGTGATTGTTTTTGAAATCATTATTAAAACAAATGAGTGGAGAATATTAATATTTGTGAAATTGGTTAATTTTCTCCCAAAAATTATCAATTAATAACTTTCATCACGAAAACTTGTTATTTCCAAAAACAAAAAATAACAAACTTTTCAATTCTTTCGAGGTTTTATGACGTTCACTTATTTATTTCCAAAAATATGATTTCAAACCTTTTTGGTAAACAAAATGATATTCGGATGATAGAATAGAGATGATTTCGAATATTATTGAAAAGTTTGATTTGATGATTCGCTTCGAATAAAGATAAAATAAACATTTCAAATGAATGAAGAATTAAAAGAGACCATTAAAACTTTCATTCACCTTCAACATCTTCTTTTGTTTCATATTTCATGGATCAAATATTTGAATAGGAAATATTGAGAAAATGGAAAAAGATTTTCAATTGGTCACAAACTTGAAAAAAAATGATTACAATAAATTACACTATATTTTGTTATTTCACACACATTTTTTGATCGACTTTCAGTACCAGCTCACAAATTTCTCAAAGGAATAGAATGAACAATAAGGAATGATGTTATTGTTAATTTTTTTAAGTAATATTGGTGAGCTGTCACTTCAACAAAACGAAAATAAGATATCTTTATTCTTCCGGATAATTATTAATAAACGTGGAAAAAAATATAAGAAGAAATGGATGTAATTTGGGCGATTCTTTTTGAAAAGTCACAAATGTTTAATCTTCAAATAAGTCAAAATCTTCATATTTTGCTCAAATTTCTGTTTTAACTCACGAATCTTCTTAAGAATGTGTGAAATAGCATTATCCAGAAATAAATTTTATTCCAGAAAAGTTTGGTCTGTATGAATGAAAATTTATGCAAAATGTGAAAATTTTAATTCATTTGAAAATAAAACATTTCCGATTTTTAAAAAAGAATTACCCATTTATGAAATCAAAACATTTTTTGAAGAGGAGATCATCAAAAAATCAGTTCATCTTTCTTTTTTCAAAATTTTCTTCGAAAAAAAATTTTGAAGATTATTATTATGAATTTAATAAAGACAGTGTTGGGTTATTGAGTTTATTTCAGAGTGTGATTTGCTTTTGCGAAAGTGAAAAAACGATTTTCAGCCTCTGCGACAGACCGACATTTTTAAAGCATCTCGACAAGTCGACCTACAAAACTGTTATCTTATTTTTGATCAGTTTTTTAAAAATGAAAAAGAGAACGAAATTGAATAAGAATATTTTTTATTAATATTTATATATAAATATTTTTTCATAATGAATATTTTTTTTCGAAAAAAATTTTTTCCAGGAAAAAGATAAAGAATAACATTTATATGGGTTATCGACAGATCTTTGTCGAGATCAGTCGAAGACAAAGATCAGTCGTTTGACAAAGATCAGTCGAGTCATTAAAAAAGTCAAAATGATGATTTTTTCTTTATTAATTGTCAGTCTTTCCAATTTCATGAGGAAAGAGAACTTGGATATTTTGTCGAAACTTTTTGTTTTTTTGAAGTTAGTGTTTATTTCTTTTTATAATTTCAGAAAATAGATATAGGGTCAGTAATTTATCATATCCCCTTTTTTTTTATCGGGACCTAAATTTTCTGGCTCACAGGAGCACTTTCAGTAAAAAATAAATAATAGGAAACCTTTTTTAAACTTTTATATACTATTCCAGAAAAAATTTTTTAATTTTTTTATTTCTGTAAATAGATCTGGAATTTTTTGTTTTATTTTTCTGATCAAAGACTTGCTCATATTTTCACGAGCTTTTTGTTTTGAGTGTTTTGAGTTATATCATTGTTTATAAACTTAACTTCTTTACAATTTTGGTTATTTTATATTATTAAACACTTCGTTTTTTTATTATTTTTTCCATTTCACTAAATTTCAACAAATTGAAGAATACATTTGAATAAATAAGTTTTTTCGTTAATTCAAAAGGGAAAATATGAAAACTATCAATTAACAAAGGTATTCAAAAGGATGAAAATCTTTAATTTTTTATGATCGAGATCTTTTTACAAAAAAACACGTTTTTATGTATTTTTGCATTTTTTGCTTCAAATCACATTCTTTCATTTCAAAATCTTTGTAACGCACAAAACAATCATTTTTTCAACTTTTCTTTCACACGAAAAACCATGACAATTTCAAACTCTACTATTGTTTCTAATTTTGTTAAAAAATAATGAAATGGAAAAAATAATAAAAAAACGAAGTGTTTAATAATATAAAATAACCAAAATTGTAAAGAAGTTAAGTTTATAAACAATGATATAACTCAAAACACTCAAAACAAAAAGCTCGTGAAAATATGAGCAAGTCTTTGATCAGAAAAATAAAACAAAAAATTCCAGATCTATTTACAGAAATAAAAAAATTAAAAAATTTTTTCTGGAATAGTATATAAAAGTTTAAAAAAGGTTTCCTATTATTTATTTTTTACTGAAAGTGCTCCTGTGAGCCAGAAAATTTGGGTCCCAATTAATTTTTTTGGTACCGATAAATTTCTGACCCTATTCTTGTTTTTATTCTTTTGCTTTCCAAAACAAAACTTCAGATATCGACTATCAATAAGAATGAGTTGTTGGAATATATATTAATTTTTTCATTTGTCTTGATCCGTTTTTATTTTCTTAAAAAATTAAAAAACTTTTGGAGAATCGAATCATTTGATGGACAAGAAAATATGTCGTGGATGATTCCATGATTTAATGAGAGCTTTCTTAATTGTTCGTAAAAAAATATCATAAAGTTTAAATTTGTAAATAAATATGAGAAATAATTCTTTAACAAAAACCTTTCTTATTTGTGAAAGGTGAGAAAAAGAAGAACTGAATTCGATAATAATTCTTAATTTTGGATAACGAAAATTAGTTGATGATAGAATTGGATATTCCAAAATATGTGATGGCAATTGTTGGGAGAACATTTGAGAGTTGGTAAGATTAACAGGAAACGATGACAGTGATGCAGAAGCTGATGGAGCTGTGTGCAGAGCGGGAGCGCATTGTGAAGAAGTTAATTGTGGAAGTGATGATACAGCCGGACGGGACGATGAGCATCACGTTATTAGGGATTGGCTGTTTTGGAGGAGATAGAAGAGAATAGAAGGGGGCGTGGGTGGGAGCGGGAGTTTAGCATCAGATGGAGCATTGCAGAATTTGAACTCGGACAGGAAGAGAGAGAGGATGGATGAGTTTGTTGCGATAGGGGCGGTTGTTCCGCAGTAAAGTGTGCCGTCTATAGCTCTGCGGGATGGGACGAATGCGATTTTGCAAACGTGTAACTGAAACGGATTTTCAAAACGTGCTAAGCTTCGTGTTGTGTGTTTATGGACAAGTTGGAGTAGCTGCGGATGTGTGCGGTGGATCTTTTGGTGGATCCGCGGCAGCGTCGTCAGCGTTCCGGTGGATGTCGTATCTGCTTCAGGTGGGCATCGAGATCGCGTCTGGAAACTACCTCCTTCGCAGCAGCGGCACTTCTGCTTTGCATCCTCGCGTATACCCTCTTCAGACTTAAATAATAATGCTTCTGTTGGCTTCAGATCTCGTAAAAATTCAGTGATCAGATCAGCTTCCTTGTGCAAACAAATTTGTTTAAAAGTTTCTTTTCGCTATTCATTCGCTTAGAAAAAAAACAACACATAATCTGATTGATGAGGGGAGAAGAAAGAAAAGGATATATAAGCAGAATCCTCAGTCAATTCCATCAAAAATGTATTTCAAAAGTAAAAATGAAATATCTTGTGTTTATAAAAGCGAAAATCACACAGAAGATAAACAGTCATATCTTTCTTCTCTTCTCACACTTGTTGTGAACTCTTCTGAGCTCATAACAATTCCGTTGAAAATCTGATTCAAAAAATTGCTCACATCCTTGAGAAAAGTTTGTCCAATGAAAACACAGCTCTCTTGCTTGCACAATCTCAAACAATTTTGAGGCTCGATTATTTATTTCTACAGAGTAATGAACAAGCATTTTGTCACTCAGAAACAATGTGTCTGTAGAAAATGAAAAAAGTGACAGTCCAGCTGCCTCTATTTTAGTCTAAAATGTTGAGTTCAAATCACTTTGTCCATAAATCGCGACAATATTGGAACCTCAATCGACGATTTTTTCCTGTGTGATCGTTCCTGTGAAAATCTCATAGTATATCACAAATTCAAGAATATATTGAGCGAATCAATGGATGACATAGAATATGGATGGCTTTCATCCAGTCCAAATGCACATGCGTTCATGATATTTGGTTCTGCTTGGAATGAGGAGACAAACAAGATTCTTCTGAAATCTTCTTGAAGCCTTTCACTTTTTTCAACAACTCTTGAATAATTAGTGCTAACTCTGTTTTTTGATTGCCTATAAGAATAGCTCGTGAAATTGATATTGTTCATTGTTAATGAATCAAGTGTGATATCATATAAGCCTTTAAAGCATGAACTATTATTGACAAACCGTAATAAAACAAGTGAATCATTATACGAATTTGAATGTTGGCATTTGTCTCCTCCTCTTCACATAGAATAGCAGTTGCAAAAAGGACAATTTGAAATTATAACAAAGCCTGTCAGTCCTCAATGTGGTTTTGCTCCTCCAGCGTCATCGTCTGTTCAATTTGATTGTCAGTGATCAAAAATGAACAAAATACATACTTTTTTTGTTTTTCTGTTTTCGTTAAATAGAGTTCAATTGTATCTCCATCGTTGTCCGATGAGTAGTTTTGAAAGATGCAATCATCAACCATCGATTCAGCACACATATTCTCAACCATCATTCCTCCACCTCCATTATCCGTACGAACGTTTGCTGAACTGCGAATAATTGAAGAATGAAGCACAACGCATTTAACGATATTCAAAGCATCTATTCCTCTCACCCTTGTCGAAGAAGAATGACATCTTGAAAAAGAACAATACTCAAATTTCTGAATGGCTTTGTCATTGTCGCGAACATAAAGAGCACCTCCTTGGGGTTTATATTTTCAAACAAATCGCTGAATTCAAACAATAAGCTAAATTTGGTGATCATTTGCTCCATTTATAACGTTATTCAATTCTCTAAACCTGATGAAAAGACAAAAACATGAATTGTGCAACCTTGTCCAAAATGCATTCAGTTTGAAATATGATGAAAACAAAGAACAAATAAACTTGTTAATCAATATTCAAATCATAGAGGTGAATTGAACATTAAGTGTCTTTCCCTTGATAAAGTATGATTATCAAAACAAATCAAAACACGTAGAGGAAATGAATTTTCAAATTGATCAACAGGAATAATATTTTTTGTTTTTCAATAAATTTTCAATTAACACAAAATTTTTTAAATAATCTTGCTATTTAAATTTGTTGAGCTTGATATTAAACATGATAACGGAATAAATTAAAATCAAACACAGAAAACCATTTTAATCGAAAAATAGAAAATTTTAATGAGAAATAATTAAACGACAGATGACTGCCGGCTCGACCGACAAATCACATACAAAATATTGTGTCGCAGAGGCCTAAACGATTTGTTCAGCAATTAATGAAAAGTTGAATAATATTAAATAATGTCAATTTCTGGTTTTGATGAAAATTTCATTCAATTATATCATTTGGAGCTTTTATCAGAATGAAATAACATGCTTTGCACCTGATGAATCAACTTCACAATTTCAAACTGTCTTTTCATATATTGAATGAAAAAAAGAGAAACCCATGAACACCAATAAGTCACACTTTACCAAGTTAATTAATTTTTGAATTATATATTAGATGAATTGTGAAATAAAAAAAAATTTCTATATTATTTGGTGATTTTGAAATAACCCAATAATTTTGAAATTGTCTATGGAAATCTCGAAATTTTTGGGGAATTTTGCAATAACTCAGGTGGACAAATTTTTTCTGTGAAAAAATATATAATGCATATTCATGAAGTTTTTCAAAGCATTTTAACGAAAAATGCGCTGCTGTTTAAAAAATTGAAAATAGTTGAAAAGATATTCAAAAGATATTTTTTGGTGATTAATTTTGATTCAAATAAAACTTTATTGCACTATATTTTTTGATAAACAATTGGGAAAAAATCACAATAAACGATATTCATTACAATTTCAAATATTTTTTTTTTTTTTGCAGAATTTCTTCAAAAAAAAAGATTGAAAGAATGCAAGTTACAAAAAAAAGGTTTCAGTGATGTATTTCAACAGCTCAGCATCTTTTCAACAATTCCTGTAAGTTTTTGCAGCAATAATACAGATGTTTCCCTTCATTTGTCTTCGAACTTCCTGTTCTGCCTTTTTCCCTCGTTTTTCTTTATTTTTTTCTCATTATTTATTTCTCACAAAATATCCATTTCATATTTTTCTTTGGACAGAGTTATTCATCGTCATCGTAAGTTAAAATATAATTTCTTATGTACACACGTTTTCCACATTCAGAGGCTGTCTATTCCGTATTAATTCATATTCATCGTATTTCTATCCATCGCGCATGTTAAGTTCAAAATAACTGCCATAAATATTTGTAACAAAATATATTCAGGTTCTAATATATTTGTAAGGAAACATTTGGCTCCCTTCCTAGCTGTTCTGCTCTGCAAAGAATAGATTTTCCAATTTGTATAATTTGCTTGAATCACAACTTTGGGGAGGATATAGATGGAAACATCTTTGCAATCAATAGAACAATAATAACTACATACCTCAAAATACTTCATTTCCATCGAAAATGTCATAGCCCCAAAGCATTCCAGCTTTCATAATTTACAAATTCATCTTTTATCAACCAGGTATCGTTTTTGTTATGCCCAACCTTTTCACTGTAATTAATTCATTTCATCAACCTGTCTTGTTTTGGCTTCGGAATCTCACTCAGTTGACAGTTTGTGAGCATTTGAAATTGATCATTTTCCATAACAAATTTTCTGCAAAAATAGAAAAGAATGCTAAGCTCTGTATTGTGGTTGAATGTGCATTAAGAGTTTACAGGTGTTTAAAAGGATGGATCAAATGTGTAGAGAGATTAAGTTGAATATTTGGAGGAGGTAGGGTTTTGGAGGGGGAAAGGAACGATAAAATGATATTTTTTGTGAAGACAGAGGTATTTTGGGGAGGTATAAGAGGCAAAATGGATGCAATGGAGATGGATTGGGATGAGATTTTAAGGGGTTGTTTTTTCGATTTTTGTGAGTTGGAAGGTGCAGAGGTCGTGTTATTTGTTGGGGAAAAGGAATTTGTTGTTGAGGAGGTGGGATGAGAGGGGAAATAAGAAGGGAGGAAGATGAGTGGAGTGAATGGAATATATTCATTGGGGGAGAGGACAAGAGATGAAGAGATATGTGGAGGAGATGTTATTTTTTTTCAAATGCAGGGAGAGAGAGGAGTGTTTATATGAGGCGGAACAAAGAGAAGAGTATTTGTGGATGTATGTTTGATAAGAAAGAGAAGTGGGGTTGAAGAAAAAAGTGAAGAAAAATATTCTTCATTTTTTTTGTATAATTTATTTTGTGAACTGTTTGGACGCGCCTCTCATTTTCGGGGCAAGGGATGGAGGCTGATGTGGAGGAAGACAGGAAGAAGGAACATCAGCGCTGGCGCTTTGCATTGGAGGTGTGGAGACAGAGGCGTAACAGGGATGGAGCGATATGAGGGGTTTTCCATGAGAGGGTGTCTTGCACCAGAGACTAACAAAGAAATGAAGTATTAATTTTTTGATTAGGAGAAGGATGATGGGAAAAGGCGTTACAAGGAGTGAAAAAGAAAGAAAATTTGCAATTGTTTGTGGAAGAGATGGAGGATGTGTGGAAGAGGGGAGTTGTTATTTTGGAGGAAATGGAGAGAAAAAGAAGAAGGTTATGGCAAGGGATGGGAAGGGATTCTTTGGATGGAATCTTCTTATTTTTCAGTTTTTTATAGAATGGAGTTTGTCCAGGCATTCGAGTGGAAAAAGAATAGAGAATAGGGCTTCAGAAATTTTTTTGGGGAGGAAGAAGTGAAGGATGGAAATTGACAGTGAAATTGAAAGCAGAGATGGCTCAAAAGAGTTTTGTTTCCTTAAGGAATAACATTTAGAGAAGAAGGAGAAGGAGAAGAAGAAGAAGAAGAAGAAGAAGAAGAAGAAGAAGAAGCAACGATATTTGCTTTTATCTTTTGATGATTTTGTCAATTCCATCAGCAAAACATAATGAGGAAATATAACAAAATTGAAATTTTATTTTTTCTTTTCTTTTTTGACATGTTTTCTACCAGGTGTCATTTTTTTTCTCCATGAAATATTCATAACAATACAAAACATCAATATTTGAAATGTTTTTGATTTCTTTTTTGCACTCTTCTTTGATATTTGATGTATTCTCTTGATTTTTGCAAATCAGTAATTTATAACCATTTTATGGAAATTTTGAACTGTTTTGAATAATGACAATCATTTTTTGTTCATGGAAACATTTCAATAATCGTATTAAACGTAAAATAATTTTATTTTTTCTATACGATTATCACAAAAATACGAAAAATGATAAATTTCGCATTATTTGTTATTAAATGTTCTGAAAATTGTATAAAACATATTTAATAATATTAGTGATAAATTAACAGCTATCTTTGATTGTTGCAATTTTAAGGAGAACAATTCAGATTTTCCCACAATTAATTTTGAACTTGAAATTTGTTTGTGGAACTTAAAATAACTGCCTTATTTTCAATTCTTCCGAAAAATTTCAAAATTACTCGATTATTTCAAAATAACATATACGAATTTCAAAATTTTACAAAAAATTCACAATTACACTAAAATTGTGCAATTCATCTATTATTGTTGAAAAAAACATTATTATAACCATAATAGATGCTTTGATAACTGTTTCACCAAATGAAAACTTGAATTTTCAACAGCAAGGAAAAAGACGGGGCAAAAGCCATCATCCAGCTTTAGACTATGGATTTGCAGTAGCAAAAGGATTCGAAACGGGACATTTCCCCGAGGAAGCCTCTTCATCAAATCTTTATTCAGACTGCTCTTTTCAGCAACCGGAACAAACAAAGTCAGGAAGAAAGGCAAGGCATCAAACACAGAGTATTATAGCACGCTCATTTTCACCAGCCTGAACAAAATTGTTGTCAGCAGCGGAGAAGATATCGATTTCTTCAACAAAACACAGCAATAATCAGATGGCAAGCGACCATGCACTTGAAGGCTCTGCGATTTATTTGTCCAGCATTGGCATTAATTGTTGATTCATCTTTTTTTGTGTTGACAAGCGAAGCCAAAACGATTTCCATGATTTTGACATTTATTTTTATCGGTATTTAGTCACATTCCGATTATCATTCTTCTTCGAACATACTCCCATTTTCATTGCAATTTTATTGGACTTGCCGAAACACATTGGCAGCCTTGAATTGACGAACGCAATGCTTTGAACAGCAGTAAAGTCAACCGCTTAGCATTTGTTGCGGAGTGTGAATCATTTTTTCATTTATTCTGTTCCATTTGTTTTCGCATTTCCCTTTTTTTAGTTTGAAGACATATTTGCGCGAGAGCATTTTGAAGGCAATCCATCTTTTAAATGCACAGATTCTCAAATTGTCTGAAAAGCACTGACTTTGAACGATTTTGCATTGGAAGGCTTTTCATGAGAGAAAAAAACGACATTTATGCAACACATGGAAGAGGGCGAAGAAGAAGAAGAAGAAGAAAAGAGAGGGAAGCAGGAACAATGCGAGAAGGAAAGAGAGGAACAAGAGTTGAGGAAGGGAGAAGAGGCAGATGGGGTTATTTGTGTGTGGAAATGAGAAAGCTTGGCTTGCAAAGAAGGAAGATTATTTCATAAATGTTTGTTGGAAAAATGGATTTTTTTTTTAATTTTCTTTGACTGAAGAAAGTTTTGCAACAGAAAAACAAGGAAAACGATTGAATTTATTTGAATTTTTATTAAAATTATTTCATTTTGCAAAATGGGCTTTTGAGATATTTAAACAATACACACCAAACGCCAATATTTGTTTGATTCCTGTTTTTTGTTTTCTTTTTGTATTTTTGAAAGAACATGTTCGTTGAATGCAACATAACATGTTTTTCTCTGTCTGCACAAAGGACATTTCAAAAAAGAAACAATTTACAAAAGGAAAGCAGATGAGTGTTTAATTTTATTAAAAAACAAAAATAATATTGATATTTCACTCAAACAGATAAATATGCAGAATTGAGAAGGAGCAAGAAACCAGGAAACGAATAGAGCAGAAGGGCTTGCTTAGTTTTTTGTGATGAAGAATTTGGAGAAGTTGTGCAACAGACAAAACAGGTGGGAATGTGAATTGCCGAATGATAAAGAGAACATCTTCAGAACAAAAAAAGACAATTGAGGAGAGAAAGTGAGAGAGAGAGAGAGAGAGAAAGGTGAATTTTGTGGAAGGACTTGTTTTTTTTATAAATTGGAAAGGATGCACACTTTCAAAAGCTTTGACATTTGAAAAGTCGAACATATTGTAAATAAATTGTCATAAATAAAAAAGTCATATTTTTCGAATAATGACTTGGAATAAAACAACAATTTGAAAATAGATATTTTAGTATTTTAAATAATTCTTCAATTCTATAATCAATTTTTGACTTTGTATTGGCACTTCACATTTTTTTGTGAAAAACAGTTTTACACTGGACAGCTGTTAAATAGGATAATTTTAATTTAATATCATCTCTAATTTATTTCAAATATTATAATAAGTATTTCAATTGCATATATTCACTTTTCAATCATGTGAAAAAAAAAATATAAAATGATCATTCGTATTATATTTAATTTTTCAAATCAAAACAGAATTTATTTCCGTATGAGGGTGCATTTGTTCCTTTTAGCATGTCTGATTTTGGCAGAGACATTTAAATGTCAAGTTATCTTTGAAACGACCACTTTGGAAAACCAAGGTATTTTTTCAAATATAACTTTTAAATATAACTGCATATATTTCGGTCAAGGCAACTCAACTGATGCACAATTTTTCACAAATCGCAATAACGATTATTTGTCAGAACAGAGAAATGCATCAGGAATGGAAAGATGGAAGGCAGGAACATGCACAGCGATTTATTCATTTTTACGCTTTTCCAATGCTTCAGTTGGACTGAAAAATGTATCAGTCGAATATTCTTCCTCGCAATTTATTCTAATTACAGATAAATCGAATTTGGTGTTGGATTCATGCATTTCCCCCCAAAAGTCGGAATCTCCGTTTCATTTGAATATCGGGTCAATCAGCCTCACAAACATGACATTGATCCCCCGAAAGAGTCTTAACCCTTCCAGTCTCATATTTTCATCTGATGATTCAAATTTTGCTGTTTTGAGCAATTCTGTCATTGCAGACCTGGCTGTCTCATCTTCAGACTATTTCCTATTATCAGGAAAGTGCAAAAGCGAACAGATCATTAATTGTGCCTTCAGGAACATGTCTGTGAAATATGCCTCGAATAGCGATCATTTTGTGGAACATTCATGTTTTCTGAGTTCAATGGAGAACTGCCTCATTTATTCGTGTGTGAATGCCTTGGAAGGAGGGATCTCAGGAGGGTCATATTCTTCACAGGAATTCATCTGCAAAAACACAACAATAAACTTCGGTAAAAGAGAAATGATTGCCCTTGAGAAAAAAGAAAAACTGAACACAACAGAAAGCCAATCCTTTTCGTTGTGTGAATGGACTGATTGCACATCCCTCCATGGAGGCGCTATTTATGTTTATAACAATGCAATTGCCATTCTCACAGTTGAGAATTCTTCATTCACAAGATGCAATGCTTCCTCGACAAATGGTGGAGGAATATATGCTCAAAAAATTGCTGAATGTATCGTGCAGCATACGACATTTGATCAATGTTCAGCCGCAGCAACCAATGGATATGGAGGTGGAGGAATAATGTTCGATAATGTTTATACACAACCATTTGTCGATGATTGTATTTTTCAAAATGGTTCTTCTGGAGATGATGGAGGAGCTATATATTTTTATCAAACAAAAACAGAAACACAGAAAGTGTGCGTTGTGAATTCCTTTTATGATAACTGTCGATGCAATTCTTCAATAAATGGTGCAGGAGGGGCAATTATTCATTGGACCCCTTCAGATAAAGTTGCTATTTCAAATTGTTTATTTTGTCATTGCTTTGCAATGTGTTGGGGAGGAGCTGTATGCATTGATGTTAAATCAAATAACATGGGTATTTTGTTTTCCTATTGCTTTTTCCACAACAACACTTGTGGAAAATTAGGAAATGATTTATCACTGCAAGGCTCAACGTCAAATAATATTGATCCAACCTGCTATTCAACCGTCCAAACAACAAACAGAGTTTGTACAAATTTTTATTCAAACGTTGATCACAGTGAATGGCTTCACAATGATTTTGGAAATGTGAGATTTGTCTCATCAACTGATCCACAACCAAAAGGCAACGACACATATGCTTGTGGAATTCATGAATCTTATCCATGCAGCACGATCAGCCGTTGCCTCACACAACTCATTCCAGACTTGGTTCCCAATGTCGAAGTATCTTCGGGAACGATTATCGAAACAATTAGTTTTGATTGTGGGGTCAACACTTTTACTGTTTATGGTCAAAGCAATATGAGCACAGCAATCCATACAGAATTTGAAGCATCTGGGTTGTCTCTATTTTCAGTCTCGACAGGCACATTGACTGCCAGAGACTTTGTTCTTGTGCATGACTCGGCTCATCCGAATAATCGTGGGTCAAGGCTGTTTGAGATAAGTGGAGCAGGAGGAATGAGCGTCAGCAGACTGAACATATCATTTGGGAGCGGACAATCAACAGAAACAGTATTTTCGACAGAACTGATAAATGTGCAGAATGGGATGTTTCAGATGGAACATGTGAACTGGGCAAAGACGATTTCAACAAATTCACTGTTTTCGCTTTCTTCGACAAATGAGATTTCATTGACACTTTCAGAGTGTGCATTTGATGGGATTGAGAGAACAACGAGCGGAGCAGCAGTGATATCGTTTTCGAATGACAAGGCCAACATTGATGTGAATTGTTGCACTTTTGAAGGATGTGGAAGCAGAACATCGGCTGATGGGGGATCGATGATGCTGTGTGTTGGGAATGGAAATGAAGTGAAAGTGAAAGGTGGATCTTTTGATGGGTGCTATTGCTCTGCAACATATGGATTTGGGGGAGGAATCTTTCTTCGATTGTTGAATGAAAACACCAATTTCCAGATTTCTTCCTCCTTTGGCTCAAACACAGCCAAATGGGGGAATGATATCTTTGTCATTTCACCAAATCTGGAAGAAACAGCAAAATCAGAAAACATCACATGTGTGGAAGCCTCTTTGGATTCTCTTGAGAAAGTGAGAGGATATGACAATGGAAACACCAGTGTGGCCATTCCTCTGTGCATCTATCTTCTTTCCACCCCAGAAGAAATCTTTGTGAGCAATTCTGAGGCATCCAATCACTCACACTGTGGAATTGTCCAATTCCCTTGCTTGACAATGAAGCACTCCCTCACAAGGCAAACAGAAACAAAGAAAGTTGTTGTGAATGGAATGGTTGCGATGAGCGATGAATTGGCCTTGAAAGAAAAGAAACATGAAATCCGAGGAAATGATGATGAAAGTGGCTGGACAGTCTCTGATTCAAGTGAAACATCCAATTCATCGATGATAACAGCAAATGTTGAAACAGAATTATCAAAACTCATCTTCTCTCTTCCATCTTCCCTTCCTCTTCACTCCACTTTCATTTCGTCTTCTTCATCGTCAATGACTCTGTCTCAATGTTCGCTTTCTCTTCAAGATCCATCATCAGAATTGACATTTCTGTTCTTGTCTGTTGAGTCAGGGATCTTAGCCATCGACACATTCTCAGCTTCATCAATTGTATTGAGTAGAAATCCTCTGATCTCATTGTCTGGAAGTGGAACAAATACCGAGTTGATGAGCACACTGTGGTTGAACATGACGAACAGCAATTTCACAAAAATAGAAAGAGCAGCTGGAAGTGGAGGGTGTGTGAGCATTGACAACAGCGATGATGAAAATACAAACACAGAAATAAATATTGAAGAGTGTGAATTTGATGGATGTTCTGTGGTGGATGATGAAAGCAGAGGAGGAGCTCTCAATGTGCAGATGAAAGGGAGCATTCAAATGAATGTTATTTCGTGCATATTCGCAGGATGCACAGCACCAGCAGAAGAACGGAAGATTGGGTTTGGTGGAGGGATGGCACTGAAGCTGATTGATGATGATTCTTCATTTGTGATCTCATCCCCTGTTTTTGATTCAGAAGAGCCAAATATTGCAAAACATGGAAATGACCTGTTTGTTGAATCGCTAAATTTGACAAAGAGCATCACAAACACCTCTCTTCCATTTGTATCTGAGCATCTTTCTGATATTTCGTTGGATTCTATGAGAGGCTTTGATGGGAGTGACACAACGAATGCCATTCCACTGGTTTTATTCTGGCGAGGGATTGGGTCAGAGATATTTATTGGGAGCGAAGGTTGTGATGTGTGTGTGTGTGGATTCTCAGATTATCCGTGTCTGTCGATGGATCATTCGTTGACAAGACTGGCAGAAGGGAATGAAAGGAATGTCAGCATCAAAGGAAAAGGGTATCTGCAGAAGAGTGTTGAAGTGAGTGGAATATCAGTGAAATCGGATGAGAGCAGCATGTGCTCATTGGAATGTGTCTCATCGCTTGAAGGAGCAGAAGGAGCAGCAATGAAGATTTGTGGCATCACCAATTTCGAGCTGGTGAAGTTTGTGATTCCATCTTCATTCGCAAGTGGAGTGAATGTTTTGATGCATGTTGGCTCAAGCGAAGGGTTGCTGACTGTGAAAGACTGCTCATTCAGCAAAAAAGGAGATGAGAGAGAAGAATTGACAGATTATGGGCTGATCAAGGCAGAAGGAGGGACAGTTGTGCTGGAATTGGTGACGATGCAATTGTTGAGCTTTTCGCAGGATGTTATTTCTGTGTTGTCAACAACAGTGCTGAATGCGAAAAATCTGACGATGAAGAATATTGAGGTGGAGGGAGCAAGTGGATTGAGGATATCAAAGGGATCAGCTGGAGAGAAGAGAGGGAGCAATGAAGGAGAACAAAACATTGTAATTGAGTGGAGTTTGTTTGAAGAAGTCACCCAAGACACAACAGAAAACATCTCGATCATTCGAAATGAAAATGATTCACCATTGAAAATGGTGATTCGGAACACAACGATGAAGAGATGTGGAGGGTTGAAGTGTGGAAAGGGAGGAGGGATGTTTTGTGAGTTGAATGAGGGAGGAAGTTTTGAGTGCTCATTTTGCAAGATTTCAGAGTGTTTCTGCTCGACTGCAGGAAGAGGTGGGTGGATGTTTCTGGAATGTTCATCGACAGCTGAGCAGCCTCTGAATTTTGTTCTGTCAAATATCACATTCCGAGACAACTCTGCATTGAGAGGAAGAGACGTGTATATTCGATGCCACTCAATCGAGACACAAGTTGTTGATGAGCAGTTCTTGCTGGATTTCAGAGCACCGTTTGTGAAGGACAAGGCAGTATGGGGATGCACGACAGACTCGTTTGAAGGAGAAGAAGATCTTCTGCTGAGGGTTATGAGATACCAGAGCGAGACGATATTTGTGTCATCAGTTGCAGACAATCGCGCAGACAGCAAGCAATGTGGAGAATTGGACACACCATGCCACTCATTGAGCTTTGGAGTGCAGCACATCATTCCATCTCTGTATTCACAGCTGTTGATCTTGGAGCAAACAGAAATTGTTGGGAAGTGTGATGTTCTTGATGTGACCATCCGCTCATTGCAATCTCCCTCAGCTGCTTTGGTGCATCTGAACTCAACAATAACCAATGAGGGCAGTATTATCACAACCTCAGAGAATGTTCGGATTGAGAGATTGAAATTCAACTTTGGTCAGTTATTTTCATATTCAGGCAGTTCAATTATTCATGAAACAAATGGTCAGCTTTCTCTTTCATTTGTTGATTTTTCATCTGTTGGCCAATCAGAAAGCTTTGAATCTGTTGTTCTGAATTCAACATTGTTGAATATCGAAAATGGAATTCTTCATGTTGACAACTGTTCAGTATCGTTCCTTTCATTCAAGAAGCCTTCATTTCTGTTTAATGGAGATGAGGTATCAATCACAAATGTGAAACTGGAACAAATTGAATTAACAACAACTGTATTTGAGATTGGACAATGTGGAAGTGTTGTATTTAATGGAGTATCAGCAGATGGAGTGAAATTATCTGAAGGTTGCGTTATTGCGATAAACGATTCGTCATCAGGAACAGTTTCTATTGGAATCTCCTCATTCAACAACAGTTCGAGGAATTCAAAAGGAGCTTCTGTTCTTTCAGCTTCTTCATCATCTGCTCAAATCGTTCTTTCAAACTGTTCCTGTTCAAATTGTTATTCTTTATCTGACAAAGGAAGCATTATGGAGATGAACAATGCAAAGGATGTTTCGATGGATTTGTGTCAATTTATTGGAGTGCAAACAAAAGAAAGTGAAAATAAGAGAAACAGCGATTTTGAAGAGATATGCAAATGGAATGGATCGCTTGTTCACTCAGCGAATTCTTCATTGATGATGAAATATGTGACAATAATGAATGCTTCATCAGGTGGATTGTCAGTTTCTACAGGTGATGTGACGATTGAGAAAGGAGAGTTTATGAACAACAATCCATTCATTGAAAAGTATCCCTCTCTTCGTCGAAACATCATTTGTTCAGATTCTGCATCATTGACCATTTCCAGCTTGAAAGGTGGAGATGGAGTGAAAGACAATTCTTCTCTTTGGATTTTGAATGATGGATGTGATTTGAGAGGGATAGCAGGAGAAAGGTCATCTCCATTTTTCATTCCCAGACTGGAAGATGTTTCAGTGAATGAGAATGACAGCAATGTTGTTGTGAAATTCAAGGGATCTCTTTTTGTGCCTTGTGACTTGTCATTCAGGTTGATATTCAAAACAGGGGATGTGGAGTTGGTTGAGACATATCCTTTTGAGGAAGACAGTTTTGTTTCAGAAACAGAAGTGATTGGAAGAATCCCTTCAGAAAATATTTCAACGATTGCAGATGAAACAGAGGTGTCAGTGATGATTTTGTTTGGGAAGCAATTGGCTGCAACTTCTCCAAAGATTCTGAAGAACAAAACAGAACCAAAGACTGGAAATGACAAAGTGGTTGAAGGAGGAAAAGAAGGGAAATCATCATGGGCTGTGATAATTGCTATCATATTTGTTGTTTTGTTTTTGATTGTTCTGATTGGATTTATTTTGTTTGCTGTTCGATGGAGAAAGGCGAAGAATGAGAACAAAGATCTGAGAGAGATTGTGAATGATACAGTGAGGAAGGATCCGAAGCTGATTGAGATGGTGACGATGGAGCCATCACCCGAGGAGCAGTGGAGGAGAGCAGAGAGAGAGGCAGAGAAGAAGAACGAAGAAAGAATCAAGAAGAGGGTGTATGAGAAAAGCTTGGGACACTCAGAATCGTCAGAGCATTTGCTGAGTGAATGTGGCTCAACAGAATATATTTTGGGGAGAGACTCAGACAAGATTCCTGAATGGGCACTGGAGAAGGTTGAAGAAGAAGAAATTCGAAAGAGATCACCATCACCTTCCATCTCATCCACTTCCACCACTTCAACGACTGATTCAGATTCGACATTTGTTCGGGGAGAAGAACTGTGCCCCACCACGTCGTCGATGTCGAATCTGGTGGATGTGATGGCGTGTTCGTCTCCCCATGAGAAACTGATTGTGGATCTGAGGGATTCGCTGTTCATGCTGTTGCATGGAAGGAACAAGACAAAAGAGATGGCGATAGGCACTCTGCAGGAGAGGGAGGTGACAGCTGCACAGATCCTGTTCTGGGTGGCGAATCTGGCGCTCCACTCGTTCAATGAAATGGAGAATCCTCTGTCATCGCTTGCCAATCTCACTCCGCACATTGTGCTGTTCTCGGAACACATGGTGATCTGCATTGTTTTGCACTCGGACTTCTCATCAGACTCTGACAGTTCATCTGTCTCTTCAAGCTCCACCATGGTCACATCTTCCTCTGATGTTTCAGTGATGAGCGAGAGATTCACCAAGTCGCCACCTCCATCATCAGCGTTTGAGGATGATGAAGATGAAGAAAGAAAAGAGTGTCTGAGGTGGAAAGCACCTGAACTGATGATGAACAAGAAGATGGGGGCAACAAAGGAGTCAGTGGCATTCTCGATTGGGATGATGCTGTGGGAGTGTCTGACACTGGAGATCCCATTTGATGAGTATGAGGGTGAGGTGGCAGGGCAGAAGATAGTGAATCACGAACGACCGAACATGTCTGCTGTGAAGGAGTCGAATTTCTTTGAAATCATCCGAGCTTGCCTGTCTGCTCAGCCAGAAGACAGACTGAGCTTGGCAGGGCTGAAGCGAGAGTTCATCCAGCAGTTTCCTGCAGGAGCAACAATTCTGACGATGTCGGATGCGATTGACCTGGAGGAGACAACAGAAGATGGGGAACACATGACGAGTGTGAATTCTTCAGATATCACAGGAACTTTGCAGACTGAGAAGTGAATGAAGAGTTGGTGATAATTGTGTTTTTGCTGGAAAAATGCATTTGTTTCCAAAGCCGTCTCAATATTATCTTTTATCAGTCTGAGAGAGGATCTCTCTTCCCATTTCGTTTTTGTTCATCAGCACATTTCTTCTTGTTTTTGATATCAACCTTTTTTTTTAGGTTTCATTGTTTTCATTGGTTGTTGTGTTTCACTTAGTTTTTTCTTTCACCCATTCCGAATGCAGATTTTGGATGAGCAGTGTTTGTTGTGTTTTTATATATTCATGTTTTTGTGTTCGCTGAATCACCACCACACAATTATTTTGAGTGAATCTTGTCAAATGAAATTTTTCATTAATCTCTAATTTGGCTTTTCAGTTGATTCTTTTCTTTTCTCTTTTTTTTTTTCATTGCAAACATCAACAGTCATTATTTCATTTCCTATTTTGTGTAACTCCAGTTTGTATTATCAATTCCATTTGTTTTTTTCAATTTTCCAAGCGACTTTTTCTTTATTTGTGACAATCACAACATTCACAACAAACGATAAAAGATATATCTCTTTTTTTGTCTCAGAAAGCAAAAATATAGTTGTTTGTTCTTTTGCAGCGATTGCATCAGAAGAATCAATTCCTTCATCTATGAATAGCATTGTTCTGTAAAACATATGATTTGTGAAGAGAATTAAACAGAACAAGAGAAACTCATTCAATCTGTTGGCTTTGTTGTTTCTTGACTCAGAGATTCAGGTATTGTTCATGTGAAAGAACCTCTTTTGTAATTTCCTCTCTCAACTTTCTGTTTCCTTTGTTGAAGAAAAGAACAATGTGAATTCGGCTTCATGAAAGGAGGGACTGAATTGTTGCAATCTCTTTGTTGTCATACTTAATTCCATGAACAAAGAAATGTTTTTTTTTCCCTTTATGTGGAAACCGAAAGAAAAAATGTGATGTTTCAAAACAAGGAATTCAAATAAAATTGGTTTCATTTTTATTTATTGAAGAATAAGCTGTTCTATTTCTAAATCTGATGAAAAATCTCCTTTGAATTCATTCTCTGTGTTGATTTGACTCGATTTCATTCTGAACTGATATCCTTCGATTTGTGAGAATTGCTTTGGCTTTCCTCAGGTTTTTCAGCTTTTTTTATTGAACAAACTTGTTGAATTATCCAACTGCTCATCTTTTTCTTGTCATGTGAAAATTGAATATTCAGCAAAGATTTTCATTATGAAGCACAAAGAGAATGAAAAATCATAAAAGTTGATGAAGAAACCATGATAGAAGAAAAAAAGAAGGCAAAAAAAACTTGTGATGATAAAGATGATGGAAATAAGCCAAATCATTGATTGTTGAAATTGGTTTTAGTGAATTGAAAATTTGAAATTAAGTGCCAGCAAATGGAAGGATAGAGAATCATTCATGAAATATTATTATTGGATAAAAAAGTTGATTTTTTGATTGATTAATATGTTAATAAGATCAAAAATTATAGAGACAAAAAAGTCAAAACAATTTATCTTTTCATGTTGTTTAATGATAAATACTTGTGACAATTGAGATGAAATTATATTGGAATGATCAGCCATTCGAAACCACAAATTCACAAACAATCAAACTTTTGTCTTCAGATGTCGGAATTTCAGTCAAAAAGTTGTTCAAATGATTTTTCATCAATTGAAATCTGATTATTTATTCAAAAAATAAAAAACGAAGATGTAAACCATTTTAATCAAAAAAAAAACGGTGAAATGGAAAATATTTTTTTTTTCATTTTTGGAGAAAATATTTTTTGTTATTCATTTTTTGAGTTACAATTTGCGCAAAAAATACCGGACAAGATCGATTTCTCAATAACCGCAAGAGGAATAATTCCGACAATTTTTATCAAAATATATCTTATCAATACAAACTCATTTGGCATATCAAACTACCATTTTTATGAAGACTGAATATTGTAAAAATTATTATTTGAAAATTCAGAGAAATAGGATTTTGAGTTTCTCCGAGATTTTGATTATATTTTTTTCAGAGCACAAACGAGGAAATAATGAAAGTCTTGTATTTCACGTAAGTTTGCATAAAATAAAATGTGTTTTGAGGAAAATTGTCAGAATTATTCCTCTTGCTGTTATTGAGAAATCGATCTTGTCCGGTATTTCATTGCACAAAATGAACATGATAAAAAAAAATTCGTTTTTTTTCTTGCTTTTCAGTTTTCTTTTTCAATTCTCTTATTTCTGCAATGCAAATCAAAATTATGTGTCTGAATTTTTCTTAGAAAAATGATTCAGTTGATTGGTAAATGAGAAGGCTAGAATAATGTGACAATTCATTCAATCCTGATAATCTTTTCCAAAAATATTTTTGTTTGACTTTCTATTAACATATCTCACATTATTAATCGAAGCACTTTTTTTTCTGCTGGAAACGCATCTCATTCAATTTAGTCACTCTTTTATTTCGACTTTTTTTGTCTCAATATTTGAAATAAGAGACATTTTTTTATTGATTTGTTCATTTTGACACCACTTTTAATGAAAAAATCAAAATAATGTGGACACTGCATCACTCAAAAAGAAAATCTCTTATCACAAATAATACCATTTATTGCTAAATTATATTTGAAATTTTCTTGAATGTTTCAAATTTAAAAATTGGGAAAATTTCATCTTTTATCGACATACAACTGTAAAAAAAAAATTTTTTTTGTTTGATCAATAAATAATACTTTGATTATTGAATGGAAAGATGATCAAGCTGTTTTATTTTTTTTTATCAAAATAAAATGAATCCAATTGTTTTTCGAAAAACAAAATATCCAATGTGGGGAGATTGGGAGTTTTAATTGTTCGTTGAATTCAAATTTCAAATTTCAGAAATCACAAATCATTCAATCTTTGATTTATCTGAAAAGTGAATGAGATTTTATTGTTTTCACAATTTATTTCTAATAAATAAAATGAAAAAAAAAATGGGTTGATCAAAAAAAAAAATCAAAGAAAAAAAGCAACTCGGAAGAAATAAAACTAGAAAGACATATAATTGGGTGATTCTTTTTGAAAAGTCACGAATGTTTAATTTTCTTATTAATCTCAAACTTTATATTTGGCTCAAATTTTCGTTTCCACTTTCGAATCTTCTTAAGAATAAATGAAATAGCATTATCCTTAAATAGATTCCATTAAAGTGATGTTTGGCATATGCCAACGAAAATTTGAGCCAAATTTGATATTTTTGATTTTTTTGAGAATTAAACATTTGCGACTTTTCATAAAGAATTACCCACATATATCTTTTTTTATTCATATTTCATTTCCAATACAACAAATTTCACAAAATGGGTGATGAAAAAGTAAAAACACAAAACAAATAAATGCAAAAACCGGACAGCATCTCATCATCGCTTACACAACGCATTGTGAATGAATCAAGTGACAAAATATGAAATCTTTCTTTTCACGGATAACAACGAAAATCTATCATTTTGTTTCTTTTCTTTATTCAGATTTTTCAATTTTTGGATCTTAGAACGTTTTCAAATAGCATGCGAATGCATCATTACACTTCTTTATTGCATTTCATTTATACGCATTTTCAATTGGTCACTTCAATGACTTTATCAGTCTTTTCGTTCATGAAGAAATGTTGAAAAAAGAAAATGGATGTTTTATTATTTTCAGAACATTTCATGGAATGAAAAAAATGAAATCAGTCATTGACTATTTTGCCTTTTGTATTCTTATGTGCTTTTTCGAAAGTGTTCTTTAAAATTGAAACACCAAGCATTTTGGAATTAATGTTTATTTGGGTGATAATTATTGACAGCAGAACTTTTTTTTTTTTTTAAAAGAGTGTTAATTATTCATAAAGTTTTTTTTTTTCAACGGAAAGAATATTAACTTTCAAAAGAAAAAGGCATAATTATTTTTTTCCAAGTCAGTGTTTGAGTGAATCAATGAAGAAATTGTCTATGATAGCAATTGTTTCTTTTTAATTTTCATTCATCAGTAATCAAAGCAAAGTCTCGAACAGAAATTGTAAATTGAATCAATATAATTTTAAAAATCATCACTCATTTCATCACAATTAATAAGATTTTACTGGTAAAATGCGAATAATATGATTCTTTTCTTCATGTATTTCAAAAATGGAAAAATTAGCTAAAAATGTTTTTTTTCAAAAAAATCATTTCGGCTCGACATTCAATGAGTTACGAATTCCAAAGGCAAACGTTTCAAAGCATTTTTTAAAAGCAATTCAAATAATAATAGTAGCGATTTCAATACATTTTAAAGTTAGATTAATGAATTATTTTTGAAAGTTAATGATGAATGAACAAAAGTTTGAAAGAAATCCATAAGCAACCTCACTCGCAGCGCTCTTCTCCATTTGTAATGCAACAGATACACTAGGAAGTGGGGGATGTGTGTATTTTTAGAAACGTGGATGTTAAAAGTGCATGGGTTTGAAACTTCTGGATTTTGAGGGTTGATTCTTCTATCTAACTTGAACATATTCCATTTGCTTGGAGAGCAGAAGAGGAACAGCGAAAAGAGAAAGAGGAAGCAAAAGAAGAAGAAGAAGAAGATGATGATGATGGTGATGAAAAAAATGAAAAGCATGAAAAGGTGAATCAGGAGATGGAGAAGAAGTGTTTGGAGTCTCACTTGAAGCTGCAAGAGATCATGGAAGACGAGCGGATTTTGAAACAGACAAAACGAGCTGGAGGAGCGGTTGAAGGAGAAGGAATCGATCATCCGGATGTGAAAGAGAAAGATTCTGGAGATGAGCGAGAAGAACAATGCAGAGACAAAGGAGCTGCAGGAGCAGATCGTGGCGATGAAGAAGAAGACGGAGCTTATTGATTTTTTGACTGAGAAGGAGATAAAAAAATCAAGATAAAGAAGTGCGGAGGGGAGAGTGGGGGCAGCAATGTTTCGAAGAGTGTGTAGGGGGTGCTATTTGCGACGGATTTCAGTTGAACTCTGTGAGGTGGCTGGTAGGTTCCATCTTCGGTTTCGTTGATTCTGCCATCGGAGCTGTTTGAAGATAACCGAGAAAATTCGCAGCGAGCTTCGAATATAACAGCACTGCAATTCTTTTGACAGACATGAATGCGAAAAGGGTTTTTGTGAAAGTGAGGAACGAAGTGAGTGTTGTGGGATAAGCAAATAGAGTCCATGGAGAGAGTGTTTGTTGTGATGGAGCAGTAAATAAGAATGATCTCTGAGTTGCCAAGGATTGCGGTCAGGAGAGAGGTTAATGGAGTTTGTTCTTCGGATGCCGTTCTTATTCATGGCAGTTGTCTGTTCAGATTGAAGCTGCTGATGATGCTGTTGAAGACAGGGAAAAATCTATTGTGTGAATGTGGAAGATGTTGACGATCCTGGGTGAAAAAAAGAGATTCGATCAGTACAGAACTGGGAGAGAAGCAGTCTGGAGTTGGAAGGGGACTGAGGTGTTGAGGAAAGGATTTGGGAATTTTGTGCACACGCAGCTGAAGGAGAAGAAAGCAGAACAGAAGAAGAGCTAAGCGGTGAAGAAGGCGTTTGTCTACGTGGTGGAGCTGTTGTGCGACTGTCGGCAAGTGATGAAGTCAAATGAGACGGTGGTGTGGCAGACGGATGGAGGAGGAGCCAATGTCTTGTCATGCATCATCAGTATCTGCTTCTTTGGCACAGCACAAACATCTTCTGAATTGCAAAGAATTGACAATCATCAACTTCGGCTGTCCACTGCGTGTGAATCGGGTATGATCCATCCTTCCATTTCTCCTCCTTCATTTTCATCGGCATTGTCATCTTCTTCTTTGCCTTCTTCTTTTCCTTAGTCTTCCTCTTTCTTTCTCTCTTTCTTCGTTTCAATTTGCTCATCTTCAAACATCTCTCAAATTTCTATCTTCAAATTTCTCTTCTTCATCCTTTTCAACCAATTTTCTCTTTCAGTAATTTTTTCAAATAAATATCTCCTTTTTCTTATCTCATTCGATTTCATTCAAATAATTTTTCGAACGAAATTAACATTTCACGAATCTTGAGAATGAATCTTCTTTTTCAAAAAATTAACCAACGAAAAAATGAAAAACAGAAGAAGGCGAAGAAGGTGAAGAAGAAGAAGAAGAAGAAGAAGAATATTTCCATTTCAATTCATCAAAAGCGAGCTGTGATGCTGAAGTTCCAAGGCTTCTGTCTGTTCTTTCTGAAAACATCGCAAATGTGTAAAATAAGAAACAAGCGAAGCATGTTTGATTTGTTTTGGAAATCTTTCAAAAGCAGAGACTGAAACAGAGTTGGTGATATTCACTTCACGTTTCTCAACTTCATGAGAAGGCGCAACAATGCTTAGCTGTTAAAAACTCTGCAAAACACAAGTTCGCATTTCAATTAAATAACCAAAATGTCCATCGAGAAATGCTGTTCTCCAGCTCCATTGCTAATCATTGTTTCCTTGCCTTTTTTCGTGATAAATATCTTTCCCTTGATATTTCCAGTTGCTTTCCTTGTACAAAAAGCTTCTCCTTTGTCTTATGCTCCTAAATTCTATATAACATTGTGCAGATTTTGTCCTTCACAGAATTCCATCCTTCTGTCTTCATTCAATAAAATAACAGTTGAATTTGTTTTCACATCTTGAACCAAATATCATATATTTTACGTAACTTCCTTTATATCCTAATTGCTATATAATGATCTGCTCCGTTCTCATCGTATTGCTCTACAAAGCGGAGATTGGCCATTTCAACAATAACTCATATTCCTGCACTTTGGAGAGGATACAGATGAAAATATCTTCACAACATATAGTGCAATGAAAATTACATACATTATATCTTTTTGTGTTATTTATAAAATCGTTGTATTCCCCATAGCCATCCAATTTTCAAAAATCATCACGTTGAATTTCAAAAAGGTTGCAATTCCATCATTGCCAGCTTTCATATCAGGAAATTATGTTTGTAATTCTGCAAGATTAATTCATTCATCGACACTCATTTTGCCGATGACATTCCAGTTCAAAGATAACAATTTGATCATTTGTACCATAACAACAAACTTAATTAATTTGAAGATTATTTTTCTTAACAATCACTTTCCAAAAGTGCCAAGACGATAAAGAATGGTGTGAGCACGACATTTTTAATGACTATTTTTGAGAATAAATATCATCGATGTTGTTTTTCCAAACATATGCGAATTCAATGTGAATAATCAAAATGGTGTTGTATTCTGAATGCAATGCATTTTCAAAAATGCAGGCCATGAGCATCACCGAAAGATACAACAGTGTGCATCCGTTGTTGCATTTGAATTTCTGGTGATTGTGGTTCTTTATTTAATTTTTTATTGAAGAATTATTTTCAGAGCTTGAAGCTTGCGATGAAGATGGACAGAAACAGAAAATTGTAGAAATGAATGAAATAATTGATAGAATGGTGTTAGTTGAATATGTATCCGTTTTTTCAGAAAAACTGTTCAATGAAATATCCACAATGATTGAAAAAAAGATTCTTTCAGTGGAAAATGCAATTCTGTTGCTGAAGCATATTGGACATTTCAAATCATTGAAAGGCATTTCGATTTATAACATTGATACATCTTCATTGAGTCAAAAATTTAAAGAGATGATTATTGATGAAAATGAGAAAAAAAAGGATGAAAAGAACGAAAAGCTCATGATTGATCTTTGTGAAAGCTATCTTTTGCTAAACGAAGGAATTTTTTCGGAATCACTTTCAATTTGTGTGCCTTGTCTTCTGAAAGTCGCTTTGAATAAAGAGGAAAGAGAAGAAGTTCAAAAAGAAGTGGAAATGGCTTTATTGGCTTTGTGGAACACAAGATTTATAGTTTGAACACTTCTTTTTTCTTTTTGATATTTTTGAATATTTTTCGATTTTTATAGAAAATTGAACAAGAACTGTATTTGAGCGAGATCAAAGAGATTATCCAACATCACCAGGAACATCACAATATGACACATCTTGCCTATCAATCTGCTTGGGACTTTTTGATAAACAAATTTTATGATGATAAATTCTATAAAAAAATTGTTCTCAATAAGCAGCATCAAGCAAGAGATGAAAGTTTGGAAGAAGTGATTGTGATTGAGCTGCATTTTGTGAAGGAGGCAAAAAGAGAAATGGAGGAGCTTTCAAAGTGTGTGGATTGGAAGAGAAAAGATGATAAAAAAGTCAAAGAAAAGAAAGAAATGATTATTTTGATGAAATGGCTTGATACAATTAATGGTTTCTTTCACTCATGCAGATCATGGAATGAAGACTTTGCTGGACTTATCAGACGAACTGTTCAGATACTTCGAGCATCAAGGTGCAATTATGGAGAAATTCACGTTAAATGCCTATATATGATTCGAAGAGCAGCGGAAGAAAAAATCGTGAAAATTGGTGACTTACTGAAAGGAGAATCTGTGGATGTTATTTTGGAGGAGATTCAGCAGCCAACAACTTATAATAATGCGATGAGGAATTGCTTGTATTTCTTTTTGGAAATTTCAGAAAGACTGAAAGAAAAGACAGATAACAAAGCCAATGAAGCGAAAAGAATGGAGTTGAAAAGAAAGATATTTGAAAAGATGGAAGAAAAAGGATACGAAGATACCCTTGCAAGCCTTTATGGAGAATTTTCTTTAATTAACGAAGGATATAGAAATTGTTTACCTTTGAATATTTCTGAATATTTTGTGAATATTTGAAGAAATGAAATATCATTTTGTCGCTCAAAAATTTTCAATCTTTTTTTTAAAAATCGTTTCACAAAATCGAAAACAAGTAATTATTTGGAGATCTTTTCAGAGTTGTTTTTTCATATTTTCCTTCTTCGAAATGGAATAAAGCAATTTAATGAAAATGATGAAAAGAAAAGAAAAAACGAAAGAAAAGAGAAAGAGAAAGAGAAAGAGAGAAAAGAAAATAAGAAAGAAAGAAAGGTCAAAAGTCAAATAAAGCATGTATTTGATAGAGCTATTTAAAGTGAAAATGGCAGCTTTGCAGCAAAGCTTCTCTGTTGTCCATCTGCTGAATCTGCAAGCTGGCACAAACATCAAAAACAGTCATATTTTATTTTCCTGTTGAAATGTTCATCTTTATTTGGCATCTTAAGAACTGAACTGCATTTTGCTCTCTGATTGATAATATAGCTTATCTATTTATCTGATTCATTGAATTGTTTGATGCGTTTGTCCTTTCCCTCCGAACTACAGCACAGAAAATCCAATGGCTTTCATCTTTGCTCAGAGACTTGAATATAAATCGATTCAGACTTCACAGACGCATATAAGAATTTCCAATGCTTACACTGAGGATAAAAAGTTCAAAATTACAAATTGGCTTCAATAGCCCAGCTGAACTGCTAAATTCTTTTGAATAAAGCAAATTATTTTATTTGAAAAAATGGCTTCTAGTGGATGCAAAATCACCTCTTTAAGCAAAATGACTAAATCAAATAAATATGACTTTTCAGAGGCCGAGAAAAATTGATAACAACTGATGGAAGATGGGTGAAATGTTGATTTTCAAACATATTTTTCAGGAATCATTTGTTTGAATTTGAATAGAAAACGAATCATGTTACATTCACAAAATGATTAAAGTGGCAACCTTTGAAAACGCAATGTTGTTTTATAAAATACAAAAAACGCAGGGCAAATAGAAATTTGCAATAAATTCCAGCCTTGAAAACATTGTATTTTACAAAATAAATTAATATTTAATCATTATCACAAATTATTTATTATGGCTATAACAACAAAAAATATGATGTTAATTGCAAACATAATGCTTGTGAAGTAGAAATATGTTAAAATATTCACATGTTAAATAATGAAATTTGATCCATCACCATAATATTGTCACTAAATAATTGAAGAGGTTGAAATTTCATGCAAAAATCGAGAGTGTATATTGTTTTAGTTATTTTTTGCGTATTGTTTCAAACAAAAGAAGCACGAATAATTGCTACTACTGTTTACGTTCAAAGTGGAGCAGAAGCTTCAACAGAAAAAGGAACAAAAGAAAATCCATTTGAAACAATTACAAAAGCTTATGATTCATTAGCAGGATCAACAAGCGATTCATCTTTGACAATCAAAATAATAAAAGAAGGAACTGGACAAGAAGTGCTTTCAGCGGAAGCTATTGCATTCTCGATAGACTCAGGAATTACGATAGCTGGTGTGGAAATGGCAGAGGGTACAGGAGCTGAAACTAAGACCAAAGTGGAGATCGACTGCGGCGTTACTCCTGGAACAGATCTGTTTACATGCAAACAAACTGTAATATTCAGTTATTTGACATTCGACTTCCCAACAACACTGGAACAAGATTCATATGCATTAAAAGCCAATGCAGGAACATTTGCTCTTATTCATGCTGATGCAGAATCACGTTCTCTAACAATTGCCATTTGCGAATTTATTCGACCTGAGGCAGGAGGAAGCTCAGTTGGAATTCATCTTGTGAAAGTGAGTGCAGGTTCATTGACGATGACAGGAGTTGAGTCCATTTCGGTGAGCGAAGTTAAATGTTCAGTAACACCGTTTTTGGTTGATGGAGCGAATGAAGTTTCATTGGCCTCCTTGAATCTGAAGAAGATTACATCAAGCTCAAGTGCTGTGGTGAAAATTATTGGAAAATGCGATGAGGCAATTTCAGTGATTGTGGATGTCTGCACATTTACAGAATGCACATCGAGCAAAGAAATGGATACTGATGCATGTGGAGCATTGTATGTTGAAAGCAGCGGAACAGAAAGCACATTTGAGATTGGAAATACGAATCCAACAACATTTACTACATGCACTTGTACCAATGGGAAGTCTGGTGGGATATATCTGAAAATGACAGGAATTACAGAAGCGAATCATTTGAGCTGGGGAACTGAAGTAAAATTGGAATTTGATGGGTGCACGGCAACTGGGTCAAAGAGTACAGGATTGTATCTTGATGTGCCGGTAAATCTTCATGAAGAAATAGCAGTCGCAATGAAGTGTGGTTTTGCTTCAAGCTATATAAGAGGAACCCATGACTGGATTGTTGCAGCCAAAAAATCTGATGGAAGTGCTGGTGATGTTGATTTCACAGCGGAGTATTTTGATCCAGAACAACCACCAACAATGGAGCCTACTACTATTTATGTGGGACAAAGTGGCACCTCAGATGCAAATGGGGAAACATTTGAAATACCAGTGAATACTCTAGAAAAGGCAATCACTTTACTTACAGGCGATCCAGTGGAAGGGGGATATCACATTAAAGTTATTGCAACTGGAGAACTTTTCGCAAGTGAAGCTGTAGCATTTGACAAAGAAAAGGGAATCACCGTTGTGGGAGTCGATAAACAGGGAAATGAAGGTGAAGACCAAACAGAAATCGAAGCAAAGGCAACAATTGTTTGCTCTATGATAGATGGTGTTGATCTTTTCACTTGCACACACACAGTGGAATTCAGGGAGATCTCTTTTAAGTTTGGAACACTTACGGGAACTAATTCATTGATTCATGCAACAACTGCTTCAACTTCGCTGAGATTAATTAGCTGCGATTTTGTGCGACCGACCCCACTGAAATCTGGAAGAAATACTGAAGGAGACGAACCACAAGCACTGGGAACCACTCTTGTGAAAGTGGAAGCAGGCACATTGAATATGGAGACAATTACATGCACAGCCACCGAGAATCCAATTTTGTTTTCAGCATCACCGTTTTTGATTACTGGAGTGACAAAGGTTTCTTTGAAAGATTTGCAATTGTCAGAGATTACATCAAAAACAGGTCCTGTGATGAAAATTGTTGGAGGAAATGGGAAGAGCATTGCAGTGACGTTGGACGGCTGCGAATTTTCTCTGTGTAAATCAGAAGAAGCATCAGCAGATACGGCAAAAAGTGGAACGTTGTATGTTGAAAGCGACAATTCAGAAAGTACATTTGCAATCCTCGATACATCCACTACAACATTTGCTTCATGCACCTGCGCCTATGGGAAGTCTGGAGGCATTTATTTGAAAATGGATGGAGTTGAAGATGCCACGAAATTTACTTGGCCTTCAAGCGGAAAAATAATATTCACTGGATGCACAGCAGGGACAGGCAATACACAGAAACAAACGGGCTTATATCTTGAAGTTAAGACTTCAGTATTTGAAGCTATCGCAGCTGATATGCACGGTAAGTTTGCAAGCGGATACATGCAACAAAATGATAACTGGGTTGTTGCAGCATTTGGAGGTGCAGATATTGGCGATATCGATTTTACAGTTATGTATTTTGATCCAGATGAACCACCAAAACCTCCTGTAACAACAGCATATGTTCAAAGTGGAGCAGGAGCTTCATCAGGAGATGGAACAAAAGAAAAACCATATGGAACAATTCTAGGAGCTTATGATTTGCTTGCAGAAACAAGCGGTCAAGGATTTGATGTCAAAATTATCACAGCTCAAAATGCCCTGAAAGCTGAATCAATAATATTTGACAAAACATCAGGAATTACGATAAAAGGAATTGATAATGAAGAAATGAGCGCGAAAGTGGAGATCGACTGCGGTGTTACTCCTGGAACAGATCTGTTTACATGCAAACAAACTGTAATATTCAGTTATTTGACATTCGACTTCCCAACAACACTGGAACAAGATTCATATGCATTAAAAGCCAATGCAGGAACATTTGCTCTTATTCATGCTGATGCAGAATCACGTTCTCTAACAATTGCCATTTGCGAATTTATTCGACCTGAGGCAGGAGGAAGCTCAGTTGGAATTCATCTTGTGAAAGTGAGTGCAGGTTCATTGACGATGACAGGAGTTGAGTCCATTTCGGTGAGCGAAGTTAAATGTTCAGTAACACCGTTTTTGGTTGATGGAGCGAATGAAGTTTCATTGGCCTCCTTGAATCTGAAGAAGATTACATCAAGCTCAAGTGCTGTGGTGAAAATTATTGGAAAATGCGATGAGGCAATTTCAGTGATTGTGGATGTCTGCACATTTACAGAATGCACATCGAGCAAAGAAATGGATACTGATGCATGTGGAGCATTGTATGTTGAAAGCAGCGGAACAGAAAGCACATTTGAGATTGGAAATACGAATCCAACAACATTTACTACATGCACTTGTACCAATGGGAAGTCTGGTGGGATATATCTGAAAATGACAGGAATTACAGAAGCGAATCATTTGAGCTGGGGAACTGAAGTAAAATTGGAATTTGATGGGTGCACGGCAACTGGGTCAAAGAGTACAGGATTGTATCTTGATGTGCCGGTAAATCTTCATGAAGAAATAGCAGTCGCAATGAAGTGTGGTTTTGCTTCAAGCTATATAAGAGGAACCCATGACTGGATTGTTGCAGCCAAAAAATCTGATGGAAGTGCTGGTGATGTTGATTTCACAGCGGAGTATTTTGATCCATATCTACCACCAACACCGCCCACTCCAATCTCCGTTGTTTATTTGAAATGCGATGCCAACAGTACTGGGTTATCATTCAATGAACCAATTGGTAGATTTTCAAGCGCTTACTATTTGTTCTCTTTCTCATCAAGTTTGAAGATGTATTCGATGAGTATAATTGCTGACTATGATATGATCAAAGCGGAAGCAATGATTTTTGATAGAAGTGATCAATTGACAATTGAAGGAATTGAGAATGCCGAAGGAATGAATCAATATGCGAATATTGATTGTGATGTTGGCCCAGAAAGCAATTTGTTTACGTGCAAAAAAAGTGTCACTTTCAAATACCTTTCATTTGTTTTCCCATTGTCTTTAAGTTCAAAGGGGAAAAGTCAGTTTGTTAAAGTGACAGATTCATTTGCTTTGATCATCTCAGAAGGTGTGGATGCAAAGCTTGCAATAATCAATTGCAGATTTATTCGGCCACATGAAAGTGAAAGCGAAAAAGAGAATGTTGTTGATTTTCATCTTGTGAAAGTGAATGGAGGCGCTTTAAATATGAGCAACGTGGAATGTGTTGATGAGAGCAACAAAGCAACATTCCAAAGTCCGTTGTTTGAAATTGAAGGAGCAAGCGATATTGTGATTGAGTCTGTGAAAATCAGCAACGTGAAAGTGAAAGATGGAGCAGCGATCAGCATAGCAGATGGAAGAGAAGAGGCATCGAGTGTGGTGATTGACGGGCTGAACATGGAATGTATTGAATCGAAGAATTCAGAAACAGCAGGGTTGAGTATCATTCTCAGTTCAGAAGAATCTTCAGTGTCGATTGGAAGGGAAAGCAAGTGCACATTCAAATCTTGCTCAGCACAAGAAGGGAAAGCAGGAGCAATGTATATTGAAATGGAGAAGGCGATATCGAACTTGGAGCTTCCAGCCGAGGGCAATCTGGAGATTGACGAGACAAACACAGGGAAAGATTCGTCAGGTGCTTCGTTGTGCATTGTTTCCCCCGACTTTGAGGAGTTCAGCCAACAAGAAGATGCCTTTGAGTTTGCGAAGGATTACAGCGATGAATCAGCAGCTGGGTGGATTGTTGGAGCAGCTGATGTGGATGCAAAGCCCATTGATGTGTATGAGAAATATCTGAAGGAAGAGAAAGATGAAGGAAAGAAAGAGGAAGAGGGGAAGGAAGATGGAAAAGAAAAACAGGGATTTGAGGGAAGCAACGAATCAAAGCCATTTGCTTCGTGGATAATTATTGTGATTTTAGCTTGTATGATTGTTGTTATTGTGGTTGTATTTTCTGTTCTTCTTTTTGTTGAGAAGAAGAAGAACTCAAAGAAGATGTGGGTGAATGAAAATGATGAGGAGGAGGAAGAGGAAGGAGAAGAAGAAGATGATGATGATGAAAAGAAGACAAAACGCAGAATGCAAAGAGAAAAAGAAAGGAAAGGAAAAGACAGAACAACAAATAATCCTGTGAAAGAAGCAAATTCAAATAGAAATGGAAATGAATTAGCCAAACGAAATTTGAGCAGCACAAGAAACAACATCAACAAATCTGAAGAACAAATGCAGAAAGCTGAAAGAAAGGAAGGAATTAGTGGTGAATTTATTGAAGAAACAATAAAACAGGTTTTATCTCCTTCTCTTTCTTGTTCTTCTTCTTTGATGAATAAAGAAGGATCGCAAGCAAACCAAATGAACGTGAATTTAAAAGAATTTGTGACAGAAACAAACACTTTTTCGCCGCAATCAAACAAACAAAATGAAGAAACAAGAATGACAGATGAAGAAATCTATGAAAATAGCTCAGAGGAAAAAGAGATTAAGAAAAGAAAAAAAGGAAAGAAAGCGAAAGGAAAGAAAGAGAAAAAATCAGAAGATTTAATAGCGAATATCGAATTGGTTAATGAAGAAGCAATGGAGGAAGAACAAGAAGAGAGTGAAGATGTTAAACAGGAACAAAAGAAAAGGAAGAAGAAGAAGAAGAAGAAAACAAAGAAACTCGAAAGAAATGAAGAAGAAGAAATATGATGAGCAAGAATATTAAACAGCTAAAAAAAAAAAAAAAACGAATTTAGATAAAAAAAAAATGTGTTGAATAAGAAAGAATTAGAAGGCAATTTGAAGATTACTTGTTTCGAATGACTAATTTATTTTTCCCCCAAATTTTCTTGAATTCTGGATGATATTTGCGAAATTTCAATGAAAGACGATTATTTGCACTGAAAAGAAAAAGAAAGAAAGAAAAAGATTTGGATGAACAAGAAAGAGCAAAGATGACAAAATACATTGAGGAAGAGAAAAATTAATTTCGCATTGAAAGGAAGGAAGGAAGGAAGAAAGAAAGAAAACTGATGAAAGATGTGAAGAAAAGACTATTTTCAGAGCATGAGAGAAGAAATAGACAGAAATTGAAAGACTTCATAAGAAGAAAAGAAGAAAAGGAAAGAAAATGAAGAAAGAAATGAATTTATATCGAAAAAGACACGAAGCAAATGAAATTTCATCTAAAACACGAAATACTGACTGTGAATAATTTAACATTGTTATTAGCTAAGCTCTTAAAATCAAAATTTTCTAATCTTCTTCTTTTTTTTTTTACTCATTTTCTTTTTGAGAAATCGTGATGCTAATCTTCTTTTATTAATTTCTCATTTCTTTAAGAAAATCTTGACTTCACAAGAAAAATTTTATTTTTGATTTTCTCATTGAAATATCAACAGATTTTCTTTGAGAAGCTCTTCATTGTTATTGCAATGAAGCTTATTTTTTGTTAATATCACTTTCATTTCTTATTCTTTTTCTTATTCATTTCATTTTTTTCACCTTTATTTTTTCTGATTTGTTCAAAGACGATTTTATTTTTTGAAATTTGAGAAATTTCTTTTGTCTCAATTTGATTGAAATCACTATTTTTTTTATTAGCATGTTCTTTTTTCGTTGAATGGCTTCCGTTATTATCCTTCTGTGTAACTCATCTCATTTATTCTATTTTGTGTTCAATCTTTGTTAATAAGAATTTTCTTTTTTCCTTTTTTCTAAAAGAAAGCAAAAACATCATTTGAAAAAGCTCATTAATTTTCGATTTCACACATTGGAATAAAAATTAAAAGAAAAGAAAAAAATAATTTTTGAGCAATAAAATTAAAAGAATCACATTTTCTCAAACATTCACAAAATAATCAAAAATATCCAACGATAATTCATCATCAAAATAATACTTATTACTTAGAAAGTCAAATGTTTTATGAAAGCTAGTGATGAAATCTTCATATCCTTCTTCTTCCATCTTTTCAAATATCTCCATTTTTATTGATTTTCGACTCGCTTCTTCGATTTCATCTTTCTTCTTTTCTTTCGATCTTCTTGAAACATTCATAAAAAATTTCAAGATTTTGGCTGCAATCTCGTCGTCCTTTGCTGATTTATGAATCTCCTCCAAAGCAACATCAACAGCTCCGCTTTTCAACAAGCTGCCAATTTTCACAACTCTGCGGCCTGATGCTTCTTCAAATGGACAAATGCATTTCTCGCTTATTTCTCTGTAATTATCCCTCGATGCACGAAGCACCCCAACAATGCTGCTGAAAAGCCCAACATATTCTTCGTTCCACAAATAACAGTTCCCAAAGAAAAATGAGAGTGTTTGCATCCATCTCAATATGGTAATCATTTCTTCCTTTTCTTTTCTCATTTCCTCTTCGTTCTTCTTCCAATCCACACTTTTTGACAGCTCTTCCAATTCTCTTGCTGCCTCCCTTGCAAAATGTTGCTCAATCACAATCACTTCTTCCAAGCTATTATCATTGAAGAATCTGTTCATTAAATATTGCCAAGCAGACTGATAGGCAAGGCGAGTGAGATTGTGATATTCTTGATGATATTCTATGATTTCTGTAATCTTATTCAAATACAGCTCTTTTTTGATTTCCTTATAAGAATTATATTTTAAAAAAATCAATGAATAAAAAAAACAATAATATCATAAATAAAATAGAAATGCTCATACGTAGAATTTAACATTATTCAATGCAAGAAATGCTATTTCCACTTCTTTTTGTGTTTCTTTGTTTTCATCCTTGTTTGATGCCACTTTCAGAATGCAAGGCACACAAATTGAAAGCAATTCCGAAGAAATCCACATGTTCAATAAAAGATAGCATTCGCAAAGATCAATCATGAGCTTTTCGTTCTTTTCATCCTTTTTTTTCTTATTTTCATCAATAATCATTCTCTCAAATCTTCTTTTCAATTCAGAATTATAAAAACCATTACTCCAAATGTTTTTCAGCGCTTTCCAACATCCAACATGCTTCAACAGCAAAATTGCATTTTCCATTGTCATTTTCTTCTCTTCAATCATTTTGAATATTTTATCATACAATTCTGTGTTGAAAACTGATTCAAATTGCCTTTTATCCATTTTATCGATAACTTCATTCATTATATGGATTTTCTGTTTCTGTTCATCCTCATCGCAATCTTCTAATTCAGAAAACATTTCTGAGACAGAAAGAACCACAATCATCAGGAATTCAAATGAAACAACGAATGCACACCATTGAACTTTTTTGTATTGCACATCTTCTGCATTTTAATAAGAACATTTTATTCACAAATCAGTAAAATTTTATCATTCACATTGAACAATAATTTGTTTGGATAGTTGAAAATACACGATAACAAAATCTCAAAAATAGTCATTAATAATGTCACGTTCACACCATTCTTTATCGTCTTGGTACTTTTGGAAAGTGATTATTAAGAAAAAAAATGTTCAAATTAATTCGGTTTGTTGTTATGGATTCAATGATCAAATGGTTATGTTTGAACTGGAACATCAATCAGCAAAATGAGTGTTAATGAATGGGTTTATCCTGCAGAATTACAAACATAATCTCCCGTGGAAAAAACGGACAATGATGGTGATGCAATGATTTAGAAAGACTTTCTGATGAATTTTGCAAATTGGATAGCCACGGGGAATACAACAGTTTCATCAATAACACAAAAAGATGTGATGTATGCAATTTTTATTATTGTATTGATTATGAAGATATTTCCGTCTGTATCCTCTCCAAAGTTCAGGAATATGAGTTATTGTTGAAATGGCCAATCCCCGCTTTATGCGGCAATTCGATGAGAACGGAGCAGATTATTGTATAGCAATTAGGAAATAAATGAAGTTACGCAGGATATACGATTTTTATTTGGAACAAGAGGTGAAATCAAATTCAACTGTTATATTATAAAATGAAGATTTATGGATGGAATTCCGTGAAGGACAAAATCTGCACAAAACTATGTAGCATTTTGGAGCATAAGGCAGTGGAGCAGTTTGGGATATTTTTTTGGAAAGGAAAGTGGCTGGCAATATCAAAGGAAGGATATTTGTAACGAAAAAAGGCAAGAATTCAACGATTAGCAATGGAGCTGGAGAACAACATTTCTTGATGGACATTTGGGTTTTTTTATTGAAATGCGAACTTGTGTTTTGCAGAGTTTTTAACAGCTTAGCATTGTTGCGCCTTCTCATGAAGTTGAGAAACGTGAAATGAATATCACCAACTCTGTTTCAGTCTCTGCTTTTGAAAGATTTCCAAAACAAGTCAAACATGCTTCACTTGTTTCTTATTTTACACATTTGCGATGTTTTCAGAAAGAACAGACAGAAGTCTTGGAACTTCAGCATCACAGCTCGCTTTTGATGAATTGAAATGGAAATATTCTTCTGTGCGTTCATAATCATCATCTTCTTCTTCTTCTTTTCCTTCTTCTGCTTCCTCTTCCTCTTCCTCTTCCTCTTCCTCTTCCTCTTCCTCTTCCTCTTCTTCCTCCCCCTCTCCCTCTTCAACACCTCTTCTTCTTCTTCTTCTTCTTCTTCACCTTCATCTTCTCTTCTTTCTTCTTCTCTTCTTTCTTCTTCTCCACTTCTCTTCTTCTTCTTCTTCTTCTTCTTCTTTTCATTTTATCGTTGGTTAATTTTTTGAAAAAGAAGATTCATTCTCAAGATTCGTGAAATGTTAATTTCATTCAAAAAGCTATTTGAATGAAATCGAATGAGATAAGAAAAAGGAGATATTTATTTGAAAAAATTTCTGAAAGAGAAAATTGGTTGAAAATGATAAGGAGGAGAAATGGAAGGATGGATCACACCCAATGCACACGCAGAGGACAGCTGCAAGTTGATGATTGCATATCATTTGCAGTTCAGAGCATGTTTGTGCTGTGCCGAAGAAGCAGATGCTGATGATGCATGGCAAGACATTGACTCCTCTCCCCCTCACTTGCTCTGTCGTGCCATCCGCTTGTGAAGCAGCTCCTCACTCTGCATGTTCCCCAGCAGCACCCCAAAGCAGATTGGCCGTCCCACCTCGTTCGCTCTTCAGCTGCCGCCCCACGAGCTGCACCAGCATCAACACTTCGATTCAGCCCTGTCTCCGCTGACACCACCGAAAGCACCTGCACCTGATCATCCAGCTCCGGCAAACCATCTTTACAACTGAGCTGTTCTGTGACAGGAAAAGAGGAGATCTGCATTTGGTAGCATCGCACACATCCGGCAGCCGCAGGCAGCGCATGAAGAAGCGATTGAACTGGTGCACCTCCAGTGCAGATGTGAACGACGGAAGACAGCAACCAGACTGTCGGAACTCATCTCAGAAGATCTGAAGCGACAATGCCTGTGGTTTATGCGGATAACACACACACACACACAAAAGAGATTCCAGTTCTGAATTTGTGATGCACCTGATAATTTTGACGAAGAAGAAGACGAAGAAGTCAATGCCTCGCCAGAACATATAGAATCATTCAACGTCTTTATCGCATCTTTCATCATTTTTTCTTCTGCCCAGTTGTTATTCAGCAGAAGACCCAGAAACACAGACGCGTTTACCACTCCCGTCTTTGACTGTATCTTCTCAAACTTCACCATAAAGCATCTGTATCTTCTTCTCCAACGCCACTTCAACCACAATGTTGATACACATCCGAAACATCCAGATCGTCATAACCAGAAAGTTCTCTATCTCTTTCTCTTTCATCAGCTGCTGCGGTGTCATCCCTTCAAACAGCACTGTGTGGCAGTTCAGGAAGATCGACAGCTCGTCTCTCGTGAACACCTTCCACATAAACTTTACAAACAGGCACACCTCCGCAAAATCCTTCTAGAACAGCTCCGCCCCGTTGATCATAGCCCACCGCTCAGCCTCGCTCTTCTTCTGCACCACATCATTCTCTTCTGGGTACTTGAACACAAAGTTCACCAATCCCTGTTCACCTGTCTCTGCCTTTACCCAGGTCTGCCTCTGTCTTGTCTCCGTATATCCCCCGGATCGTCGAAAGCGTCCACACCAACGATGGCTGCAGCCCCGTCTTCAGCCGCTCCATCGACACTGACAACCGCAGTGTGGGTGGCATCCTAAGCACGTGCACAGTTTCGAACGCCAACTGCTCCAGCAACGAAGACACTTCGCTTATCAGACGCTTCATTGTCTCTTCATACGACACCTTCATTTTCTTCTGATGCTGCATTATTATAGCGCTGTCAGCATCTTCGTTTCCTTCTATATCTTGTTTCTCTTCTGCCTCATGTTATGTCTCCTCCTCATGCACCACTGGAACTCTCTTCCCAACAGCTGTTTGCTCCTCCCACAGCACTTTCCTTGTTTCCAACTATCACAAGGAACTCATTTCAGTTGATGTACATCCCAAGCAAAAAAGTACTACCATCCCCGATGTTCGCTGCAAACATCTCCTGGCACTTTTCACACAGACCTTACAGCAGAATTACTGAAACATAATATAGAACCTCCCCGCGACATACAAAAGCCAGTAAAGATGGCATGGAAAGCGGAACCCACAAGTTCGCCAGCTCTATCTCGCTTTCGCCACTCACCTGCTCTCCCTGCTGTATTCAGCGCTTATTCACCATCTCTATCCGTGTATCAATTGGCTCCGCCTTCTCCTTCATCGTTGACAGCTACTCATTCAGCTCCTTCACCTCTGCGTTGCACTTCAATCTTAGCTTCAAAATATTCCTCTTCTTCATCCGGGTTATTTCGTCCTTCTTATGCAGCTGCTCGACCAACCCGCTCCTCTGCTTCGATATCCTCTCGTTGCATCGGATCTTTTGCAGCAGCATGAAAAATTCCGAATATCTTTTCTCCTTCCACCAGCACATTAAGCGGAATTGCTGCAGTTGACAGAACCACATCCTCCATCTTCATCCCCTCTGTCTCCAGCGCCTTTTCCACAATCTCCCCCACTTCACACACTGCAACCCCTCGCCCCATCACTTCCTCGTCCAGCTTCATCACCACACGTCTCGACTGTTGCGATTGCCATATCTGCAGCGACAGGTCAAACAGATCGTAGATTGACGGGAACGCATTCACGTTTGGCGCTGCAAAGATCCGCTTGCTCCACCACTTCTTTCCCTCGAACGCTGTTAAGGAAGGAAGCAGCGCAACCAGCGGAACTGAAAGCATCGCCAAAAGCGCCACAACATATCCCCGCAGCGTCTGCAGCGCCCGCGGCGACAGCAGCAGCTGCAGCGACAGCGGCATGTGCCGCCCATACACCCCAGCCACCTCTGGCACCACAATCCGCAGCCGCCTCTCGTTGTCGTTTATCGCTCCTACCGAAGTGTATGCGCTGCCACCACCGACGCATCCGAAGGGTCAATCGCAGGTGCTGATGACGAAGATGAAGATGATGGCTGATCATCTCCTGCTGCCTTCTTCTCTTCGCTTTTCCGCCTCCGGAATGGCGAAGTTGATCGGCGTGCTGCTCCAATTTAAGAAACAGAAGAAGGAGAAGGAGAAAGAGAAAGAGAAAGAGAAGAAACTATACAATCCACAAAAATGTTACTTTAAATGAACTGTCACCAGGAATGACGCTCAACATAAAAAATGCTGTTTGCTGGAATGGAAAAAAAAATTGAAAAAATTTAAAAAATAATTAATTTTGCATTGATTAGAAAAATTCCTCAAAAGAACGCAAACACCCTCCCTATTGTAAAAGTTGAAGATTGTCCAATCACTGATGCTGCCATTCTCCTTTTCCATTATTTCCCTGTGCTCCTTTCTCCATCATTCTCAATTCTCGCATAAATATCCTTCTTTCTATGTTTTCATCCATTTTTTTCCTGAAAAAAATATCTCGGCATTTTATTCTTTCCAATAACTGTCCAATTGTTGTCGTTCCATTTCGCTCTCATCAAAATGCTTTGAAATTGAATTTATTTTCATCCCCTCTCCCAAATGAATACTAAAAATTTGCAATTCACATCTGCTGATTTTCTCTCGGCATAGCTCTCTTCTTATGATCTCCTCAGAAAAGCAAAGGAATGGCCATTTTAATAATTCATCAGATTCTTGCACTCTGAGAAGGCCACAGATGGAAACATCCTTGAAATAAACAAGAAAAATAAAAAATGCATACATGCAAATAATTTGATTTTTTAAAAATAGTTGAATTCCCTTCAAAGATGCTTTTCATAAAAATCATCTCGCACAATTCCATCATCGATACCTCTCCGTTGCTGCCTCGTGCAACCTCTCAAAATAATATCGCTCATTCCGCAGAAAATATTTGTTCACTATCTCTCATTTAAGCAAGGAATATTTTTATTCTTTCAAATCTGATGATCTGAATATCCATTACTGAAACCACGAAAAAAGATTAATCGTTTTTTCTTTATTTTTTTGTAACACCTTGTCAAATAACACTAACAACGCAGAATGGTATTACAACTTATATATTCATGGTTGCTAAAAGTTTATATTTTGCCCCAATTTCTTCTTTCCAATGATACCCTTATTCAATACAAATGACGAATTTTCGTTTTTTTCTGGCTGCAACACATTTTCAAAAATGAAGTCAACGAGTAGAATCAAAATGTTTAATGGTTTGCGCTCATTATTGCATTTGAATTCTTGTTGAATGGACTTCTTAATTTTTTATTTCAGAATTGTTTTCTGAGCTTGAAGATTGCAATGAGGAAGAGCAGAAGCGAAAAATTGGAGAAATGAATGAAATAATTGATGGAATGAATAAAGAAATGCTTGAATTTATTGTTGAAAAAGAATTTTTCTTTAAAATACACTGCATGATTTACAAACAGAAATTATCTTTTGACAATTCGATTTTGTTGTTGAAGAATCTTGGATGTTGCTTATTGGAGAAAAATATCTGAAAAAATAATTTTTGTTGTTCATTGGTGAAATGCAAATTTGAAAATATGATTGCTGAAGAAGAGAAGAAGAAAGAAGGGAAAAGCATGAAGCTTCTGACTGATCTTTACGAATGCTATCTTTTGCTTAGCAACCAGTTCGATTCGGAATTGACATTAATATGTGTGTCTTGTCTTCTGAAAGTTGCTTCAAACAAAGATAAAAACGAAGAAACAAAGGAAGAAGTGGAAATGGCTTTATTGGCTTTGAGACGCATTGACACGTTTCACGTTTGAGCATTGCTGTTTTGTTTTTGATATTATTGATATTTTTCAAATTTTTATTAGAAAATTGATGAAGAGCTGTATTTGAATGAAATCAAAGAGATTATCCTTCATCATCAGGAGCATCGCAACTTAACCCAGCTTGCATATCATTATGCTTGGGAGTTTTTGTTTTACCGAACATTTCACGAAAGAAGCTTGGTTTTAGTGATTGCGAATGAACTGCATTTTGTCGGAGAGGCAGTGAGAGAATTGGAAGAACTGATGAAATGTGTGGATTGGAAGAGAGAGAAAGAAGAGGATAGAGAAAAAGAAAAGAAAGAAAAAATTGTTAAATTGAGATGGCTGCGAATTATGGAGTTTTTCTTTTTTTCCTGCCACTTGTGGAATGACGAATATTCCGAGCTTGTCTGCTGCATTGTTCGGATGTTTCGGTCAGCGAAGTACAATAACAGGAAATACAGCATGAAATGCATTGATTTGCTGAAAGCAGCATCTGAAAAGAGGGCAGTGAAGATTGGTGGGTTGTTGAAAGGTGGAGCAGATGATGCTGTTTTGGAGGGAATTCGGCAGCCAACAATGGATTATGAAATGGCATATGACTGCTTGAGGTTCTTCATGAATGTTTCTGGTCGATTGAAATCGAAAGATGATGAGACTGATGAAGCGAAGCGAAAAGGGCTGAAAAGGAAAGTGGTTGAAAAGATGGAAAAAGAAGGATTCGAAGATGTCGTTGTTAGCTTTTTAGAAATATTTGATTTTCTGAGACAAAAATACTTTTAAACATATTCATCAAATGTTTCTAATTATTTTTTAAATGCTTGAGGAAATGAAATGGTTAGGGTTTTGTGTTCAAGAATTTCAATTTTTCTGTTTCTTTTTTGTTCATTTCGCGATTTAACATATAATTGAGTTATTTTGTTAAAAAAACTACTTTCATTCACAACTTCGAAATTAAACAAAAACAAAAACAAAAACAAAAATAAAAATAAAAATAAAATACCTTCTTCACAAAGGCATGAAATAACACTCCAGATTTTCGTCAGGATAACTGAAAGGGAGTTCTTCTTCAAGCAAGAAATGATGAAACATGATGATGCAATCATCCAATCCTTCTTCCTCCATCTTATCAAACACTTTCCTTTTCGCCTCTTCCTTTTCATCTTCCTTTTCTTCTTGCAATCTTTCTGAAAGCTCCAAGAAAAATGAGAAACAACAAATTTTATTATCTTCATTCAATGATTGCTGCGAGATCTCTTCCAAGACAGCATCAATAGCTCCTCCTTTCAACAAACCTTCAACTTTCATAATTTTATTTCCGGCTGCTTCTCGAAAAAAATCAATGCATTCCCCTCTTATTTCTCTGTGATTGCCACTTGATGCTCGAAATAACTGAACAACATTGCCGAAAAGCCCAACAAATTCTTCATTCCAAAATGAGCAGAAACGAAAGAAAAACTCCAATGAATTTAGCCATCTCATCAAAACAATCACTTCTTTCGTTTCTTTTTCTCTTTCCACTTTTTTTCTCTTCCAATCCACACACTTTGAAAGCTCTTCCAGTTCTCTTCTTGTTTCTCTCACAAAATGCAGCTCTATCACAATCACTTGTTCATAAAATTTTTCTCCAATTAATGTGTAAATCAAAAGCTCCCAAGCCGATTGATACGCAAGTCGTGTAAGGTTGTGATGTTCCTGGTGAAAGTGGATAATCTCTTTGATTTCATTCAAAAACACTTTTTGATCCAAATTCTCAAAAAAAAAAAAAAAAAAAATGAAAATTTTCAATATTATCAAAATTAAAAAAGAAACACACTCCTAAATAGTAACATTTGCTCAATGCAAGCAACGCCATTTCCACTTCCTTTTGAACTTCCTCAGTTTCTTCTTTGTTCGACACATATTTCAACAGACAAGAAACACAAATTGTAAACAATTCAGGTGGAAAGAAGTGTCTACTCAGAAAAACGCAGGATTCACAAGCATTAACCAAATGCATTGCTTTTTTCTCTTCGATTATCTTTTTCTTGTATTCTTTGTCAACTATCATCTTCTCAATTCTTCTTTTCAATGAAGATTCTTCAAATCCATTAATAAACATATCTTTCAATAATCTCCAATATCCTGCGTGTTTCAATAGAATAATTGCATTTTCAAATGGTATTTTCATTTCATCAATCATTTTGTCGAATAGGTCGAACATTTCCAAGTTGAAAATACCATAAAATTCTTCTTTGCTCATATCGCTAATAAGTTCATTCATTTCTTCGATTTTCTGTTTCCGTTCATCCTCATCGCAATCTTCTAATTCAGAAAACATTTCTGAGACAGAAAGAACCACAATCATCAGGAATTCAAATGAAACAACGAATGCACACCATTGAACTTTTTTGTATTGCACATCTTCTGCATTTTTATAAGAACATTTTATTCACAAATCAGTAAAATTTTTATCATTCACATTGAATTCGTATTTGTATGGAAAGACAGCATCGATGAAAATTTATACTCAAAAAAAGTCATAAAATATTTGCGTTCACACCATACTTCTTAGCATTTGCATTTTTGACAAATAGTTAGGAAGAGAAACAACGATGAATATTTCTTGAATTTTTGTAATGGAATCAAAGATCGTAGTTGTTTCTTTGAGTTGAAAATTGAATTTCCAAATGAGAGAACTGAGAATGAACATTTTCAATAGAAAAAGATAATTGACATTTGCAGAGGACAATACATCTTTATCTTTGCGCTGGTTATGAAATTCTTTCTGTTGATTTTTGAAAATTGTATGGCCAAGGGAAATACACCAATTTCATCAATAACACAAAAAGACATAATGTATGTATTTTGTATTGTTCTGTATGTTGTGAGGATATTTCTATCTGTGACCTTTCCAAAGTCAAGGAATGTGAGTTATTGTTGAAATGGCCAATCTCCGCTTTGTGGAGCAATACGATGGGAATGGAGCTGAGTATTATACAGCCATTGGGAAATAAAGGAAGTTACGGAAGATACATGATTTTTGTTTGAACAAGAGATGAAATCAAATTCGACTGATGTTTCATTGAATGAAGATAACAAGAAGGAATTCTGTGAAGACAAAATCTGCACAATATTATATAACATTTTGGAATGTTAGGCAGGGGAAGCGGTTTTTTGTACAAGGAAAGCAACTGGAAATATCAAGGGAAGGATATTAATCACAAAAAATGGAAACAATTCAATGAAAAAAAGGAGACTACCAAAATGTCAATTATATTTAAAAGACTTTCCTGTTTCTTGGATTGTGCCAGGCAGGCATGGAAAGCAAATAAATTCTATTTCTGATTCCGCTTTTGCTTCAAGAGAGTGGAGAAACGCCAACTATGAGACATCCAGTTGTCGAGTATTTATTGACAGTCGAACAACATTCAGGCCAGCCACATTTGGATTTCATTCTTCGAAGGGACAGCCATTTTGAGAAAGCAAGGTGATTATCACACATCGTTTGCTTTCTTCGATGCCACAGCAAATGAAAGAGAATTCGATGGTTTTTGTTTTCTTCCTTGTTTTTCAGAAAAGTGATTCTTGTGCCCCATTTCAATTTTTGTTCTTGATCAAGTGAGCATTGTGCCTTGATCATGAAGATTTCATTTAAATTGTATCATCATCCTCAACATGAGAATCGCTGAATGAACGTCAACATTTTTCATCTTTCCTCCTCAACGTTGTTGAAGAACAGCCAATTTATTGTGATAACATTCATTTCTCTTTCATTCGTCATCTTCTTCCACATGCAAGTCTACTTCAAATCACATCACAATTCCATTATTAACATTATCCATATTGTGTAATCAGAGTTATTCTCATCAGCTTCTGTGCCAGAAATAATGAGTGAAATGAAGAAGAAAACGATGAACAAATATTTGAAGAAATTATATAGAAATAAATATGTGAAGATAGGAAGAGACATAAGCAAAAGAAGAAGGCAACAATGATTGTTTGGGAAAGGAAGACGATATATTGATATGTTGAGATAAAAGTGAAGATGATCTGAAAGAAAGAGAAGAAAATTATCTGAAATTGATGAAGAAGAAGAAGATTGCGTATTGGCTGATGAAAGTGTTGATCTCAAGAGAGGTGCAGGACTCTGGAACCATGCGCATGATTTTACACTTGGACTCTGTCATTTGAGGATGATAATATTGACAATGCCGTATGAAGAGATGTACAAGATGCTAAAGGATGCAATGTTTGTGTTTGAAGCAGTTGAAACTGGCTTGTGCTTCCCATGACACAACCAGTATCTTTGATATCATCTAAGCTTCAAATTCATTTTGGTGACTTCTTTTGCTTTCCTTTTTGGCTTCAGCACGAACTCCTGTGTTCAGAACAATTATTCTTCATTTTGCTTTTTTGTATTTTTCCCTCCTCTGAACCTGCAATAGTAATGTATGCCTTTCAGCTTATTCTGCAGCTGCTGTCCAGGCATCGATGTCTTTGCAGCTGAGCATGTAGCGCCAAGTGAAGAAGGAGCAGAAGTGAAAAGATGTTGTAATTTTATTGAAGAAAATTTTCAAGTCTGAAAGGAGAGCGTTTGAAGATTGGGCGGGAAGATGCAATAGAAGAAAGATCATATCACAAATATTCATCTTCTCCGTCTTCGGCTAGCTGTTTCCTTTCAGATGAAGTCAAGTGGCCATTGGTGTCAATGATGTTCAACAAAATTGCATGCTAATGCGTGAACATCTCTTTTTGAATGACCTTGTGAAAGACTGAAAATTATTTTTTCGCTGTTGAAGTCGAACTCTAAAAGATTTCTTTTGCATAAACCTTTTTTTTAAAAAATACTTACTATTATCCTGATTAATGGGAGCAGCCTTGGTCTTCCATATGCCTATGAATATTTTTCATTTCTTCTTTCACATGAACTCTCCGATGCTTTTGTTCTGTTATTCCATTTTGACTGTCTGTTTTCATAACAAAACCCTCAAACAATTCCTGAGATTTATCGAATGAAACAAACAAGAATGAAATAGTAACAAATGAAAAAACTTTAAATCTTTTATTCAAAAATCATTTTCATTTCCATTTTTATTTCTGAAATACACCACAAATTTGAATCACAGATTTTTCTCATCACCTAATTTTGTTTTCATTTTCTCTTCTGTCATTATTCATATTAATAAAATAAACTTAAGTCCATTGATAAAGGGAAAAAATGAAAACAATATACAAATGGTTCATTTTTTTCAAGAAAAATATATGTGATGATGGTTTGATCAAAATAAAGAAAAAGGTGTGCTTTTCTTCTCAAATACAAAAACAATCATTGGTTTTGTTGCTGTAACATATTGCACATTTGTTTGTAGAAAAAAACCTATCAAATTGAATTTAATCAAAAACATTTCCAAACAGTCAAATAAAAAAAAGAAGTTTGTTTTTGCTGATAATTTCATTGTTTGAAGTACTGTTGTGCTCATTGCATCCTGAATGAATCACAAATAGAATGGACGCTGGAGATGATGGAATTCAAGAAATGAACATTGTGGACAAGTTTTAGAGTTTGTTCATTCCTAAATGTTTTAAAAAACAAACAGTTTTTCACCCTTTTCGTGTTATATGAAGAACTGTTTGACGAACTTGAAGGTTGCAACGAGGATGAACAGAAAGTCAAAATTGAAGAAATGAATGGATGATTGATGAGATGAGCAAGCATGAATTCGAAACAACTTGCACAATTGAATTGTTCAACAAAATAACAAAAATCACAAAGGGAAAGAAAACTCCTTTAAGAAATATATTGCTTTTTCCGAAGCACATGGGGTGTTTCTATTCGTTGAAAGGATTTGCTTCAAGTTTCTTTGAAAGATCTTCATTGGGAAAAAGGATTAAAAATCTTATTGTTGAAGAAGAGAAGAAGAAAGAAGGTGAAAATGAAAGGCTTTTGACTGATCTCTGTGAGTGTTACCTTTTATTGCATAACGAATTTAAGTCCATTAATAAAACCATGACAAAAGTTTGTGTGTCCTGCCTTCTGAAAGAGGCAGCAAACAAGGATGAAAGCGAAAAAAAACAAAAAGAAGTGGAAATGGCATTGTTTGCATTGAGTACTGTTAGATACCGAGTATGAATATTATTTTTTCATTTTTGATATTATGATATTTTTCTTTTCCTGTTTTTCATTAGGGAAAAGGAAAAATTGTGCATTTGAATGAAATCAAAGAAATCATCCTGTATCACCAGGAACATCGCCATCTCACTCAAATTGCTTATCAGTCTGATTGGCAGTTTTTGATAAAAAGATTCGTGTTCGACGAAAGTTTGGAGGGAGTGATTGTGAATGAGCTACATTTTGTGAGAGAAGCTTCAAAAGGACTCGAAAAGTTGATGAAACATGAAGATTGGAAGAAGAAGCAAAAAGAAGCGAAAAAAGAAAAAGGAATTGGAAAAGAACCAGAAGAAGAGCACATGATGATGAAATGGCTCTTTGTGATTGGCCGTTATTTGACCATGTGCAAATTGTGGAACGAAGAATCTGTTCTGCTTGTCTACAGCATTGTGCGATTACTCAGAGCTGCAAGGGATATTAACATGAATATGAGCGAATGTTGCGTGAATATATTATATGGAACAGTGATGAACAGAACGATGAAGATTGAAGGGATTTTGAAAGGTTGGTCATTTGATGCTGTCTTGGAGGAGATTCAAAGTCAAACATTAAATCGCCATTTGATGAAATGTTTGAAATTCTTTTTGGTAATTTCAAATAGAATGAAAGAAAAAGAGAGAAATGAAAATGAAGAAACGAAAAGAAAGTCAACAAAAAAGAAAGTTTTTGATAAACTGGAAGAAGAAGGATATGAAGACATCATCACAAGCTTTCATGTTGTTTCACGAATTTTGAAATTTCGTTATGATTATTCTCTTTCTGACTATTATGCAGATTATTTTTTTGAACATTTGTATTAAGAGCACTTTTCTATCCTTTTGTATTTTCTTTTTTCTTCTCCTTTTTTAACATCCTTTTTATTCTTAAAAAAGTTTTGAGATGTTAAATGATTCAAAGTTGCATGTATTTCGATTGACAAAAAGAGAAAAATTGAAATAAACAACAAAGCAAATTGAAACGAATGTTTTTCAGAATGAAAGTCGTTTGAATGATTTGTTTCTTGTTTCCTTTTGGACAAAAAAAAGGCAGCAATCAATTTCGGAACTCAAATTGAGTTACAAAACATATCGATTTTTTGTTTCCTTTCTCAATAAAGAAATGAAATTGTCGAAATTGTGAATACCAAACAATAAGCAATGCAGAATATATAAGAATACAACTTTAATGCAATCACTTTCTTGCACTTGTCAGTGAATCATTGAAATCAGCGAAACAACTTTAAACATTTTGTGCAACAAACAAAAATGAAAAATAATCAAATTAGAAAAAATAACAAAGCAAAACAATCAAAGTGCAAAAAGCATGCATAAAGTGTGAATAAAACACAACAATTTAAAAGCTGTAAAAATATTCAACAATCAAAAATTCTAAACAAAAAAGATTTGCCAACAAACAAAATAAAAATCTGTTGGCTTTGAATATGACATATATAAGCAATTGATTTCCATTCTACATACAACGCAATATGCTCTTTGAACAGTCTTTACATGAAAACATCAGAATAATAATATGAACAAGAATAACAAATTTTTAATAATTAAATTAAAATAATTAAAAATCAAAAATCAAAAATTCTCACTTGCTTCAATCCATAACAAAATTCATTTGAAAGAAAAAATGAAATCACAAAAAGGATATTCAATTTTTCATAAATCAGGTTGATTTAATGGGGAAGGAGAAGATGAAGAAGAAGAAGACAAATAAGAAGAATGATTTGGAGGATGAAAAGAAGGGCGAACAGGAGATGAAGAAGAAGGAGGAGGAGAAGAAGATGACGATGACGACGAAGACGATGAAACAGGAGGAGGAACAAAAATGTCCATGAAAGATGAGCGAGGCAAATGATTCGATTTTGACAAATCATTTTGTTCCAAAACACTTCCTTTCAAGTTTGATGGATTGGAAGAAGAAGATGATAATGAAGATGATGATAAAGATTTGAAAGAAGGAAGGGCAGAAGAGAAAGTGTAGCTTGAGTCAGGCAAAGAAGTCAGAAAAAGAGGAGTGTGTGCAATTGTGGTGAGTGTGGAAGAGATATTTGGAAAGTCTTTGCTTTGCAGAGAAGAAGAAGAAGAAGAAGAAGAAGAAGATGAGGATGAAGAAGGAAAAACAATATGTCTCAAAGGTGTTTTGCTGAAAAGTTTCGTTTTTGTTGTTTCTGTTGATTGCTTTGAAATGTCATCATTCTCATTCTTTTTCTCATTATCTTCTCCTTTATCCTTCTTCTTCCCTTTCTCCTTCATCTCCTTCTCCTTCTCCTTCTTCCCTTTGGTCTTCCCCTTCCCTCTCTCCCTCGTCAGCCCCATCTCCCTCACCTCCTCCCACCCCAGCAGCCGAAACACCTCCTCTGGTGCTCCATCAAACGAGCCCTTCGCAATCGATCTGTCCACTTCTGAAGGCAAACCCCTCTGCTTCCCCATCGCCATCAACACAATCACTATCCACTGCGTGACACCCGAAAGATGAACAGAAAGTGCTGTTTCTGAGCCAAACCAGCCAAAACTCATTCCTGTCCCGGAATAATCAGAGGCCAGCTCGTGCAGAAGAGAGAGTGAAGAGAGATAAGGTGGGTGAGAGGGAGAAGAATTGGAGGAAGAATCAGAGGAAGAAGAAGAAAAATTATGTTTTTTGTTATTCTCCACACTTTCATTCATTTTTTGTATTCCTTTAATCTGATTCACTCCATTCACTCCATTCACTCCATTTATTCCATTTATTCCATTTATTTCCTTCATTCTCTCACAACTTCCTTTCTCTCCTTCAACCAACGGCAACTCAACACACACAACAATCAGCCACCCAACAGAAAGCCAAATCAAATCTCTCAAAAGTGGATGTTCGCGCTGGATGGAGGCAAAATCAATGAAAAGGCGGGAAAGCAAGTGGATTGACGGATAGCGCTCAAAAAAGGTTAATTTTGCTTTTTTGTTTGTTTTATTCGTTTTGTTCGTTTTATTTGATTTATTTGGGGAACCAACAGATTTATCTGGGAATTTGTTTGATTTTGTTGATTTGTCTGTTTGGGAAGGTGAAGATATTTGAGAAGGGGTCAACGAAGAAGAAGAAGATGATGATGAAGGAAGAATTGAAGATTTCCTTTTGTAAACATCGAAATTTCTTTTCTCTTCATTCAAATCCATCATTTGTGATGCATTTGCTGTTTTAATCGCTTTCATTTCTGTTTCATCATCTTCTTCCTCTTTTCTCAAATTTTCTGATGATGATGTTGTTGAAAAAGAAGGAATTTCTTGTTCTTCGTTGCATGAGAACGAATCTGTTGAAGAAGAAGAGGAAGAAGATGAAGAAGAAATGTCTGGAAATTTAGAAAATAATCCATATTTTGAGGAGTTTATTTGCTTTTCTTTGGTTTTGCTGCCGTTTTCTTTCCTTTCTTTTCCTTCTTCATCTTCTTTGTGTTTTTCTCTTTCTTCTTCTTTCATCTCATCTGAAACATCAACAATTGCTCTTTTCATTCCAATTTCTTCTTTTCCTTCATTTTTCATTTCTTCTTCTTCTTCTTTTTCTTTTTCTTTTTCTCTTCTTTTTCCTTCCAAATAATCTTTTTTGGGTGTTTCGTTTGGAGAAGGAGACAAAAGAAAAATGTTTGTTTCTGTTTGATATTTTGGTGAAGAAGAAGACAATGGAAAGGAAGAAGATAAAGGAGAAGAAGAAGATAAAGAAGAAGAAGAAGATAAAAGAGAAGAAGGAAAAGAAGAAGAAGAATTGGATGTTAAATATGTTCCTGAGAGAAGATCAGGTTCAATTGTTTCTTTGCTTTTCTCATCATCATCATCGTCTTCTTCTTCTTCATTGCTTTCTTCTTCTTTGTTGTTATTCTCTTTTATTTCCTCCTTTTTATCTTTTCCTTCTTCTCTTCTTCTTTCTCTTCTTCTCTTCTCTTCTTGTTCCATCAAAGAAAGAGAACTGAACACTTTTGCAATTCCTTTCAAATTCGACGAATCTTTTGATGTTTCCTTCGTTTCTTCTTCTTTTTTCTTTTCTTCTTTATTTTCTTTATTTTCTTTATTTTCTTTATTTTCTCTTAAATTTTGTGAATAAAAAGAATTATCCAAATTCAGTTCTTCTTGTTTTGTTTGTTTGTTTGTTTGTACTTGTTCATTGTTTGTTGGAAGAGGAGGAAGAAAAGAAAAAGATTGAGGAGAAGAAATAGAAGGAGAAGAAAGATGGGAAGAAGAAGAAGAAGAAGAAGAAGCATTCGAAATTCCACCTTTTTCAACATCAACTTCGTATTTTCTGTCGAAAGGACGGCGAAAAAGAAGAGAAAAGAATGAACGAGATTTGTTTGGTTGATGATGAGAGGGAAGAGAAGAAGAGGAAGAAGAAGAGGAGGAATTAGAAAGAGTGGAGGAATTAGAAAAAGTTGAGGAGGGGGAGGAAGAAGAGGAAGAAGAGGAAGAAGAGGAAGAAGAAGAGGAAGAGGAAGATATTGGAAGAGGAAGCAGAATAGGAGGTGGATTATTATTTGAAGAAGAAGAAGAAGAAGAAATAGAAGATGATGGTGATGATTGAGAAAGGCTTTGACTGTTAAGCAATCCTGAATCTACATCACATGGTTCTTTTTCTTCTTTTTCTTTTTCTCCTTCTCTTTCATTTTCTTCTTCCTCCTCCTCTCTTATTCCTTTCATATCATCATCATCATCATCTTCTTCTTCTTCTTCTCTTCCCCCCTTTGCCACAAACACAGGCTGAATAAATCTTCCTCTCTGGTGCAAGTCTTTGCTTGTTCTGTCGCTCACTCTTTTTCGATACAACGAAATTGTGTTTTTGAATGGCTGAAGAATGGAAAGAGGGCGATGAGGGAGAAGAAGAGAAGAGGAAGAGGAAGAGGAAGAGGAAGATGAAGGAATGTAAATTGAAGAGGAAGAAGAAGAAGGGAAATTTGAAATAGGAAGAGGAAGATGAGTATACGTTGAACTAATTTGATTATTCTTTCTTTCTTCTTCTTCTCTTTCTCTTTCCTTTTCTCTTTTCCTTTCATTTCCTTTCTTTCTTTTCATCTCCTCATTTTCCTCATTCAAACAGCTTAATTGATGAATTGAATGATTGCTGTGATGAGTGTGATGATGATGATGATGTTTATGTTTATGTTTGTTATCATTTTCATGATGATGGCGATGAATATGTTCATTTTCATCATTTCCTTCTTTTCCCTCTCCTTCTTCTTTCTTCAAATTTTCTTCATCATCATCTTCTTCTTCTTCCCCTTTGCTATTCAAATGATGTTTCTTTGGCAAGACAGTTCGACTTTTCGTGTTTAATTCTTCACTTCTGTTTTGCTTGATTGGATGACGACGCAAATGCGGTTGAGAAGAAGAAAGGGATAGAGGATAAGGAGAAAGAGAAGAGGAGGAGGAAGAAGAAAGAGAAGAGGAAGGATGCGATTGTGTTATGTGGCTGACATCAAGAGGAAGTGAATAAGAAGGAGATATTTGAGAAGATGAAGAAGAAGAAGAGGAAAAGGAAGAGGAAGAAGAAGAGGAAGAAGAGGATAATGATGATGCTGATGGAGGAAGAAGAGGAAGAGGCAATGAAGAAGGGGCTGTGATTGCTTGTTGATTAGAATCTTGTTGAGATGAAGAAGGCGAAGAAGAATTAGAAGAAGAAGATGATGATGATGATGAGGGAGAAGGAAGTGGAGGATGAGAAGGAGGACATAGCAGATTTGATGCTTGAAATTCAGGTGATTCAGATGAAGAGGAAGGAGAAGAAATCGGAGCAATCATTTCATCTGAGCCTTCCATCCTTTCATTCAGTGGAGAAAGAGGAGTTGAGACCTTCGAAGAAGAAGGAAGAGGAGAAGGAAAAGAAGAGGAAGAGGAGGAAGAAGAAGAAGAAAATGGCTCGTCTCTGAATGGGCGAGTGGTGAATGTGGATTTTGCTGTGTAAATTGAAAAGGGAGGAGAAAGATGTGGTGTGGATTGATTGGACTGAAAGATGGATGGCTTGGAAGGAGACGAAATGGAAGAGGAAGAGGAAGATGATGATGATGACGAGGAAGAAAATAGTGATGAATATGAAGATGAAAGAGATGACAAGGAAGAAGAAAAAGAAGAAGAATAAGTTGATGATGTTTCAGAATTGCTTTTGCCTTCATCTGAATCTTCTTCTGCTGAATTGTGCAGCGAATGGCGACTCGGAAAATAGTCCTCAAAACGCTCTTCGCTCTCTTTCTTCTGGATCACCTCTGCCGATTCTCTTCCTCCTCTTCCTTTTCCCCTTCTTCTTTCCATTTTCCTCCTCTTCCTTTTCCTCTTCTCCTTCTTCAACAGCTTCTTCACCATCATCCTTCTCCTTCTCCTCTTCCTCTCCTTCTGCTCCTCTTCCCACCTTTTTCTCGCCTCTGCTTTCACCCCAACCTCAATCGAACTGTCAATCTGATCGCTTTCTGTGTTTTCACTTCGCTTTCTTCTCAATCCTTTTTCTGTCTCTGAAGATGCATCAAATGAACTTCTTTTCTCCTCTTCCACTTCTTCTTCTCCTCTTTCTCCTCTTTCTCCTCTTTCTCCTCCTTCCATCACAGCCACCTCCTCTTTCTCCTCAGTCTCCTCAGTCTCCTCCTCCGCCGCCGCCTTCTCCACCGAAATCGCTGTTGCATGCAGCGTCAGAATGAACGGATACGCCGAAAGCACCATTGTGAAGCAGATCAGAAGGATCACCCCAGGCTCCATCCTCGACAAGTCAATCACTCCCATCCCACATCCTCTGTCGCTCACGCTGTGCGCAACCGCCATGAACACACGCAAAACTGGGTGCACTTCTGAAAGCGGGGCTGTCTGCGCCCCAAAAGCGAGAATGAACACCACCTCGAGAAGACAGAGAGAGAAGAAGCAGACAGAAAGCACGATCAGCTCTGCAGAGTCGAAGAGAGAAGAGTATATCTCACGGGGATGCGCCAGCACATAGTCGATCGCCTGGCACGACCCAGCAGATCCGTTCGCCTCTTCTCCTCCCAGCTCTTCTTGCTCCAGCTGCAGAACACGCTGCGAGGATATGTTTGAGGAGGAGGAGGAGGAGGGATGAATGCTTTGCAGGTTTTTTGATTTGGATTCATCATCAAAGTTGTTTTCTTCTCCTCCTTCTCCTTCTCCTTCTTCTTTTTCTTTTTCTTTTTCTTCTTTTTCCTCCTGCCCTGTGTTCTCTATTTTCTTCGCCTCGTTTCCTTTGTTTCTTCTTCTCCTTCTTTTCCTTGCCTCCTCCTCCTCCTCCTCCATCCTCATCACCATCTCCATCTCTTCCCTCTGTTTCTTCTCTCTCCACCTCAAATACCTCCTCTTCCCCCTCATCCACACAGAAAACGGAAGCATAAATATCGCTGGCCCCCCCAAAATCATCAGCACCACCCCAACAATCGCTCCAAGATGGTTTCCTCCTCTGATCGACTCCCAAAAGAATGCAGGCGTGATGCTCAGCCCCGCCCCGTTGAATGCAGATACTGCTGTGAACAGGCCCCACCACAACACCCGGAAAAAACAGGGGGCATCCGCCTCGTTTGCAGCCACTGTGGCAGCAGAAAGATGGAAAGTCTGCTGCAGACACGACTGAATGTTGAGGCGGATGGAAGGAGTGCAAAAGGAAGGGACAGCAAGCAACAGGGTGCCTGAAACATACCACGTCAGCACATACGCAATCATCGAGCGGATAATCTCGCCCATGCCAAGATACTCCAAAGAGAAGAGATACAACGGCAGCGTCGTTTTCTCTTGCTCTTCCTCTTCCTCCATCACTTCCATCCCTTCTTCTTCTTCTTCTTCTCCCATATCGTTTTCCTTTTTCACTTTCACTTTCATCTCCTCCACACCCGCAATTCCTCTTTCTGCATCGTTGTTATCATCTGCTTTGCTCTTCCGATTTGACTCCTCTCTTTCTTTTTCCATTTCTTCATCTTTTCTCTGCTTGGCTCTTTTCTCCCTCATCTTCTGCAAAAACCTCACACTGTGCCTCCGCTTAAGCGCTGTGGCTGGTGCCACATATCCTTCGTTCTTGATGGTCGCAATCACACTCGATGTCTTATCATCATCACAAATCGAGTATGCTTTTCCTCCTTCTCCTTCTCCCTCTCTTTCTTTTCTTTTCTCTTTTCCTTTCTCTTTTCCTTCTTTCCCTCTTCCTTTCCGCGCAATGTCTTCTTCCCTCTGCTTCTTGCTCTCCTTTCTTGCTTCGTCCAGCAGCTGAATCAGAACTTGGGCTGCGTGTGGCGCCAGAGTGGCTGTGGCTGAGCTGCTGTTGCTGAGCAGCGGGGGAGAAAATGAGGAGGAGGAGGAAGAATGAAAAGAAGATGTTGGAAAATGAATTGAGGAGGAAGATGAAGATGAAGGAAAAAGAGGGGGTGGGAGAGGAGAAGATGTATAAAGCAACTTCGAATTGATTTTGTGTGGAGGATTGAGAGTAATGGGACGAGGGAACCTTCGAGAATTCCTTTGATTGGCATTTCTATTTGAAGATGCTGATGATGATGAAGAAAGAGAAGACTTTTGCTTTGCTGGAAAAGCAGCGCAGAAAGATGGGCTGTAAGTGAAAGCAGGAGGAAGATTGGCAAACGAACGAGGAAGAGACAGAGGAAGAGAAGAAGAAGAAGCAGAAGGAGAAAGAGAAGAATTAGAAGAAGAAAGAGAAGAAGAGGAAGAAATGATTGGATGTGGGGAGTTCAGCGATACACGCGGAGGAGTCGGAGGCTGAAAGAGGGCAGCTGTGATTGGATGTGTGCTTACGCTGATTGGAGGAGTCGAGGGAGAAGGAGAAGAAGAAGTTGAAAAAGAAGAGGAAGAAGGAAGAAGAGGAGGAGAGGAAGAGGGCGATGACGATGATGATGACGATGATGGCGAGTTAGTTGGAATGAATTGTTGAGTTCCGAAATAGGCAGCTGAGTGAGGCGTGTGTGGTGCATAAGCAACTGAAGGTGGCCGAACAGGATGCCCATTGAAAGAAGAAATGGCTGATGCTTTCGGCAGCTTGCCTTCCGCCCTTTTCGCTTTCTGTGGCCTCGGCGGAAGCGAAGCCAGCGAAGACGACGCAGAAAGTGGCGAAGGATGCATATGAATTGTGTGAGCAGAGGTAATGTGCTCGTTTGGACGCCTTTTGGAAACAGCCCCCTCGCGTTGCGTTGGCAGCTGGATTGTGAAAATAGGCGATGGAGGAATTCTTTTTATTTGCTCCTTTGAGAACTGAACGAATAACTCTTGCTTGAGTTCATTCTCCTTCTTCGAAGTCGGAGATGCATCCTCAAGTTCGATTGTTTGCCTCACAACCGGATGGTTGAAATGCTTCCGGATATACCTTCTTTTCAATACCAACGGCAAAAGAGACAAGAGACACGAGCTTCCGAGGTGTATCGTTATCATCAGAACCAATTGGGTTCCAAACTTCGAGTTGGAGATGTTGAATCCAGCCAGCCCCACGCCACAGACAGCTGACATCACCGTATAAAAGCAATGACGGAATGAAAAGTCGCTTTCCCAAAATAAAAGGACAACTGCTGCAGCCAAAGCAATTATCTAAAATAACAAATTTTTTCATACAAAATTTTGTCAAATACTCAGCTCAGACATCATATGAATTAAAGCACACCAAAATCAATGAAAGATGCAAAACAAAATATGAGCAGTTTCTTTGAAAGCATCTGCCAATTTTGCTTTGTTTTCTCTTTTCATTTTCCTGCACAATGAACTTGTCCTCCACTTGAACAATACGTTTCAACTCTTGATAATCCGGTATGCGCCCGATTAGCAAACGATCATTCTGGCTCATGCACAACTTGAGCCGCAAACAAAAAAGTAAGTACTCAAATTATTCGCATATGGGTTATCATCTAAAAAATCATTCATCAATTTAAAAAACGTTCAATTATTCATTGGAATCATCAAAGTTTATCATTTCAATAAATTAAAATTAGCAAATTTGAGAAAATGATTTATAATTCTAAGAAAACGAACATGTTGAACCAATAATTGGAAATAAGTAAAATTATTCATTGAGAAAATGAAGGATAATAATAATGTCAATCTCTTCAATAAAAAATGTGTGAAAAATAATCGAGTCTCAGTGTTTGAAAGAGTAATTTATTCAAATGAAATTGAAGATAAAAAAAAATGTATTTTTTGTTCCTGTTATTGTTGTTGGATATAAAGGAACAAATTCAAAAAATAATTTTCAAAAATATTTGCATCCACATGGTTATTAAACAAAACAATATAAACAGATGATGATCACATTTTTTATCGAAATGAACTATCATTTTCCATTTTTTAAATTCCAATTTCAAATTCCAGTTTCGTTGTTTCAGTATTTGTGACTTGAAAAACTTGTTCATATGTTATTGAAAAATGAAGTTTTTTAGTTTATAAAAGTTGAATTCATATGAATGATATTGAAAATTATTATTAAACATAATTTGATAAAATCCTTTTAATTTGAAAAAGGAATAAATAAATTTGAAATCTTCATGTTCATATTAAAAAATTTTTGTGATCCTTTCACTACTCACTTTAGTCTTTCCATGTAAAAATCTTAATAATCCCGCTTTCATGTTATTATTTCTATAATTTGGAATTTGTTGGAAATTGTTTGAAATGTCACAAAAAACTGAATAATACCGAGAAAAGAGTTCATCATCTATCGTTTGTCTCAAACATTAATGTTCGTGATAAATATAATGAACAGGATATATCACCATGATTAAATATACCAATAAAAAAAACCATGTTTCTAACTGAAAACTGAAGAAATGAAAGATATTAAAAATTATCATTCATATTTATCAATGTTTTTTGATCGAATGAAAAAACTTATCATAGGACAATTTCATTTCAAACATTTTGTAATTATTTAGGAACCGGGTGATTATTTTTGAAATCATATATTTATTCGTGGGATAAGAAATATTCTTATTGACAGTTATTTTCAAAAGAATTGTATAAAATGCTTCACATTCTTTCAAATTATTGTCTTTCAAATGCATGTTGACTCCAATAATGAAGAAGTTCATTGATAATTTTTTTTTAAAAAAAGATTGATTTCAAAGTTTTTGCGACAAATAATTAATTTTAAAAATTAAGATTGGAAAAATCAAAAATCAAAAATTATCACCCATCTTGAAATTCAAGAAATGTGAAAAACACATTGTAAGATCGCTTTTTCATTCAACTCATTTGTAATAGTCCGAAACAAATAATTCTTTGCATATTCAATGAACACCATCTGAAATTTCCTTTTATAGAGTGATGTTTCAGGCAAAATTTGAAAGAAAAACAAATGAAAAAAAGTGAGATGGCGTTTTTTATAAAAAAATTTTATTTTCTTAATTTTGTTTTCATCACAATTAGGTTCATTTTATTTTGTGGAACTACAAAAAAATTTTTTTTCCAATCATCATCTATTTCTTTTGAAAAACAAACGAAGTTGAATTAATTGAAAGGAAAATTTTTTTTAATTATTTCTTCAATTTCTGAAAAGTGAATAATTTTTCTATATATTAGCTATTGGTTTGATCAAAATAAAGAAAAGGGTGTGCGTGTCTTCTCAAATACAAAACAATCATTTGTTTTGCTGTGTGACATATTGCACATTTGTTTGTTGAAAAAAACATTTCAATTTGAATTTTATCAAAAGCATTTCCAAACAGTCAGATAACAAAAGAAGTTTGTTTTTGCTGATAATTTCATTGTTTGAAGTACTGTTGTGCTCATTGCATCCTGAATGAATCACAAATAGAATGGACGCTGGAGATGATGGAATTCAAGAAATGAACATTGTGGACAAGTTTTTGAGTTTGTTCATTCCTGAATGTTATGAAAAACAAACAGTTTTTCACCCTTTTCGTGTTATATGAAGAACTGTTTGACGAACTTGAAGGTTGCAACGAGGATGAACAGAAAGTCAAAATTGAAGAAATGAATGGATGATTGATGAGATGAGCAAGCATGAATTCGAAACAACTTGCACAATTGAATTGTTCAACAAAATAACAAAAATCACAAAGGGAAAGAAAACTCCTTTAAGAAATATATTGCTTTTTCCGAAGCACATGGGGTGTTTCTATTCGTTGAAAGGATTTGTTCCAAGTTTCTTTGAAAGATCTTCATTGGGAAAAAGGATTAAAAATCTTATTGTTGAAGAAGAGAAGAAGAAAGAAGGGAAAACGAGAAGTTTCTGACTGATCTCTGTGAATGCTTCCTTTTGTTGCATAACGAATTTTAGTCCATTAATAAAACCATGACAAAAGTTTGTGTGTCCTGCCTTCTGAAAGAGGCAGCAAACAAGGATGAAAGCAAAGAAACACAAAAAGAAGCAGAAACCGCATTGCTTGCATTGAGTACTGTTATATACCGAGTATGAATATTATTTTTTCATTTTTGATATTATGATATTTTTTTTCCCCTGTTTTTCATTAGGGAAAAGGAAAAATTTTGCATTTGAATGAACTGAAGGAAATCATCAAATTTAATCAGAAACATAGCAATCTGACAAGACTTGCATATTGGTCAGTTTGGAAGATTTTGTTTAGAATGTTTTCCTTGGACATCAACATGGAAGGAATGATTGCGAAAGAACTTCATTTCGCAAGAGAGGCTACAAGAGAGGTGGAAGATCTTTCAAAGTGTGTGGATCGGAAGAGAAAAGATGATAAAAAAGAAAAAGAAACGAAAGAAGCGAAAGAATTGATAATTATCAGGAGATGGATCAATACAGTTTATCATTACTTATTCCGGTCCAAATTATGGAATGAAGAATCTGTTCTGCTTGTTGAAGGAATTGTACTGTTATTTTATGCCGCAAAAGATAATTGCAGAGATTTTTGCGATCATTGCATTTTTTCATTAAGAGACGCAGTACATAGAAGAGCTATGATGATTGAAGACTTATTGAAAGGGGGATCCATTGATGTTTTTCTGGCGGAGATTCAGCAACAAACATTAAAAGACGATTTTACAAGGTGTTATTTGGATTTCTTTTTGGAGATTTCAGAAAAATTGGAAAGAATGAGGGGAAAAGACAGAGAAGAAATGAAAAGAAAGATATTTGAAAAGATGGAAGAAGAAGGATATGAAGATGCAATCACAAGTTTTCATGTTGTTATTCGATTTTCGGAATTCGATAATTTTTATCTTCTTCCGAAATAGGTGAGTATTTTTATTGGCACCAGTTTTTTTATTGGCACTAAAAATTATTTTCATAATCTTCATTTCATTAAAGCTCATAAATCTGTTTCATAACTTAAGAACAATAAACAAATAAAAATTAAGCTGTACGTCAAATATTTTTTCAAAAAACTTTCTCAGAAAAATGATCTAATAATTTTTAACTTTTATATTTCGATCAATGTTTTGCTCGTATTTTCTTGACTGATTGCAGTTGCGAGTTTTTATCACGGAATTCACAAAAACAACTGTATTTTCCGTATTTGTTACTTATTTGTTATATTTTGAACCATTTATTTAAGTGTATTTTTGCATTTCACCATTTTTGTTAAAACATGCAAAATCAAATGAATATTTTTATTTTATTGATTCACATGAAGTTGAAAATATATAAAAGGTGTATTTAGAAATTAATTCTTGATATTTGATAATTGCCTATTTGTCATTGCTTAAAAAAATGCAATTCTTTAAAAAGCGTGATCCTTTGATTTCTTTATTATTTTGAATATGTGTGATTTTTTTTGATATCATAAAAAATTCCGACGTTTGATCAAATATATATTTCATTAAGGGTTGGGCTGATAAGAAAAAATGAAGAAAAATTATGCGAAAATACTGCTAAAAATATTATTATTATTATTATTCATTTATAGATATTAATTATTTAATATTTGTTTTTTTCAGTTTTCAAAGAAAATTTTTAAAATTTTCATTTAAATTGCAAAACTTTAATAAAGAGAACTTAACACGCGTTCAATAGATTATAAAACATATCTGGTATAATTTTCATGACAAATAAAACTATTTTTTTAAAAAGAAATGCGATGTTGTTGGTTATTGAGGTATTATAATCTGATTGGTTTTTTTTAAGCAGTAATTATTTATTATAAACTCTCTATGTAAAAGGCAGTTTTCATTTAAAATGATTAAACAACAAATACATTATCATATTAGCAATAGAAAGTTTCTTTTTTTTATATATACAAATGTTACTCAATAAGATATTGATTTAAAAATTTGATTTAAAAAAGTTATAGAAAAATTATTAATGAAAAAATGTTAAGATAAGAATCTATACAATTCAGGAAGTTTTTCTTTAGACAAATCAAAAGCTCCCTAAGCGTTTTTGCAACTTCCTTTCAGACATCCACACTTCTTTTCCCTCATCTTCCTCTCTGACAATCCTTCTTCCGCTTCCTCTTTTTTTAAGCTTCCTTCTGTTATCTGGACCTCAACATCGTTCAATGCTTTGCTGCGATAGCTGATCTGCCTGTTTGCAAAACTTCCAAATTCACTGATAACTCTGCATCAATTGATAATAAAAATCTTTCTGACTTATCGTTTGAGTCAGAAGTTTGATAGCTTTTGGTGCATTCTACCGCTTGCGCAGCTTCCAATTCAACTGGCCATACCAACAGCGTAACTCATGTTGCACCTGAAAACTTTGAGATGTGGAAAGACAATTTATCAGGCAGGTATAATTAAGCTCTGAAAGGCCGATCCTGAGCGACTTCGAAATGCAATAAAATATGACATGCAGTTTGTTTTTATAAATACAGCATGAAGGCAGCAATGCTGTTCAATGAAGAAAATTGATTTCTGAGCGTGTGCCGAAGTGGAGTTGAGATGGCAGGCAGGTAAATATGGCAGGGGTTTGAAGAGGCGAGGCAGTGCAGGAAATGAGGAACCAAACAAAAGCCAGAGGAGGTAATGTTACAGCTGAGCTGGCGACAGGGGCTGTACTGCTGATAAACGGCTCATCCTTTGAGAGTGTACCGCCTTATCTATGATAAGTGAGGAACAGAGCCATGGCTTGGGTGGCGAAATGTTCTTGGATGCAGCTGATGCCATCAGGTTGTTTGCCCTTGTGCATGTGATGTTAACTGGATGCGATACGAGGAAGGACAAATAGAAGTTGACAATTAAAAGCATGCTTCAGGCTGTTGTGGATATAAGCCAATTAAACAGGATCAAGTTCTGCACAAACTTGAGCTTTCTCAATAAGCTTAACGGATTTGAGTTGGACACAGCCGATTCATCTCGCTCGATCTCTCTTGTGAGTATTTCTGGGCAATCATGGTCAACAAGGCATTTGTGAAAGAGGACACGGGCTTCGATTTGCTCGCAAGTGGGCATTCGGCTGAACAATATTAGGAGATACTTCATTCCATTTTAACTGGAGTAGCTGTTGGGCATATTATCATAAATCCTCACATAATGCATCTGCTCCGGCTTAACAGTCAGAGGCAGCGAGATTTTTGTCGACTGCACCGAGTTCGAAAATACTCTATCCATTTCCCTATCTTCAACCACTGCCGTGCATTGAACGACGCCTTCGTGGATGAGGACGCCTTTCTCCAGTGCTCCAGCATCAGCTACCAAATCAACGAGCACCTCTTTTCCCTCGATTTCACCCAGCCTTCCCTCGCCACAAACACCTCCATCAGCTGCTCCGACTCCTCCCACACCAACACCATCCCCGTCCTTGATCTCTCCTCCTCCCCTTCATCACCTTCTTCCACACCCACCAGATATTCGTCGAATAATATACTGACTCCTATTCCTGCCAGTACTGCTCCCCGCTTGCCCCCTGCGCTTTACTCTCCACATTTGCACTCCATATCTCCCGCGCCATCTGCAACGCCTTCTGAATCTTCGCCTCCTCCTTCTTCGATACACCGATCTCCCTTGCTTTCATCCGAGTCGATTGAACCTCGGATAATCTTGTACTTGTTTTCTTCGCAACAACTTTCTCATTGCTATTGTCGCTTTTCTCAATAACTGCATCCTCACCTTCTGCAATATTTCTTTCCACTCTTCCTTCGCATCTGCACACTCTTCCCTCTTCTCCTCTCGACAGATCCCTCACTGCATCCTCTTCCCTCTTTTCTGCAGCCGACAAGTATGTCCACCTCAACTCCGCACTTTTTTGTGTTTTCATGAGAAAACTTCTTCTATCAATCTTCTTTTAAAATATCTTCCATCTCTCCTGCCCCACTCTTCGTTCTCTTCACATTTCTTCATTCTTTATCTCCCACGCCAACCTCTCCGCTCTCAGTGTTTCCTCTTCACTGCTCGTGTTCGGCTATGGCTCAAGCTCCTCCATCGAGCATCTCAACGCCAATGATCTCGCCGTTGCAGCTGACAGCGTTGTTCTTCTCAATACCATCTGTAATCCCTCTTCTTCTTCTTCTTCTTATTCTTATTCTTCATTTCTGCAAAATCAACAAAAGAGCTTTTTTATTATCAGTATCTCCTTCTTTTGTAACTGCTTCTCCTTCACATCTTCCTTCTCGTATACTTCTTCCTTCTCAGATATACCTCCACCGACCGCTTTGAAGCTTAGCTATTCTAGTCAGCCAAGCTCACATCACCAGAAACAGAAATCCTCTCTTCATTCTTGCATTAACCTCCTCTTCAACTCCACCACATTTTCATTCGGCCGTATAAAAACACACCGCCAGCCGAATCTGCGTACCAATTTTTTCTTTTGCGCCTTCTCACGACATTTTCAGTGAGAATACGAAAGTGAAAGAGTAGAAGAAAGGAGGGAATCTTAAGATAGAAAAGAAGCAGCAAAGGGAATGGAGGCTGAAGATGGGGATAGAGAGAAAAAAAATAAAACCAGGGGAGAGGAAGAGAAGGAGATGGAGAGAGAAAGTGAGAGAAAAAGAATGAATAGAATTAAAAATTTTTAACTTCCTTTTTAGACTTTTCACTTTTCAAGAAACGCACACACAAACAAACAGACAGGCAATTCTGTTGCTACAACAGCGTCTTCATCTTCATCTTCTGCTTATTTTATCTTCTCCTTTATCTTCGTCTTTGCTACATTTTTCTGCGCATTTTTCAGGAGTCCAATCCCGTCGTTCTCATTCAAACATGATCATTTCTCCAAACCACGATTCACTTCCTTGACACCAGACACTCTACTAATATCTACTGTGTTTGCATATTGTCAACTGAGAAATATAAATAAGTCAACATCTCAATCGTTAAACATTTGCGTTCTATCGTGTCCAACAATCGTATTTTATTATTGAGTGATGCTTCTCATGAAGGCGAAGGAAGACTCGTTCACAGAAACAACAAGGGATTCTCAAACAAAATACATATTACTTCCGATACTGGCCTTGTTGGTTGAAAACACGATATTGGTGATGGAAAAGGTTGTGGATGACACTTGTGAATCATCCTTGCACTCGATCATGAGAGCACCGCCTCTTCCTCCAGAACTTGTATCCTCGCTCACAGAGCAGGTGGAGAAGGCTGTGTTGCTCACTGAAAACGAGTTGGCAGAGGCAGATGAGGCGAATGAGATGCACCCGCCATTGGTGGCAGTTTGTTGGCTCAACTGTTCTGAGTTGATGTTTGTGATGGTGCAGTTGGCGAGGGAGAGGGAGAGGGCAGGGGAGGTGGCAATTAATGAAGAAATAAAAGCAGAAAGAAGAGGAAGTGCAGGATGAGCTGAATGAATTCCTTTGGCGATTAAGGAGCGTTAGAGTGCGTTGCAGAATGAGAATGTCAAAGAAGCAATAATGGAAATTTATGGATGAAGAACAAAGGAGATGGAGAAGAAAGTTTGAACGCCAAATAATCAGGTGAATAGAAAGAGATAACGAATTTAAATCAATTGTTATTCTTAGAAACATTTCTTTTTCCACAGTTTTCAATTTTGTTTTACTGTTGAAGCTGAGCTACAAAGCTGGAATGATGATTTTGTGATGTTAAATCATAAGAAATTAAAGATATCGAACAGTTCTCTTTTTTGAAAATCAAAAAAATAATATTTTTTTCTAATATCAAACTTTTCCAATGTATTTTGTTTTTATTTTCCTATTATCAGTATTGTAAAGTTAGTCCTGAATCTTCTACTTTTTTCCTGAAGTTTTATTCGTTTATTTATTGTTAATTTTTAAAAAACTTAATCAAAAAATTCTCTTTCATTAAAAAACATAAAAGAGGTATGTTTTTTGCATAAGGGTGGAAAAATTTTTGCAACTTAGAAAAAAATTGAGATTTGTTCCAAACTTTTTCTTCAATCTTTTCATTATAAATCAACCGAAATTATGTTATTAATTTTAGAAAAATTCAAAAATTGAGAAAAATATTTGTTAGAGAAGAATGGAACAAAATTCATAAAGCAAAAAATATTGTCCCAAGGAAATAAAACAAATATATACGACAGAAATAAAAGCTAAATGCTTGTATAAAAATTGATTTAACTCTTTGATCAAAAAATGCCACAATTGATTTTTTTTAAGACTTTTGATCTTTTTTTTTGGTGTCAAAAAAAATCACCCATATAAATTCGTTTTCAAAACATGAACAATATACAATAAAGATTATTTTATCAATTTCTTATGACATTTTTTAACAAGACATACACATTCATTTGATTTTGCATGTTTTAACAAAAATGGTGAAATGCAAAAATACACTTAAATAAATGGTTCAAAATATAACAAATAAGTAACAAATACGGAAAATACAGTTGTTTTTGTGAATTCCGTGATAAAAACTCGCAACTGCAATCAGTCAAGAAAATACGAGCAAAACATTGATCGAAATATAAAAGTTAAAAATTATTAGATCATTTTTCTGAGAAAGTTTTTTGAAAAAATATTTGACGTACAGCTTAATTTTTATTTGTTTATTGTTCTTAAGTTATGAAACAGATTTATGAGCTTTAATGAAATGAAGATTATGAAAATAATTTTTAGTGCCAATAAAAAAACTGGTGCCAATAAAAATACTCACCTATTACGGAGATTATTTGATAAATATATGAACTTTGAGCGTTTTTCTTATCCTTGTTTTTTTTGAAGAGGAAGATTTTTTAATGGGGTTGACTGAGGTTTTGCTTCATTTCAGATCTGTAATTCCAACAATGCAAATAGAAAAATATATCTGAAGAAAATGTTTTCTTTTTTTTTTTAATTTTTCAATTTTTAATGATTTGAATTTGAAAAAAGAATGTTCAAAAAAGAATACTGAAACATGGAAACTGGGAATTCAAATGAAAAAAAAGAAGAAAGAATCTTTTGGAGAATGTGCATGAATAACTGAGAAAACAGAGTATTTTGTTCATTCGAATGATTTTCATTCACACATTTCCAGAAGCCAACATTTTCAAATCAAAAACTTCCCTTTCAGAAAAACTGATTGTTCACCAATTGTATCATCACCAAATTATCATAAATAACAAAAAAAAATAAATATCTGCTCTCAATAATCCTATCTCCATTTGTCATTTCAAATATTTCTTTTGTGACAGTTTCCTTCTCCATTTCAAATTCTTTGTCTTTCTCTCATTTCCTTTTGACTCTTCTGTCACTCACAAATGAGATGACACGTTATGAAATCTGTCGCATTCCTTCACTTCAATCGTCCATTCCAAAAGTGAAATTATTCCAATATATCTTCTTTATTTCATCTGCGCTTCATTCAACAGTCAAATGATTAAATGAAAGAATCATCCTCCTTTTTTTTTGATTGGATGTCAATATCACATCCATTCCATTGCCTCGGTGCTTAAGCTGCTTCTTCTTGACAGATGAGAAAATTGCCTTTGTGTTTGTGAATAGAAATAAAAGACAAAACTTGAAGAAGAATTCACGGAGAGTTGAAAAGAATGAATGAAACAACATTTCTTTGAATCAGTGAAGATGTTAAAGAAGAGGAAGAGGAAGAGGAAGAGGAAGAAGAAGAAGAAGCTGAATTAATAAATAAACGATTGAAGCTAACAAAATGAGATGAAAAGCTCGGAGGAATTCCGATCAGAAACAGCAACAAATAAACAGATTGAAATTCAGCAAAATCAAACGTTGCTCTTTTTCTTCTTCCATTTTTGTGTGTTCTTTAAAGCACTGTCTTCTCAATCTTTCACGCATTCAACTTGATTTTTCCTTTTCACCTTTAAAAATCATGAAATATTTGGAGATCATTCTTTTCATTCAAAATCTTCCTCGTTTTCTTCACTTCTTTCTCGAAAAATTGTCTTTCTACCAAAGATAACTCATTTCCAAAGCCCAATGGAATGCATCTTCATCATATCTTGAATTTTTGTCTTTCTTCTTCTTTGCCTTCTCCTTCGCCTCTTTTCTTCTTCTTCAAAGTCATTAAATCCCTCGCTTTTTGAATTGCATTTAAAATTATACAATAAAAATTCAATAAAATTTATTTTTAGAGATAAAAACATGCTTTTTGATTTGTTAGCCATTTTCAATAATTGTTCCTTTGGAAATGTTCGTTTTATTCAATAATAAATTCATCATTCCTCCATTAACAACAGTTTAAGCAACATATTCTCCAATCATCCATTTTCAAAAGTCTTTTCATCTCCATTTCAGAAGGTTTCTGATCCCTCTGAAAAACAACAAATCAATGTTTTCTTTTCAATTCCTTTTGATTGAATCAAGAATTGACTTCATCTAACACCCATTCAATCTCTTCGCCCTGCTTTCTTTCCGTCCGCACCAGTTGTTCGAGCTCTGTAATCAACCGGATTAGGAAATATCATTCATTCAATTTATTTCCTTGATTTCTGCGCTGGAGTCAAATAAAAATAATATATTCAAAAATTACAAACTTCATTTGAACCAAAAATTCTCAACAGTTCTTATTTCAGAAAAACAATTTTCAACAGATGTTTATCCATCTCTCAAATCAAATGTCTGCAAAACGAACAAATGATATAAAAAAATATCATTCCACAAACCAGAAATGAGCAAACATATAACTTTTCATTCTTTAAGTCTCTTCCACCTTTTATCTTTTTTCCAGTCAGCCAATGATAAAAAAATACCATTTCTTTCAAATTTGTTCGCAAAACCATCTTATCAAATGCTCATGGAAATTGCCAACTCTTTTGCATCCAAATGCTTGAATCCAATTTCACAGTCAAATGAAAAAAACATTTCTCAACAGAAGACATGATCGTTGGATTCTTCGAAATCCTCGATCACATGTTCATCAAAAGCTTTGAAAAAGCAATTCAATCTGAAAACATAACTATGGTTTGTCATTTATTTTCGATGCGAATTGGAATCAAAACATAAATGTTCCACAAATTTCAAACAATAAAGAAGGAAATATTGGTTTGTTTTTATGTTTTCAAATTGTTATGTTTCAATAAATCAATTTAATATTATCTGCCATTTGCTACTGTTGAAACAAATTTTTTGCATTGATAAGGCAAGCACAATATTGCATTTTGTTTTAAAAAATTTTTAAATGCAAATAGATGTTATGATTCATGACAAAATATATTTTTTGAAAGAAACAGTTTTATTCTGGACAGCTGTTAAATAGGATAAAATTGACTAAGTACTTTTTCCAATGTATTTCAAAAACAATTATAAGTATTTCAATTTCACCTTTTCTTTATTCAATCATGCGTAAAAAAATAAAAAATGATCATTCTCATAATAATTAATTTTTTAAATCAAAACTGAATTTATTTCCGTATGAGGGTGCATTTGTTCCTTTTAGCATGTCTGACTCTAGCAGAGACATTTAAATCTCAAGTCATCTGTGGAACATCCACATTTGAAAACCAAGGTATTATTTCAAATGGAATTTCTTTAAATTACTGTATTTATTTCGGTCAAGTCAACTCTAATGATGCACAATTTCCCACAAATGACAATAATAATTATTTGTCAGAACATGGAAAAGCATCAGGAATGAACAGATGGAAGGCAGGAACATGCACAGCTATTTATTCTTTTTTTCGATTTTCCAATTCTTCAGTTGGACTGAAAAATGTGGCAGTCGAATATTCTTCCTCCCCATTTATTCTGATAACAGATAAATCGAATGTGGTGTTGGATTCATGTGTTTCCCACCAAAAATCGAAATCTCCATTTCATTTGAATATCGGGTCAATCTGCCTCACAAACATGACTTTGATCCCCCAAGAGAGTCTTAACCCATCCAGTCTCATATTTTCTTCTGATGATTCCAATTCTGTTATTTTGAGGAATTCTGTCATTGCAGACCTGGCTGTTTCAGCTTCAGACTATTTCCTGCTATCAGGAAAGAGCAAAAGTGAAGAGATTTCTAACTGTGCCTTCAGGAACATGTCTGTGAAATCTGATAAGAATAGCGATCATTTTGTGGAACATTCATGCTTTCGAAGTTTGATGGAGAACTGCCTCATTTATTCGTGTGTGAATGTCTTTGAAGGAGGGATATCGAGTGGGTCATATTCTTCACAAGAATTCATCTGCAAAAACACAACAATAAACTTCGGGAAAAGAGAAATGAATGCTCTTGAGAAAAAAGGACAAATTAATTCAACAGAAAGCCAATCATTTTCATTGTGTGAATGGACTGATTGCACATCCCCACAAGGAGGCGCTCTTTATGTGCACGACAATGCAAGTGCAATACTCACAGTTGAGAATTCTTCATTCACAAGATGCAATGCTTCCTCGACAAATGGTGGGGGAATATATGCTCAAAAAATAGCTGAATGCATTGTACTTCATTCGACATTTAATCAATGTTCAGCTGCAGCAACATCAGACTTTGGAGGTGGAGGAATAATGTTCGATAATGTTAACACCCAACCAGTGGTCGACGATTGTTTATTTTATAATTGCTCTTCTGGTGATGATGGAGGAGCTATATATTTTTTACTAACAAAAACAGAAAGACAGAAAGTGTGCGTTGTTAATTCCTTTTATGATAACTGCCGATGCAATTCTTCACGAGATGGCACAGGAGGCGCCATTCTGAATTGGAAGTGTACAGATCAAATTATTTTTTCAAATTGTTTATTTTGTCATTGTTATGCAATGTGTTGGGGGGGTGCTATTGCAATTGAAATAAATGCATATAATTACGGAACATTATTATTTTTCTGCTTTTTCCACAACAACACGTGTGGAAAAGTGGGAAATGATATTGCTCTGCAAATATCATCGTCAAATAACATTGATTCCACCTGCTATTCAACCAGAAAAGCAACAAACCGAGTTTGTACTAATTATAATACAAACGCTGATCACAGTGAATGGCTTCGCAATGATTTTGGAAATGTGAGATTTGTCTCATCAACTGATTCACAACCAAAAGGCAACGACACGTATGCATGTGGGCTGGATAAATCTAATCCATGCAGCACCATCAGCCGTTGCCTCACACAACTCATTCCAGATTTGGTTCCCAATATCGAAATATTTTCAGGAACGATAATCGAAACAAATAGTTTTGATTGTGGGGTCAACGCTTTTACTATTTATGGCCAAAGCAATATGAGCACAGCAATCCAAACAGAATTTGAAGCATCTGGGCTGCCTCTATTTTCAGTCTCAACAGGCGCATTGACTGCCAGTGACCTTATTCTTGTGCATGACTCGGCTCATCCGAATAACCGTGGGTCAAGGCTGTTTGAGATAAGTGGAGCAGGAGAGATGTATGTGAGCAGACTGAACATATCTTTTGGGAGCGGACAATCAACAGAAACAGCATTTTCGACAGAACTGATCAATGTCCAGAACGGGGTGTTTCAGATGGAACATGTGAACTGGGCAAAGACGATCTCCACAACTTCATTGTTTTCGCTTTCTTCAACAAATGAGATTTCATTGACGCTTTCAGAGTGTGCCTTTGATGGGATTGAGAGAGCAACAAGCGGAGCAGCAGTGATGTCGTTTTCGAATGACAAGGCCAACATTGATGTGAATTCGAGCACTTTTGAAGGATGTGGAAGCAGAACATCGGCTGATGGGGGATCGATGATGCTGTGTGTTGGGAATGGAAATGAGGTGAAAGTGAAAGGCGGATCTTTTGATGGGTGCTATTGCTCTGCAACATATGGATTTGGGGGAGGAATTCTTCTTCGATTGTTGAATGAAAATCCCAATTTCCTGATATCCTCTTCGTTTGGCACAAACACAGCCAAATGGGGAAGAGATATTTTTGTTATTTCACCCAATCTGGAAGAAACAGCAAAATCAGAAAACATCACATGTGTGGAAGCCTCTTTGGATTCTGTTGAGAAGGTGAGAGGATGTGACAATGGAAACAACAGTGTGGCCATTCCTCTGTGCATCTATCTCCTCCCCACACCAGAAGAAATATATGTGAGCAATTCTGAGGCATCTAATCACTCACACTGTGGAATTGTCCAATTCCCTTGCTTGACAATGAAGCACTCCCTCACAAGACAAACAGAAACAAAGAAAGTTGTTGTGAATGGAATGATTTTGATGAGTGATGAATTGGATTTTGTTGGACAGAAACATGAAATCCGAGGAAATTATGAACAGAGTGGTTGGACAGTCTCTGATTCAAGTGAAACATCCAATTCATCTATGATTTCAGCAAATGTTGAAACAGAATTATCAAGACTCATCTTCTCTCTTCCATCTTCTCTTCCTCTTCACTCCACTTTCATTTCGTCATCTTCATCGTCAATAACTCTGTCTCAATGTTCTCTTTCTCTTCAAGATCCATCATCAGAATTGACAATTCTGTTCTTGTCAGTTGAGTCAGGGATCCTGATAATCGACAAATTCTCAGCTTCATCAATTGATTTGAGGAGAAATCCGCTGATCTCATTGAGAGGAAGCAGCACAAATGCAGAGTTGATAAGCACTCTGTGGTTGAACATGACGAACAGCAATTTCACAAAAATCGAAAGAGCAGCTGGAAATGGAGGGTGTGTGAGCATTGACAACAGCGATGATGAAAATACAAACACACAAATAAATATTGAAGAATGTTCATTTGATGGATGTTCTGTGCTGGATGATGAAAGTAGAGGAGGGGCCATTGATGCCCAGTTGAAAGGGGGCATTCAAATGAATATTATTTCATGCACATTCACAGGATGCACAGCACCAGCAGGAGAACGGAAGATTGGGTTTGGGGGAGGGATGGCACTGAAGCTGATTAATGAATATTCTTCATTTGTGATCTCATCCCCTGTTTTTGAGGCAGACAAACCTAATGCTGCAAGATATGGAAATAACCTGTTTGTTGAATCGCCAAACTTGACAAAGAGCATCACAAACACCTCTCTTCCATTTGTGCCAGAGAATCTGGATGATATTTCGTTTGATTCCATGAAAGGCTTTGATGGGAGTGACACAACGAATGCCATTCCGCTGGTCAATTTCTGGAGAGCGATTGGGTCAGAGATATTTATTGGGAGCGAAGGTTGTGATGTGTGTGTGTGTGGATTCTCAGATTATCCGTGTCTGTCGATGGATCATTCGTTGACAAGACTGCGAGAAGGAAATGAAAGGAATGTCAACATCATTGGAAAAGGTTATCTTCAGAAGAGTGTTGATGTGAGTGGAATATCAGTGAAATCGGATGTGAGCAGCATGTGCTCATTGGAATGTGTCTCATCGCTTGAGGGAGCAGAAGGAGCAGCAATGAAGATTTGTGGCATCACCAATTTCGAATTGATACAGTTTGTGATTCCATCTTCATTTGCAAGTGGAGTGAATGTTTTGATGCATATAGGATCAAGCGAAGGACTGTTGACGCTGAAAGACTGCTCATTCAGCAAAAAGGGAGATGAGAGAGAAGAATTGACAGATTATGGGCTGATCAAGGCAGATGGAGGAACTGTTGTGCTGGAATTGGTGACGATGCAATTGTTGAGCTTTTCGCAGGATGTTATTTCTGTGTTGTCAACAACGGTGCTGAATGCGAAAAACCTGACGATGAAGAATATTGAGCTTGAAGGAGCAAGTGGGTTGAGGATATCAAAGGGATCAGCTGGAGAGAAGAGAGGGAGCAATGAAGGAGAACAAAACATCGTTATTGAGTGGAGTTTGTTTGAAGAAGTCACCCAAAACACAACAGAGAACATTCCCATCATTAGAAATGAGAATGATGAGCCATTGAAAATAGTGATTCGGAACACAACGATGAAGAGATGTGGAGGGTTGAAGTGTGGAAAGGGAGGAGGGATGTTTTGTGAGTTGAATGAGGGAGGAAGTTTTGATTGCTCATTTTGCACAATTTCAGAGTGTTTCTGCTCGACTGCAGGAAGAGGTGGGTGGCTGTTTCTGGAATGCACCTCGACAGCTGAGCAGCCTCTGAATTTTGTTTTGTCAAGTATCACATTCAGAGACAACACTGCGTTGAGGGGGAGAGATGTGTATATTCGATGCCACTCAATCGAAAATCAAATTGTTGATGAGCAATTCTTGCTGGATTTTAGAGCTCCGTTTGTGAAGGACAAGGCAGTATGGGGATGCACAACAGACTCGTTTGTGGGGGAAGAGGATCTTCTGTTGAGGGTTATGAAATACCAGAGCGAGACGATATTTGTGTCATCAGTTGCAGAGAATGAGGAAGATAACAAGCAATGTGGAGAGTTCAATACTCCTTGCCACTCATTGAGCTTTGGAGTGCAGCACATCATTCCATCTCTGTACTCACAGCTGCTGATCTTGGAGCAAACAGAAATTGTTGGGAAGTGTGACGTTCTTAATGTGACCATCCGCTCATTGCAATCTCCCTCAGCTGCTTTGGTGCATTTGAACTCAACGATAACCAATGAGGGAAATCTGATCACAACATCAGAGAAAGTTCGGGTCGAAAGTGTGAAATTCAACTTTGGTCAGTTATTTTCATATTCAGGCAGTTCAATCATTCATGAAGCAAATGGCCAGCTTTCTCTTTCATTTGTTGATTTCTCTTCGGTTGGCCAATCAGAAAACATTGAATCTGTTGTTCTCAACTCATCGTTGCTGAGCATCGAAAATGGAATTCTTCATGTTGACAACTGCTCAATATCAATGCTTTCATTCAAGAAGCCTTCATTTTTGTTAAATGGTGATGAGATAAATTTTACAAATTTTAAACTGGAACAGATTGAATCAACAACAAATATATTTGAGATTGGTGATTGTGGAAGTGTTGTATTTAATTGGATGGTGACCGAAGAAGTGGAGCTATCTGAAGGTTGTGTCATTGCGATAAACGATTTGTCATCAGGAACAGTTTCTATTGGAATCTCCTCGTTCAACAACTGTTTGAGGAATTCAAGAGGAGCTTCTGTTTTCACTGCTTCTTCATCATCTGCTCAAATTAATCTTTTCAATTGCTCTTGCTCAGATTGCAATTCTCTGTCAAGCAAAGGAAGCATTGTGGAGATGAACAATGCAAAAGATGTTTCGATGCAAATGTATCAATTTGAAGGAATTCTTTCAAATGAAAATGAAAATGAGAGAAACAGCGATTTTGAAGAAATATGCAAATGGAATGGATCTCTTGTCCATTCTGCCAATTCTTCATTGATGATGAAATATGTGACAATAATGAATGCTTCACAGGGTGGATTATCAGTATCTGCTGGAGATGTGACGATTGAGAAAGGAGAGTTTATGAATAACAATCCATTTATTGAAAAATATCCCTCTCTTCGTCGAAACATCATTTGTTCAGATTCTGCTTCACTGACCATTTCCAGCTTGAAAGGCGGAGATGGATTGATGCCAAATTCTTCTCTTTGGATTTTGAATGATGGATGTGATTTGAGAGGGATAGCAGGAGAAAGGTCATCTCCATTTTTCATTCCCATACTAAAAGATGTTTCAATGAATGAGAATGGCAGCAATGTTGTTGTGAAATTCAAGGGATCACTTCTTCTTCCTTGTGACTTGTCATTCAGATTGATATTCAAAACAGGGGATGTGGAGTTGGTTGAGACATATCGGTTTGAGGAAGACAGTTTTGAATCAGAAACAGAAGTGATTGGAAGAATTCCATCAGAAAATATATCAACGATTGCAGACGAAACAGAAGTGTCAGTGATGATTCTGTTTGGGAAGCAATTGGCTTTCACTTCTCCACAGATACTGAAGAACAAAACCGAATCAAAAACCGGAAATGATAAAGTGGTTGAAGGAGGAAAAGAAGGAAAATCTTATTGGTTATTGATTGTGATAATTATGGCTATTGTTCTTTTAATTGTGCTGATTGTATCAATAATTATTGCAGTTCGATGGAGGAAATCTGAGAGGCGAACAGAAGAATTAGAAGAAATAGTGAATGATACGGTGAAGAAGGATCCGAAGCTGATTGAGATGGTTACGATGGAGATGTCACCCGAGGAGCAGTGGAGGAGAGCAGAAAGGGAGGCAGAAAAAAAGAATGAAGAGAGGATGAAGAAGAGGGTGTATGAGAAAAGTTTGGGACATTCCGAGTCGTCAGAGCACCTTCTTTCTGAGAGTGGATCAACAGAATACATCTTGGGGAAAGATTCAGACAAGATCCCAGAATGGGCATTGGAAAAGGTTGAAGAAGAAGAGGCAAGGAAAAGAACACCATCACCATCCATTTCATCCATTTCATCCACAGATACTTCAGATACAGAATCCACATTTGTTCGCGGAGAGGATCTGTGCCCCACCACATCATCGATGTCGAATCTGGTGGATGCAATGGCCTGCTCATCCCCTCATGAGAAGCTGATCGTGGATCTGAGGGATTCTCTGTTCATGCTGCTTCATGGGAGGAATAAGACAAAGGAGATGGCAATTGGGAGTTTGAAGGAGAGGGAGCAAACAGCTGCTCAGATCCTGTTCTGGGTGGCCAATCTTGCGCTCCACTCCTTTGACGAAATGGAAAATGAGCTTTCCTCTTTGGCCAATCTCAGTCCCCACATTGTGCTGTTCTCAGAGCACATGGTCATCTGCATTGCTCTCCACTCCGACTGCTTGTCAGACTCTGACACTTCATCTGTCTCTTCAGCCTCCACCATGGTCACATCTTCCTCTGATGTTTCAGTGATGAGCGAGAGATTCACCAAGTCGCCACCTCCATCATCAGCGTTTGAGGATGATGAAGATGAAGAAAGAAAAGAGTGCCTGAGGTGGAAGGCACCAGAGCTGCAGATGAACAAGAAGATGGGAGCGACAAAGGAGTCAGTGGCATTCTCGATTGGGATGATGCTGTGGGAGTGTCTGACACTGGAGATCCCATTTGATGAGTATGAGGGTGAGGTGGCAGGGCAGAAGATAGTGAATCACGAACGACCGAACATGTCTGCTGTGAAGGAGTCGAATTTCTTTGAAATCATCCGAGCTTGCCTGTCTTCCCAGCCAGAAGTCAGACTGAGCTTGGCAGGGCTGAAGCGAGAGTTCATCCAGCGGTTTCCTGCAGGAGCAGCAATTCTGACGATGTCAGATGCGATTGATCTGGAGGAGACAACAGAAGATGGGGAACACATGACGAGTGTGAATTCTTCAGATATCACAGGAACTTTGCAGACTGAGAAGTGAATGAAGAGTTGGTGACAATTGTGTTTTTATTGGAAAAATGCATTTGTTTCCAGAGCCGCCTCAATATTATCTTTTATCAGTCTGAGAGAGTATCTCTCTTCCCTTTTTGTTTTTGTTCATCAGCACATTTCTTCTTGTTTTTGATATCAACCTTTTTTTTTTTTGTTTCATTGTTTTCATTGGTTGTGTTTCACTTTGTTTTTTCTTTCATCCATTCCGAATGCAGATTTTGGATGAGCAGTGTTAGTTGTGTTTTTATATATTCAAGTTTTTGTGTTCGCTGAATCACCACCTCACAATTATTTTGAGTGAATCTTGTCAAATGAATTTTTTCATTAATCTCTAATTTGGCTTTTCAGTTGATTCTTTTCTTTTCTTTTCTTTTCTTTTCTTTTCTTTGCAAACATCAACATTCATTATTTCATTTCCTATTTTGTGTAACTCCAGTTTGTATTATCAATTCCATGTGTTGAAATTCTTTTTTTGTATTTGTATTTGTTTTTTTCAATTTTCCAAGCGACTTTTTCTTAATTTGTGACAATCACAACATTCACAACAAACGATAAAAGATATCTCTTTTTTTGTTTCAGAAAAACAGGGATATAGTTGTTCGTTCTTTTGCAGCGGTTGCATTTGAAGAAATAATTCCTTCATCAATGAACAGCATTGTTCTGTGAAACAAATAATTTGTGAAGAGAATTGAACAGAACAAGAGAAACTCATTCAATCTGTTGGCTTTATTGTTTCTTGACTCAGATGATCAAGAGTGTTTTATGTTCAAGAACCATTTTTGTTATTTCCTCTCTCAACTTTCATTTTCCTTTGTTGAAGAAAAGAACAATGTGAATTCAGCTTCATGAATGTGAGGGGCTGAATTGTTGCAATCTCTTTGTTGTCAAGATAAATTTTCACAAACAAAGAATTGTTTTTGTCTTTTTTGTGGAATCGGAAATATAAAATGTGATGTTTCAAAACAAGGAATTTAAACAAAAATGGTTTCATATTTATTTATTGAAGAGTTAACTGTTCTATTCATTAATCTGATGAAAAATCTCTTTTGAATTCATTCTCTGTGTTGATTTGACTCGATTTCATTCTGAACTGATATCCTTCGAATTGAGAGAATTGCGTCAGACTTTCAGACTCATCAGCATTTTTTTTGTTGAACAAATTTGTTGTTGAATTATCCAACTGATCATCTTTTTCTTGTCAAGTGGAAATTCAATATCAAACAATATTTTTCATTTTGAAACACAAAGAGAATGAAACATCATAAAAGTCGATGAAGAAACCACAAAACATAAGTTTATTAGAAGATTACAAAAACAAGTCAAGACGATTAAAATGAATGAAATAAGTCAAGTCATTGATTGTTTGAAATAGAATGAAGTTGATTGAAAAAATAAAAGATGACTTTTTATTGGCTTTCTCTTTTTAGTTATTTGAAGAAAAATGTGATGTGAAAAAGCAAAATCATTTTTATCGTCCAAATCTCAAATTCACCCTTTGTAACTTGCAACAAAAAAATCAATTTTTTCGATTCATGAAAAAGGAAAATGTTCATTTTGAATTGCAAAGTTGTTGTGTTGGAATCATCAAAAGGATTCGGAAAAGAAACATTTGAATTACAATAACTCTATTGGTGAAGGAAAAAAAAAATACTGTGTTGGCTTTAATGAACAAAAAGAAGCAATTCAATCAACATCCTCGTTGCATTTATACGAAATTAACAGTGTATATCATCAAAAAGACCAAAAATATTTTCTATTTAAATCTAACATGAAACAAAAATAATAATTCTCTCTAATTTTCAGCTGGCGCATCAACCTCCTTCACAACACACCCCAAATCGTCGCTCGCAATAAGAATCGAAAAACGGTGGGTGATTTCACAGCCCACTCGTCCACAAGCACCCAAACTGCTATTCGTGCTCTTGTTCACTGACGCATAGTCAAAACAGCCCCGCCAGTCTGTGAACCCATCCTTCACAAACACCCCTTCTTCTTCTCTACAACCTCTCCCACACACCTTCGCATACACCTTCACATACACCCCTGCAGCCGGCAGATGTGTCGCTTCCTCTTTCGCCACCAGCCGCCCTGTCTCCTCAAACACCTCCACACTCATCCCACTCCTGAACAGTGCCTCTGAACAGCGCTTCCCTTCGTATTCTGCCTCAACAAACACATTCTGCGTTTGCAGCTCTTCTGGCACAGGAACAATTACACTCGGCATCAAATGAATTGAAGAAGAAAAAGACGTCGAAGAAGATGAGGAAGAAGAAGAAGAGGAGGAGGAGGAGGAAGTAGCTTCTTCAAAAGAGAATTCGATTTGTTTCGTTGGCTTCACAATCGAAAATGCCTTTGCTGCATCTTTTCCTTTCATAAACGGCTTCACGCTGAACAGGCTTTCAACATCCACCTTGTAGAACTTCATCTTCCCTCTCTTCTCCTTCCCCTTCTCCTGCTTCACCACAATTCTCTTCCCCTTCTCATCAATTGCCATCTCAAAAGTCCCTTCAACCGCCATCGATGAATCCAACTCCCGCTGCCTTCTATTTTCTCGCTCAGCCTCATTCTCAACAAAAACATCCTTCTTTCTCTTTCCTCCTCCTTTCACTTCTTTTTCTTTTTCCTCTTCTTCCTCTTCTTCTCTTCTCTCTTTTTCCCTCTCTCTCTGCCCTGCCCCAAACATTCTGTCCACTTCTCCAATCTGCTCCTTCAAATGGTCAAACATCGCCTTCCATCGTGGAATCGAGCAATTCCTATGCTTCTCTGCCACTCTCCGTGCAACTGCCAATTTCGGTGCTTCCATTTTCATTTCTCCGTTTTCTCCGCTTTTCGGCTTTGGAAGAGCACTTTCTGGATCCGTCATGTCCAAATACGCACTCATATAATCATGTTGCAGCTGCATCTCCATTTCTATTTCATTCTCTCTCTTTCCTCCATCTGATCCGCTGGCTGAAGAACATCCCTTGCCAATCGTCCCAAACAGCTCCCTCGCCTCGTCCAGCCTGTCCTGCAGCAAAAGATAGTATGTCAGCACAAGTCTTTCCCCGTCGCCGATCAAACATGACCCACTCATAGAAGGCATCCTTTGAGAGTATTCGTTGTATTCTCCCTCATCTGATTCTTCATCCTCTTCATTCCTCTCCAAAAGAGCTGACGAGACATACCCAGCTGCTGCCCCGTGCGCCAAATGCATCAAATACTTTCTGTACTGCCCCGCCAGTTGCGCATTCGCAATGTGCTCTTTCTCTTCCCCAAACACAAAACAACGCGGATTGATCAGCGGACGATACTCCAGCACACGCACCTCTCCCTTCCCCACAGGGCTCTTCACGCACACAGGCGACAAAACCGTCGCACACACCGCCAGCCGCGATGCAATCACACTCGACGCGCTTCCTCCGCACAAGTGCCTCTGCACAGCTGCTGCTGGGCCAAAGTGCCGCAGTGAATACGAATACACCCGCCCGTCATACACCCCGCGCCGCAGCAGCACCTCAATCACACTCTCAAACACACTCTTCTCCTCCAACCGCCACAATATCATCGACAGGTCCACATCTGCTCGGTGCAGGTTCTCTTTCTCCAGAAACTCCAGCAACACTTCTTTCTCCGCCTCCTGCGACACATACCCCCAGTCTCTCCGCTCTGCCTCCAGCGCCCTCCCTTCTGCTTCCACCCTCACCCGGTGCCCTCCCTCTCGGCTGCAGCACACATACCGCCCCCGCATCGCCACCTGCGCCGGATAGTGCACAAACTCCCCACTCTCCGGGAAATAGAACGCATACGACACCGTCTGCGTCCCATACGCCCCCAGAACAACGCTCTGTGTCCTCGTCGCACTGCCCCTTTGCAGCACAATCGACCCTCCTGGCACCTGCATCAGCACCTCCACCGACCTCTGCGCTGCCGTCGTGTTCGTTAGCACCACATCGCACACATACACCAGCCCCGCTCGCATCTTCTCCCACTCCACATACTTCCTCGCCTTCCGCCCTTCCTCATTCACCTCCCACTCTTCGCTCACATCATACACAAACTCCTGCACAACCACCTGCTTCATCTCCACTCGTTTCCCCAACCCATTCAACTCCAGCCCTTGTTTCCTCGCTTGCCTCTCTTTTTCCCTTTCCCTTTCATTTTCTCCTTCTCCTTCTCCTTCTCCTTCTCCTTCTTCAATTCCTTCCTTCCCTCCCTCAAATTCCTCCATCTCCTTCACAAACAGCACTGCAGCTGTGTCCTTGCTCCAAATAGACGCACTCGCCCTTCCTCCCCTCATCTCAATCGCCTTCTCCACACAAACAGGATGCACACAAACATCTGTCAGCGCAGCTGCAAACGCCGCTGACGCAAACGAATCGGTGCATTCAATCACATTCGCTGACACAAAAGGAACAGCCCTCCCACACTCGCGCGCATCCCTGCCCACCCCCTCCCCGACACACCCAAACAGATATCGCGCATAGTCCAGGAAGAAATGGTTCCACTCAATCAGCGCGGAATGAGATGACGCCACACGATGATATTGGTTCTCTCGGTATTCTTTCGTGTTCTCCACCTGCTGGAACTTTGCAACTGGCATTTTCTCTTCTTCTTCCTCAGCACAAGCACCACCATCTGCAGAAAAGCCACAAGATCCACTAAAAGCAGAAGTGTAGCCATAATGCACATTCTCTGCTGCCATCTTCATCTTCATCGGTGCCATCGGCATTGCCATCTTCATCTCCATCGGTGCTGCCATTGGTGCCTCCATCTGCATTCCAAAAGGTATCGCCATCTGAGGATTTGAAGGAATTGCCTTTGAGAAAGAGCCACAAAAGCCATTTGCCCGACGTGGCATCGCACCAGCAGTGCCCATCCTCTGCACCGCATTCGACTGCATCAGCATTCTCGGCCTCATCCCTGCCCCTGCACTTGCCCCTGCTCCTGCCCTTGCCATCCCAACCATCGGCATTGCCATTCTCGCTCCAGGCCTCGCTCCTTTCTCTATCTTCCCCATCTGCCCCATCTGCTCCATCTGCCCCATCTGCCCTTTAACATCCGTTGCACCCCCCAACATACGCGGCATCAGCTTCAGCTCGTCGTTGTTCCGGATGAAGCACCCGCTCATTGTGCGCGTGTCACTCAGCTGCACGTCGTTGAAGATAATCTTCTGCATGTCAGGCAGAATCCCTTCTTTCTTCTGCACAAGCTCCTTCAGCTCCGCCACTGTTGTCTCCTTCGTCACACTTACTCGAATTATCTTCCCTTGCATCGTCCTCACATGCACTTCCATCTTCCCCAAATCCCCTCCTTCGTTGAATGCTCGCGCCGATGCTCCTTTCACACTGCTTTTTCTTCCTCTTTCTTCTTCTTCTTCTTCCTCTGCCTCAATCAACCCCCCAACATCCAATCCTGATCGAAGCGCTGTCTCAAACACCTTCTCCTCTTCTTTCTTGTCTCTCAGCTGCGACCTCAGCTGCCCTTCCACTTTCTCCACCAACGCCACACACCTCCTCAAACTCCTCTCCAGCAATTCTTCTCCTTCTTCTCTTCCTTCTTCTCTTTTCTTCGCCTTCTGCCCCAGCTCCACCAGCCTCGCCAGCACAAACACTTGCTCCACTGCATTCAGCCTCGCAAACAAAGCTGGCTCTGCATATTCCTCAAACAGCCCCACATCTTCCGTGCCAAGCAGATAGTGGTCAACCACCGTCTTCTCCTTTTTGCTCGCCAAACTCGGACGAACCGCTTTCGCAAAGAATTTTGGCGCCTTTTTGAACAGCAGAACATTCGTCTCCTCACAAGCAAATTCGCTGTATCGATCACAAAGCTCTCGGAATTTCTTCTTCTTCTCTTCTTCTTTTTCTTTCTCTTTCTCTTCATCTTCATCCTCATCCTCATCATCAACCAACTTGTACAGCTCCTCAAACGCATTACACCATGCGTCAAATGCCCTCACTTTTGCCTCATCTCCCTCATTCTTCTTCGCCTTCGCCTTCATCACACACTTCAGCAGATGAAGAATTCCCCCAAAGCAACTGTAGCTTTCATATGTAGATGTCGACAGATCTTTTATCTTCCGCGTCGCAACACATTTCGAAAGATATGCCTTCTTCAATGACACTCCTCCTGTCTTCTTCCCATTTGAACTGGCGCATTCACATTCACATCTTGATTTTATTTTCTCCTCCTTCTCCTTCTTTTCTTCCTTCTTTTCTTCCTTCTTTTCTTCCTTCTTTTCTTCATCCTTCTCATCACTGACTTCCCAACATCTGCTTCTCAGCACTTTTTCTGGCAGAATCAGCGCCGAGTGCATCTTCTGCAAAACATGCTTCTTCGGGTCAAACACATTCATCAGCCTCATTTCCCCCAATCGTCCTTCTCCTTCTCCTTCTCCTCCTTCTCTTCCTTCCGTTTTCCTTCTCCCGCTGCACAGACTCAGATCCACCCCCACCACCTTCGCCACCACATGCTCATCGTCTGTCGCCACCACTGTCACAGTGCTCTGCCCCTTCCCTGCAATCACCTCCATCGGGATAACCACACGCCTCCTCTTCCCTTCCCCTGGTGCTTCATTCAGCACAACTGTCGTCGTCTCCCCCAAAAAGTCGATGTTCTTCCAGTCTGCCAGGCTCCTCCTCCAGTTACGCACTCCTCCCATTCCCCCTTCCATCGCCCCGTTCATCATCATCTTCTTCTTCTTCCTCGCCATCATGTCTGCCATCATCTCTCCGCTTGCTGCTCCTCCGCAGATCGCATCCCCTGCAAATGCGCTCGCCTCCTTCCTCCAAGTCTCCTGCGTCACAACCCCGTGCATCAGCACAGACGGCGCATCCAGCGTGTTCCCCAGACGCGCTGCTGCCGTCTGTCTTCGCTGGATGTATTCTTGCTCTGTGCCCAGCCTCTTGTCAGATGTGTAGAATGACCCCGCCACCTTTGCTATCTGCACCTCTGCCTGCCTCCCCTCTGCCAGCCCCGTCAGCTGCGTCTCTGCATCAAACGCCCCCGCAAACACACTCCCAAACACATGCACACGCGTCATCGCTGTGCAGTTGCTCAGAATCACCTCCACGTTCCCGGCTTCCGCTCCTTCTCTCATCTGCCGAACCCCCACAATCGCCACTGCTGCATCACCTCCTCGTCGCCCGATCCTCCGCACACCACACAGAAGCGATGTGTTGTCCTGCCTCACCCCACAATCGCTTTCTTCTTCTTCTTCTTTCCATTTTTCGTTCATGTTTTCCTCCTTCACTCCATCTTTCTCGTTGTTTTCAGCCATCTTCCGCGGCTCAATCAGCGAAATAGTCGTCCGCAGCCCCGTCGCCCACTCAAACAGCTCATATTCCCCACAAGGCAGATCAGCCAACAGAATCGCCTTCCCTTCCTTCACCACCATCTTCTCGCTCACATCACGCAACGGTACAATCCGTTCTGTCCCGATCATTTGTGTCAGCGAAACCAGTCTCTTCTCAATCCCCTTCTTCTCATTCTTCGCTCCCTCCTTTTCTTCCTCTTCATTCTTTTCCTCTTCGTTCCTTTCCTCTTCTCCTTCATCCCACCCCATTTCCAGCGTCACCTCCAGCTCTTGCCCCGCATACCCCACTGCCCTCTCGCTCCTGTTCTCCACATGCATCGGCATCGGCTCAACGCCATGCCCATCCAGCCCAAACATCTGCCTCGTCTCCCCTGCCCCATCCCCTGACCCCATCCGTATCTCAAACCCACTCACATCTCTCAAACTGCCCAGTTCAATCTCCCCTTTCTTGTCTGTCATCAGTCTGACTCCCTCTTTGCATGTGCTCCCCCAGCTGCTCACGCACCGCCAGAAGAACTTGAACGTGACTGCGTGATGTTTGATTCTCTCTCCGCCTTTCCCAAACACACGCAGAACATAACAAGTCTTCCCGTTCTTCCCATTTTTCGCATTCTTCTCTTCTGTTCTTCGTACCAGCGCTGCTGCCACAATCTCCCTCGTTTTGTCAATCGTGTTCACACAAAACGTCTTCTCGCTCCGAACTGGCACTGTCCGACCCAAATCTGAGTGCACCGTCACCGCCCCGCTCACCTCCACCTGCAACTTTGCAACATTCTCAGGAACTGTATACTCCACACACCCCACCTCCCCATCCGCAAACCGCACCCCCGCATACTGCCGCGTCACCTCTATCCCTTCCACCGTCCTCGATGTCACCTTCACACACACCCCGCGCACCATCCCCACCGACGCTGCAACTCCACAGCACAGCAGCTGCGGCCGAAGCACAATGTGCGCATTCCCATGCCGCACAAGCTCCTCCCGGTCAATGTAGATCCCACACCCAAACTCATACTCCTCTGCTTTGTGCTCAAACCCCTCCACAAGCACACAGAACTCATCTGCCAAGTCTTCCACTATCGCCTGCTTCATCCCTGCCCCGCCCCCTGTCGCATACGGCACCAGAATCTCGCACGGCTCCAGCGCAGGGTGCCTCTTCGGAGTTGTGCTCGCGCTGTATCTCCGCCCGTCCACCCACACCGCTGCCCGGCTTCTCGGCAAGGGCATGTTCAGCTCGTCCAGCACTGTCACCGCCTGCCCATCTGCAATGCACCGCCACATCATCCGCAGACTCCCCTTTCGGATCAGTGCACGGCTCGTCAACCCATCCCCTGACAGAACAACCACAAACACTCCTCTCTTCTGCACTCGCTCTCCTGCGCCCCGCTCAACTTCCTCCTCCTCTTCCTCCTCTTCCTCTTCCTCTTCACCTTTCTCCTCTTTTCTCTCCAACACAAGCGATGGCAGCTCAATCCGCTCCGTGTGCCGGATCACAGGAGCATACCCCGAATAATCGAGCATACGCTCATAGTTCGCCACCAGCCCATCCACTTCCATTCCCGCATCCACCTCTCGATGCATCAGCGAGTAGTATGCCTCCGTGTTCACCTCAAACACCTGCAAACGCACCTCCCGGATATTCTTCACCACAACTTTCACCACAGGCACCTCTTCCTTTCCCCTCCCAAACCCAAAGCTCGTCTCGTTGTCGTCTGCAAACGTAAGCTCTGTCTTTTCTGTCAGCCGCCGAACAAAATACTCATCCGCATCCTTCCTTCCCACTTTGCTCACATCCATCTCCCCGCTCGTCAGCTTCGCCTCCGTCGCCAACCTCCGCAATTCGGACTCTTCAATAAACTTTTCGAACCTCTCTTCATCCACCCCTTCCGCAATGAAATGAATCACCAGCTTCCGGATCAGTTCTGTGCTCCCATTTCGCTCCATCCACTCCAATTCCGCCTTCCCCATCCCCACTCTCCCCAGCCATCCCACATCCACCCGGCACTCATAATTTCCCCCGTTGCTCGTCCTCTCCTGCCTTATGCATATCCCCACATCCCTTCTCGGACACTTCAGAAGCCTCAAAAACCTCTCCAAGTTCGGCTCCCCTCTCAGCCAATCATGCACCACACACGCCTCCATCAGCGAAGCACCCATCCAAAGTGCTGCACCGCTCAATTCGCACCCCATGTGCCATATCCGCTCAAAGTATTCATCCTGCGCTGCTTTGTCTGTTTCCCACACCACATCTGCCCCTGGCGCCATCCGCATCACTATCATCTCCACCCACCGTTCATTGCTTCGCAACTCCGCCTTTTCTTCTCCCAGCTGTTGCAGCTGGTCCATCGTCAGCTCGACCGACAAGTCCGACAGGTGCGTGTCGGGCTTTGAAAGATACAGCATTATCAGCTCCACAATCCCAGGATACGAACACGACGGCACGTTGTTGATGAAGTGCTGCAGATCGCGCTTCTCCAGCCCTTTCCCGTCAACTTTCAGCATCCCCTCCGGTGTGAGTTCGTTGAGAATCTGCCGATGTGTGGCCGCTTCCTTCAGCACTTTTGAAAAGTCAACTTCGTCCTCATCCAGCACACTCGGCAGCACCGCCTCCTCCCGGGGCTCGTCCCGCACCCCTACACGCCGTTGCACGCTTGCGAAGTCCTCATGCAAAATGTCATCCCGCAGATGCTCCAGCACTTCTTTCTGCCCCGCTTTGTCCATCTGCCCAAATGACGTCAGTTCCCGTCTCAGACGCAGCTGCACCACCGCTGTATTGCTTTTCCCCAGCTTTTTGACCAGCTTTTCCATCAGCTGTTCTTCTTCTGCCGTGGCACTCAAAGGACTTTTCAGTTGTTCTCGCAAAATCGCATAATACAGACGCTCCGTCGAATTCGCTGGTAGAGCCTCCAGAGCCGCATCCCGCTCCTTTTCGTCCTTCGCCAGCACAAACTTCTCAAGGAATGAAACGCTCACAGCTTCCGCCATGATTGTTCAATGTTTTTCCAAGAATCAAACGATGGCATTGATCACATGAATTGGATTTTTTGGTTAATAACTTTCAATTGATTATTCGTTAATTTTTAATTGAACAGTATATGGAATGAATCTTGATGAAAATGCTTTGAGTTGAATTGCGAAACTGACGTTAGAGAAAAAAATGAATGAAATGAGAACGATTATTCAAAAATTTTCTTTCAAAGCATATTGAATGATGTGTTTGTCGAATTATTTGGAGAAACGAAAAACAATAATTCGCCATTCATTTTTCTAAATTATTGAACTAATTTGAATTATTTTAGGTTGGTAATTCTTTTTTATCTCTTTGTTTTTTCCATTTAAATGTTTGAATTCAGAGTTTGCCAGAAAAACTTGTAAAACTATTCATTGTTTTCAATGATAATATGGAAATACTTCGATATATTTCTTTCATCTCAGATGTGGAAAAGACAAGCAATTTCAGAGAACAAACCTTGAAGATTATCGAATTCTTTCGAACAATCGAGTGCTTGGAGAAAATGCTTTTAAACAAAAAAAATATGTGATTTCAAAAGCATTCACCCATCCATTCAAAACAGCTTCAATAAAAAACTCATCCTATGAAAATAGTTCACATTCACGAACAACATTTACAAAAAAAGATTTTTGTTACGATTTGATAGAATTGTGCTAACAAATCATTTTTCTGAAGATAAATTGTCGATATTTAGCCTCTGCACAGATTTCCCCTTAGAATACTAAGTCTTTTAAAAAACAAAGCATATAAAAAAAGATAGTACTTTTAGAGCAATTGAATTAACAACAAGGATAATGAAACAAGAAGTCGATCGAAATTACAGATATCGCAAAAAATACCGGACAAGATCGATTTCACAACAACTGCAAAAGGAATAATTCTGTTTATTTTCCTCAAAATATATCTTATCAATACAAACTCATGTGACATTCAAGACTTTCAAAATAGCTTCATTTGTGCTCAGAAAAAATAAATATCGAAATCTCGAAGAAACTCAAAATGGGTGATTTTTTTTGATATCATAAAAAAAGATCAAAAATAGAAAAAAGAAAATCTATTGTGGTATTTTTTGATCAAAAAATTAAATTGATTTGTTACAAGTATTTAGCTTTTATTTCCGTTTTATATATTTGTTATATTATAATATTCAAAAAAACATACCTTTTTAACGTTTTGATTTAAAAGTATTTTTATGATCAAGTTCATTTAAAATTTACCAAAAATTAAAAAAATGAATAAATAAATTTTAAAATATAATGACAAATTTCAAAACTTGCAAAACAAAATTTATTGAAGAAGATAATATTCTTAGAGCAAAATAGATGGCTTTAAATATTTATAATTTGATTTTTAAAAAGAAAATGCAATGAATTTGGTATTTATTTTGCTGAAGCTTCATCATAAAGTTATCGTTATTTCTGAGCATTTCAACGGTGTTAAAAAAACGATGAACTTAATGGAGGGGAAACAACAACAGACGATCACAACAAAGTCAATCTCTTCTTTTCTTTCCTAATTATTCTAACGAAATGCATTTCTAACTTTCTTTTCCATCCACCATCAATCTTTCTTCCTTTTCTGCTCCATTTCATCAAAATTTCCCATTAGAAAATGTTGTCAATTTTGACTTCTTTAATCTCCAATGTTTTCCTAATAAATGTTTCATTACATTGCTTTATCGCTTCTTGTACGAAAAAAGAACTTGAAAAGCTTTTTCTGCGAATTAGCTTCATTTATTTTCTTTTCTTTCTTCTCCTCTTTGGAATCTCCTTCTTCCTCAACCACACCTTCATCACCAGTCTCGTATTAAACAATCCCAGCATATTCCACCTCATCTCCATAACAAACACATTCTCCTTCAACTCCTTTTAAAGTTCCAACTGTGCTAAGAGCAGTGTCATATTGGAATACAGAAACCAGCAAACTTCCACAGGCGATATGTTTTCCTTAACATAAAGATCAGTCAGTTCTGTTTGATTGAAGAGGTGAACGAAGGAAGAAGAGGGAGAAGAAGAAAAGTAAGATAAAGATGAAGAAGAAGAAGAGGAGGAGGAGGAGGAAGAAGAAGAAGAAGAAGAAGAAGCGGAGAGGAAGAAGAAGGAAGAGATGAGTGAAAATGTTTCAAAAATATGATGAATCAGAACATTTTGTGAGGAAATTGAGGAAGACGATGTTTCTGTCAGCTCAATAATCGAAGGATCTGCAAGTTTCCAACTCTTCCTCAGCATTTCCATTGACCTATCTGTTTATCACATCGAGTTGAATAAATAACCTGTAATATTTCTATCATATCTATAGTTAAAATATGCTTATTCCTCCTACTCCTCCTACTCCTCCAACTCCTCCTTTTTTTTCTCTCTCTTCATCCTCTCCTTTCTCTTCCCATTTCAACCCCTCAGCTGAAGATACACTTTTCCATCTGTTTCCATCGTTCGAGAACGGTGAGCTTACGCGGCTGGTTGATATGTCTAATTCGAATGTGGATGTGGTGTTTGTGGATTCATTGGAGCTGTTGTGTGACATGAAAGCCTATTTCAAAATGCTTCTTATTTCCAGTGCAGCGCAACAGTCTTCTCTTCGCTCAGCACCTTCGTCTTCTTCGTCTTCTTCAACTGGAGCAGCGCGCAGATCAACTTTGCCATTCCGGAGGCGGAGAAGAAAAGAGAAGAATATAAAGGGGGTAATAAATGATCCGTATCTTCATCAGCGCCTGCGATTTATCCATCGCATGCCTCCGCGGTAGCAGCGTCATACACAGCGGCAGGAGCGATGGATGACATCGAGAGGTGGCTGGGGTGCATGCAAATCAAAAGAATTCTTAACTGAAGGAGCAACAGACGCTTCAAGGGATATGTTATGGCTCGGCGGTGAGTACTGAATGGAGGTGTTACGTGTGCATACGATGTGATGCTTTCGGCGATGCTTTCGTTTCCGCTGGTGGCACCGCTTCCTTCGCTTGCATCGTCGGTGGGCACGAAGTCGGGGAGCAAGCGGATCTTTGCGGCAGCAGATGTGAATGCGCTCCCGTCGATATAAGATCAGTTTGATGCGTCGCTGCAAATATGGTGATCTCAACAATCGAGTCGCGTGGTGGTGAAGCTGGATGACGAAGAGACGTGGCGAGTGATTGTCGTGAAAGAAGTTGGGGAGATTGTGGAAAAGGGGCTGTCGGTGGCGGGGCTGAGGATGGAGGATGTGGCTTTGTTTCATGCAGCGATTGCGCTGGTGGTGCTGGAGGAGCAAGAAGAGGCGGGAAAGGATAATTGGAAATAGAAGAAGGAGATAAACAAGAAGATGAAGAGGAGAAAGAGTGGAAAATGAAACGAAGGAAGAAAATGAAGTATCGGCAAATGAAATTGCTGTAAACAAATCGCGTTTGGATGATTTATTGTTGAGCCCTTCGTCGATTTCTGATTTCGGACAGAAAATCAAATAAAAGAGTGGTCAGAATCGTGATAAATTTATTCTTTGTTTCTGCTTCCTTCATTTTCTCTTTTGAGAAACCTTCTTTTTGAGCTTTTCAAATGTCTCCGTGAAATACCTCTTCTTCTTCTTCTCTTCCTCCTCCTCTTCTTCTTCTTCATTTTTCTCATTATCTATCAATTATCTGTCAGACATAACGATCCCTTTTCATCTTTATCACTCACAAACTCATTTGCACTCCTCTTTTCATCCTTCTTCTCTCTCTTCCCTTCCTTCCCCTCCTTCTCCCCACCCACCCGAATCCCTTGATAGCCTCATGTGCAGTATTGTTCATCATCATCCTTTGTTGCTCAAACACATCCCTCGTCGCTGACACGCTGCTGCTTGCAAACACACCTGCATTGCCCAATCTGCTCTTCCCGAGAATAATACAAGGGATAAGCAGTTAGAAGGAAGAAATAGAAGAATATGGAAAGGAAGAGGCATAGATTGGGCAGGATGTGCAGCCGAACTTTTGTGTGAGTGAAGAGGAATCTGTGGCTGGAGACAAATGTGTTAGTGACTTTGGAGGAGCTCCAACAAGAATAGAAGGTGCAGACAACTGAGCATGCGGTCAGCAAGGAAAAAAAAAGAGCAGTTAACGTTGTGGAGGCTTTGATGTCTTGAGTGTTCAGCTGGGCAGATGAGAGTGTGCTGTCGAATAAGCAGAATATTTGCTGTGTTCACTTCTCAACCTCTGCCACTTCCTTTCTGCTGCTGTATGTGCAAGCCTTATGTTGAACTTGTAATTATGAAATGAAGAAACACGCCATTCTCATTCGTCTTCGTCTTCACCTTTGGGTCTTCCTGCTGTCTCCCTTTCCTCTGCTCCGCGCCCAACTTGCTTTTGAAATCCACCTTCTTTGCCTCTTCCATTTGAACGCATATTCCTCGCTCCTTTCTTTTCGCTTGACAGTGTAATAACCAAACGAATATGGTATTGTTTATGGGAAAGGAGAAGACACGAAAGAAGTTGAGAATTTAAAGAAGAAAAGGAAGAAGAAGAAGAAGAAGACGAAGACGAAGAAGAAGACGAAAACGAAGATGACGAAGATGACGAAGATGACGAAGAAGGGAAAAGAAAACGAAGAAGAAGTGGTAGTAGTCGTAGTAGTAGTAGAAGAAGAAGAAGAAGAGAAAGTCAAAGAAGAAGGTGGTGAAAAAGATGAGGTGATGGGAACATGTGAAGTTATTCGAACGATATTTTCGATGAAAAAGTTGAGGTTCAATATGATGTTGATGATGGGATTAAACATTAATTTTTATAAATGTTCTTTGGAAGAAAAAGGTAATCCTGATAACAAATAGCATGATGAAAAGATTAATTTATAATTTTCCATATTGCATATCCGCAAATAAATTAACTCTCTTTCTATGACTTTCCTCTCGTTTTGCTTCAAAAATCGAAAATGAATATACCTCTCAATTTCTTTTCCTTTCCAGTTTCATCTTCCATTCAGCTCACAAAATCATCTGAAAATATCAATCCCCTCCTTTTCTTCATCTTTCCCATTCTCTTTCATAAAATCATTTCCTTTCATAAAAAATACCCCTCTTCCGATCTAACATTTCTCAACTTCCCTCTTCTCATCGGCTTTCACCCTCTTTTCCTTCACTTCAAAATCCATTTCTCCCATCAACAATAAACACCTTCCTCACCATCCTCAGCCACTTCTCTATATATTTTCTACATTTTCTTCTCCAAATCTCCACCTGCCTTTCCCCATCTTTCTGTCTCAGAATTTCTTCCATTCAAAAACCCCTCTCGAAAGATTAACATTTCATAAAATACTCAACTCCCACCCCCCTGCCACAAATAATCCCCTTCCATCTCATCTCTGACCCATATCCCTCATGTACCAGGTGTTGATGAAATAAACATCAAATAAATCTTTGTATTGTTGAGAATATTATTAAAGGAGATGATCATGCCAAATACAGAAAAAACACCTCTGCACATCCATCACAATGTGTACGGGCTGAGAAGACTCTCCAGTGAAATGTATGATGTGTTTTGCGGAGAAGGATGAAATGCTGCATTCAACCATTCTGGGGATGAAATGAAGAGATTGAATTTTTTGTATGATGATGGCTGTGGAAATGAGTGTGTTGGTAAAAAACAGTCGAAGAGAAGTTTGTTATTATTTATTTTTGTATAGATGAATGTTTGCTTGTTGACTGTTTTTGTGTTGTTTTCAGGGCAGCAGGTGGAAATGAATTATATGAATGTAAGTGTGAAATCTGGTTATGCAGGCTGAATATAGAATTGGGAGAGTGGATTCATATAAAAACTGTGGATGATGAAGTGATTGGGAGGATGTTCGAGATATTTATTTCTTACGAAGTTGATTGAATTTGAAAATAAACAAAAACATCTTTTTTTAAAAAATGAACTGAAATCGAAGCATTAGAGAGAGAAAAGACTTCTGGAAAGGACAATTGGTGAATTGGTTTCTGAAACTGAGGAATTTGATTGATTTCATTTATTATTTGTCGATTTCGACTTCACTTATTCTATTCTTTTTCAATAACGTCAATAATTTAATTTTAAAAAAATGATATTGATTAATAAAATAAAGATAATCATTGTGGTAATGTTATATTAAAGATTGAACTTGTATTTTGAACTGTTTATTGAAATTTTGATATTTTTTGAAAAAATATTATTTTTTTCAAAATTTGAAATAAAATCAATTGGAAACAATATGAAATCAACAAATAATTAATAAAAATTATATATTAAACTATATTTTTATTCAATTTCGAATAGAATTTATCTTTATTATCACAACCCTTAATGAAAAAAATTTATGATCAAACGTCGGATTTTTTTATGATATCAAAAAAAATCACCCAAATCCTATTTATCCGATATTTCAAAAATTGATATTTCTGAGCACAAATGAAACTCCTTTGAAAGTTTTGCACATCAAATGAGTTTGTTTTGATGAGATATATTTTGAGGAAAATTATCAGAATTATTCCTCTAGTGGTCATTGTGAAATCGATCTTATCTAGTATTTTTTGCGAAGACCGGTATTTTATGCGATATCTATAAAGAGAATTAATTTCACAAAAATGAATTCGACAATCAATTCTTATTTTTAATTTAACAAAAATACAGCCCTTCTTCATGATAATGATTTGTATGTGTTATCCTTTTTTAAAAGTCGAAAATGTTTTATTTTCAGGTTCATTATCTTTTTCATTTTTTAATGAAATTTTGTAACCAAACTATCTAATTTGACTGAAATGCAGCAATACACATGGTATGACAAAACAACAACAATCACTTGTTTTTTGTTTTCAGCTTCATTATTATTATTCTTCTTCTTCTTCTTCAAGAAAAAAAAAAAAACAAGGAATATTCTCCATTCAGACTTTTTTCTGTCTATTTCTCCTTTCTCTGAACTCAAGAATTTACAATTTATTCTATGCAAATATCAGAATTGGTTTTATCAATATGAAAAAGATAATTGTAAAATACTATTCATCAAATAATCTATTGGTTATGATCAAACAGAAAAAAAGATTTCCATTTTTAGTATCATACAGTCAATCCTTAGGTTTCTTCGCAATATCTTTAACACTTCTTTTTATTAAAGCAATAACAGAACAGTGTGTATTGCGATCGTTTTTATTTTGCGAGATAATCAACGATGTGTGTATTTATCTTTTATTTTGTTATTTGGCAAGTTTTGCCCCTCTTTTTGAATATTTTTTGCAACATTCAGAATGAGCTTGTCAAATGATGATATATCTGAAAATGAGTTTCTGATTACAGCCAGAACCAAGAAGTTTTCAAGTTTGCCATTTTATTTGGATTAAACAATTTTGGCAAATTATTTGTATTTTGAAACTCGTTTGCAGAATTGTATTGTAAACTGGAAGGTTGCAGAGAAGATGAACAAATGCAGAAAATTCAAGAAATGGATAAACTTTTGGAAAAAATGAATAAAGAAGAATTTGAATCGGTTTTTAAAGCAGATCTATTCAACAAAATAGATAAAATGATTGACGAAAAGAAACTAACGATGAAAAATGCAATTAAGTTATTGAAGCAAATGGGATATTGCAAAACATTGAAAAAAGCGTGGACATATGAATTTAGAATATCTTTGTTGAACAAAAGATTTGAAAAGATGATAATCTGTGAAAATTTGAAGAAAGATGTGAAAAATGAAGATCTGCTTGCTAACCTTTGCGAATGCTATCTTTTGCTTCGCAACCTGCATTCTGAGGAGCTTATACCAATTTGTGTTTCTTGTCTAATGAAAGTTGCCTCGAAGAAAGAGGAAGGCGAGGAGACTCAAAAAGAAGTAGAAATGGCTTTATTGGCTTTAAGTAACTTAAGATTTATTGTTTGAACACTTCTTTTTCCTTTTTGACATTTTTGATTATTTCCGAATTTTATAGAAAATTGAACAAGAACTGTATTTGAATGAAATCAAAGAGATTATCCTAAATTATCAGGAACATTACAACCTGACACATCTTGCCTATCAGTCTGCTTGGCAGTTTTTGATAAGAAGATTTGGCAAAGACAGAAGTTTGGAAGATGATATTGTGAATGAGCTACATTTTATTAACGAGGCAAGTGTGGAACTAGAAAAGCATTTGAAATGTTTTGATTGGAAGAGTAAAGAAGAAAAGGAAAGAGGAAAAGAAGCGAAAGAATTGCTTATTATTGAGGGATGGACCAGTGCAATTTGTGAAGTCTTTTCTTTGTGCGAATTGTGGAATGAAGAACTTGTTGGGCTATTAGAGAGCATCATTCGAGTGTGTCTGGCATCAAAGGATAATTACCGAGATATCAGCGAGATGTGTATTTATTCATTAATAAAAGGAGCGGGAAAGAGAAATATGGAAATTGATACTTTTGTGAAGAAAGGTGCCATTGATATATTTTTGGAGGAAATGAAGCAATCAACTTTGCTGAATGAAGAAATATTGAATTTTTTTCATTTCTTTTTGATTATTTCAAAAAGAATGAAAAAAAAAGAGGTTTTTGAAAATGACGAAGCGAAAAGAAAGGCAACGAAAATGGAGATATTTGAAAAGATGGAAGAAGAAGGATTCGAAGATATCGTTGCAAGTTTTATTGGAGTTATTTCTATTCTTTGTGAAAGATATGATAAAGCGCCAATTAAAGTGGATGATTGTTTTGTGAATGTGTAGCCAAACTCTTTTCTTTTGATTTTGAAACTCAAAAATCATGTTTTTCTTATATATATATATATTTCTGTAAATGTCTGTAAATTTCAATTTTTTTATTTGATTTTTTTTTTTGAACTCCAAAATTATATTTTTTTTCAATTTTTATTCATTTCGCAAAAGGAAAAGAAAACTGTCACTTAAAAGAATTTTCATGTTTTTTCCTCCATCAATTTCAAAAAAAAATGAGATGAAACGATCAGCTTATATTGTGTGATGAATATTCCCGCATAAGAAATCCATGTATTTTTGTTGAAATTAGAAAACAATCATCTTTTTGAAGAAAAACCTTGAAAATACCTTTTGAATGGAATATTCATGTAAATTTTGCTTTTTCAAAAAATTAAAAAACTTAGAAAATTTTTCATTTCCACATATTCGTTTCCAATAAAAAGAACAGAAAATTACTCAATCAAACAATAATTAAATATCAATACATTATGAATCTCTTTTCCAAACACTTATTTCTTTTGGATAACTTAAAAAATATTTTTTAAAATCATTTACAGAAAAATGTTCAAGTATTTATCAATTTCCCAAGTAGTTCAAGTTATTCCAGAATAATCTCCTCCAAAAATATATGTGAATGAAATAATGAAGATGTCCACTGTCTCATTTGACATGAACATTGAACACAATCTTCAACAGTCTGGGCATCTTGTCGCACCGCTTAAACAATCTCAGAAGCACTGAAGAAGGATCATTCGTAACAGGATGCAAAGTCTGATGAAAAAACACTATATTCTTCGGATGCCCCTTCATCCTCCCACTCCCTCTATCTTTCGGTGCAAGCACATCACACTAGAAAAGGATACAGCTGCATTCAGCACGATGCACTCACTGCTGTTCTTGCAGCAAAAGAATCCCGACTTGTTGAAGAACTCGCACAGATACTCCCTGTGACAGCAACATCACCCTCACACTGAAGATGAAGATTTTGTTGGTGTTGTTCTTGAGGCCATTCGAATGAAACAACACGCTTTATGCGAAATGGATACAAGGGAGTTAGCTCGTGTGTGAGAAGCGCAGGAGACATCAGAGTGGGCTGTTGAATAAAGTTGATCCCTCACAAAGATGCCAATGAGTTCTCTGCCACAACTAAAAGTGGGCATATCTTGAAAAACAAACACATATTATCATCGATCGCATTGCACATAAATATGGCATCAGAAAAACGTAAGTGCACACGAAGTATTAAAAAATGAGTCATCATTATGTTCAGCTCAAACATAATCTCCTATTAGATTGGATCAATCACCACCAACGCCAGATCCTCATGCTACACACATGCAAAAAATCGCATCTTCTCGATTTTCACATGCACGCTGTGTGAAACCAGCTTGGCAAAGCTTCCATCTCCACTGAGCGATATGAATGTCTTTTTGACTGAGTTCGCTTGGTTTCTCTCGAACGATAGCAGAATTGACAGATGATACAATCTATATCCGGTTGATAAAAAAACTACATCTGGAAGCGCTGAAGCATGATAAATGAGGAAGGGGAAGAAGTCTTTTTCTTTTTTTTGCAGAAGAAGAAGAGGAAAAAGAATTATTTCCTTCTTCACCTCATCCTTCCTTTTGTGACGAATGAAGAATTGCAATTTCTTCCTTTGTGAGAATGGCATCGATGTCTTTGAATTGATCTGGATGAGCTTTAGCCTGTGTGACCAGCTCTTCGGTGAAGATGATGATGTGAGGAGAAGGGGAAGAGAAAGATTTAGAGAAGGAGGAGTAGGAGTAGGAGTAGGAGTAGGAGTTGGAGGAGGAGGAGGAGTTGGAGGAGTTGGAGTTGGAGTTGGAGGAGGAGGAGGAGGAGGAGTTGGAGTTGGAGTTGGAGTTGGAGGAGTTGGAGGAGGAGGAGGAGGAGGAGGATGAAGAAGAAGAAGAAGAAGAAGAAGAAAGAAGAAAGAAGGAAAAAGAAAAAAGGAAAAAGAAAAAAGAAAAAGGTAAAAGGAAAAAGGAAAAAGGAAAAAGGAAAAAGGAAAGAGAATAAATTGTGGGAATAACCAAAATTTGGCAGAGTCAATTAATGATATAAATCCAAGGTTTTTCACGAATCATTTTTTTTTTATTTGCGACAGTGCATTTGTTAAAAAATTATTTGTAGAACGAAATTTTCTCGTGAAACATTTTCATTTCATAAAAATATGTGTATTTTGTTTTTTAACTTTTGTTTTGAAAATCCAAATATCCTCAACTTCTCGAAAACGAATACATAATATTTATCATCTATTAAATTGCTATCATAAATATAAAGATTAAAGACTAATTTTGAGTTCCTTAGACAAGTTACCATAAGCCAATATTCTTTGTTTAAACTTTCAAAAATTGAAAACCTTCTTCACAAATTACACATTTTTGAATTAGCGGCAAAATCATATTTTCAAGCTTTCAAAACGGAAAAATAAAAATATATAAGAATGATGTGCAACAAAAAAAAATTGACAAAGTAAATTCCCAAAATGTTAAATCAGCAATTGCAAAACAGGTTTTTATTGAGTAAAACTCACACTGAAACAATAATTCGAAACTGTGCTTAATTTCAGATTGCACATAAGCAAGATTTCATTTTCTTCTGATTCGGATATTTGCGTCTTCGAATTGCGTTTTTTACTTGTTCTAGTTGATGCTTTATCTGCAAACTCCCAAAATAAACATGAGCCTTTGAAGAGCATAATTAATCCCAACAAGAAGCACAAATACAGAGGAATAAAATAAAAGCAATAATGCCCTTTCACAAATCCATCCATTCTGAGGGTGGGAAGAAGAAACAGCAAAAGCAGAAAAACAAATATGAGGCAAGTAAAAATTATCGGTTGATAATTTTTGCTTGCCAGAAAATTTAGACAAACATAAACATAGCTACTGACAAGCCAGTATGCCAAATACGTAGGAATCAATGTGATTGTCCAGCAATACGAAGCAATGCCTAATAAACACAAAAATAGAGATAAAGAACAAAAAAAAAAGAATAATCAATAGTGAGTGGAAAAATTAATAAGAATTTTCATTTTACAAAGAAAAAAAAAAAGAAAAAAAAATTTATTAAGAGACAAAACAAAATAAAAATCTCACACCATCAGCTTTGAGCACCACCAACAAGAAAGAAGCAAACGAGCTCAGAATAGCCAATAAATTTCTAAGCTTTTTGCAAAGATGTCTTTTTTTCAAACTTGTGCAAACCAGCACAATTTGAATTAAGAACACGATTTCATAAGGAATAAGAGGAATAGAGAAGCTTATCTTCATGACGCCATCCAGCCACAACGCAGGAGGAATTAAAAAACTCAAACAAAACAAGAATATAAAGAAAACCCAACACGAAAAACCAACAGCTAAACAAAAAACAACACAGATTACTCCAATACTAAAAGCAATGCTACAAAATGTGAAAGACACAAAGCAATTGGGCCGATTTCCTTTCTCCAAAGCTTCTGCAGCAAACGGAATCATAACGCCCCCAGCAAGAACAATTACCACAACAATCAAAAGAAAAACAAATAAAATTCCCCAACGAATCATTGATAGATTATATTTCTGCTTTGCTTTTCTTTCTAGCTGAGATTTTCTGGTTTGAACCGAATTGACTGTTTTCAAATAGGCCCTGCTCAAAAGATCAATGAATGTGCAGCAAAAAAATAAGTTGAATGAGAATTATTTATTTACGAAAAATACAAATAAATTCTTTCACACAAAAAAGTTCTTTTCCATCCTTTCTCGCTTAATCCATATTTAGCCATGCTTTCTTCGCTTGGATGAAGCCCGCAATCATTAAGATCAAGTGGTTGGATATTTGTTGAATTGAGCCGCAATATTTCTCTGAAATGCAGAAGCGAAGAGGAGTACTGATTCATCCACAACCTGAAAATGTTATTTTAAAAAATATACTATTTGAATACCAAAAAATAGAATAGCGCCTTAAGCAAACACTTCGTTTTGAGCGAGCATTTTCATTTTCTTGTTCACTTTTTGAAGAGTAAGCAACGTGTGGTAATCGCAATTCTCCATAATCCTTAAACAGCATCGAAAACGAAAAAAACAAATCCACATTTAGAGCATGTTCAACAAACATAATATTTCACCCCATCAGTTCAAAAATTAAAAGATGCAAACATATTTATCAGTTCATTTGGCAAATCGTCTTTTCATTTCGCATCAACAATTTTAGGCAGTGGATTATTGAAAAAATATTAATATTTTAAATAAACTTTCAAAAAGCTTCATTTCGTAAAAAGCAATTCACACTCATTTCAGAGTATTCTCATAAACAAATTATTTATTTGATCCAAACCAATATTATTTCCTTCATTAATTCTATTATTGGAGAGATCAAATAAGTTTTTTTGTTGTTCCAAGTATTTATTTCTATTTCATTATCATTATCATCTATCTTGTGTCTGAACTCGTTCTATTCTTATTAAAGCATTTTTTTCTTGGATCAAAAAATTGAAACATTCAAATAATCCGAGATTTCAAAGAGAAAGCAGATGAGATATTCGTAAAAGTATTGAAGAGGGGAAGAAGAATGTTTCTGTGAAATTAAAAAGAGGAGGAGAGCAAAACTGAATCATTGAAGTTTGGTTTTGAAACAATTTTAAAACAAAAGAAAAAGGGGTTGAGTGATAAGAGAATGAACGTTTCTAAAAGAGTGGTTAAACGTCAAAACAAAAGTGAATCAAGATCTCATCAACATGTTAGACATTTCCATTCCACCGCATTCATGTAATTATCAGTTTTGAAGCAGGTTTTCTCTGCTTCATGACATTTTCTCAAATGGAGGTTTAATTTGACAATGAACTTTTTTCAAAAGTAATTTTCAAATTCCGTTCTTTTGCAAATCATTCAATTATGAATCAGTTGAATACACATTTCCCCCTTCATTCATTTGTCTCTTTCTCACAATCTTTAATCACTTATGCGAATATTATTATCAGTTCCTTTTTCAGGATTCGGCATTAAAAAGAAAATGATTTCCAGTCATAGCAATTTTTTTTTTTTATCTGGACCTGGAAGGGAGACAGACAGAAAAACATTGATAACAAAATAGAATTAAAAAAAAATGTGAAAATCCAGAAATTTGTGTATTATATTTTTCGAAAGCATTTCGATCACAATCTCCATTACAAATAAATTTAAAGGAGAAATAATTGTTTATCCTTAAAATTGGATGCAAAAAATACAAGTGACAAGAAACGCTGTGTGAACACTCAAAAATCAATTTTTTAATGCTCGTTATTGTTCTCCATCAATTACAAATTTCCAAACGTAATCTCATTCGATATGAATGATAAAAAATGTCATTGTTTTTTGATAATATGAATTTTCAAAAAAGAGGACGAAGAAAGTCATCGAGAAATTCATTGGTGTGCACTTGTGTTATTAATTAATTTGCGTTTGCTGATTTCTTTTATTATTATTCTTTTTTAGAATTGTTTACTGAACTGGAAAATTGCAATGATGATGGATAGAAAGTCAAAATCGAAAAACTAAATGAACTTATTGACAATATGAACAATGAAGAATTTTATGGTATCTTCGACTTTGAAATGTTCAACAAAATTCACAAAATGATTGAAGAAAGGAAAATATCGATGGAAAATTCAGTTCTGTTGCTGAAGCACGTTGGATATTGCAATTTGATTAACGATATTTGGAGTAATAACTTTGATATATCTTCGTTGAGAAAAAGAATTGAGAAAAAGATTGTTAAAGAAGATAAGAAAAAAGAAGAAAAGAATGAAAAATTTCTTGTTGACCATTGCCTATGCTATTTTTCTCTGAGTTGCATCTTCCAGGATGAATTGTTATCGATTTGTGAGTCTTGTCTTCTGAAAGCTGTGCTGAACAAAGAAGAAAACGAGGAGGCTCAGAAGGAAGTGGAAATGGCTTTTATGGCTTTGTGCAACATTCCTGTATTTGATGTTTGGGCACTTCTTTTTCATTTTTGATTTTTTTTTAACAAAAAGAGTTTTATTTTTAATATTATTTTATTTTATTATATTTTTTGCATAGGAAATGAAAATTGAACTATCTGCAAATATGATCAAAGAAATCATCAAATATCATCAGGAGCATCATAATCTGACACAACTTGCCTATCAGTATGCTTGGGAATTTTTGATTAGCAGAATTTCCCACGAAGAACACATCGAAAGAATTGCAATGAATGAGTTGCATTTTGTGAGAGAAGCAACAAAAGAAGTGGAAGAGTTGATGAGATGTATTGATTGGGGAGAAAAAGAAAGAGCAAATGAAAAAAAAGAAGTGCTTGTTTTAAAGAGATGGATTATAGAGTTGCAATTTTTTTTAATAGAATATAAACTGTGTAGCGAGGAACTTTCTGGGCTTTTTGGCAGCATTGTTCAGGTATATCGAGCAGCAAAAGAGAATTACAGAGAAATTAGTAATAATTGTATTTATTTATTAAGAGGAGCAACAAAAAATAGAGTTGTGAATGTTGGATATTTATTGAAAGGAGGAGCTGTTGATGCTGTTTTAGAAGAGATTCAGAGACAAACGTTGGATGAAGGAATGACAAATGAATGCTTACAATTCTTAAAGAATGTTTCAAAAAGATTGAAAAGGAAGAAGAAAGATGAAAAGGAAGAAGAGGAAAGAAAGGAGACCAAAAGAAAAATATTTGAAAAGATAGAAGAAGAAGGATATGAAGACATCATCACAAGCCTTAATTGAGTGATTTCTTTTGTTAACGAAAGATATAATAATTGTTTTCCTTTGAATATTTCTGATTATTTTGTAAATGTTCAAATCAAAAGCGCTTTTCTATATCTAACTTTTCGGGAATTGCATCTGAAAAATCAGGAAAATAAAAAATTAAAATTAAAAAATAAAAAATAATAAATAAAATTAAAATTAAAATTAAAATAAATAAATCAAAAAGGAAAGAGAAGGAGAGAATGGGAGGACCACGATTAACAGCAGAAATGCCATTTTTCAGCAACGCAGGATTCGCCAAATGCTTCTCCGCATTCTTCTTCTTCTTCATCTTCGCTTTCAATGTTATCTTCCATCACAATATCTTCATTTTATCCGTCATCGTTGTTGCAATAATTGATTTTAGAAGACTCAGAACAATCAAATTTGAATATGTTTCACATTGTGGATTAAGAGCATATCAGAACAACTTCAGATGAAAATGTGCAAACAGTATTATGAGGTGATTGTGAACACCTTTTGGTTGATTTTATTTGATTTGTTTTGATTTGATTTTTCTTTTTTTTTTCCGGCACTATTCTGACAAGGCTTGCAAAAATAATCAATTATCTTAATTATTTCCAAAAAAAAATTTTTTTAAAAAAAGAAATTGAACAGAAAATGCTGTGAATTAAATAGAGGTATACCTTCTTCCACTCAAATCATTTTCTTATCAATTTATTGTTTGTTTACAATAACTATTTATGTTTTTTGAGTTTTGGATAAACATTTTGTGGATATTAAAATGTGTTTTGAACTTTGAATTGTCTATAACTCAAAAACAGGAAGTGTAAAATATCGTTAATGAAAATACAGTTTCAAATATTTGAAACAATTTTCATAACTTCAATTTTGATGATATTATGAAAAATGAATTAATAATTTGAACAAAAAATTTATTATGGAAAATGCTCAATTAGACCATTGTTTATATCTTAAAGAATTGTTGCAATATTTCGATGGAGACTCATGTTGTGCTTGCTGAATTTGTTGCAACTAGCGTATGTAGTGCACCATTTTAAGAATATTTTCAATTTTAACGATCCAATTAACTTTTTACAGAAAAAGTATTTGAATGGCGCGAAAGGTGAAAAAGTGCAATTTGTGAAGGAGGCTGCACCTGGATGGGCTTATTGCATAAAGCCTACTGGAGAAAAGGGTATTATAAATATGTCAGCAAGCATTTAATTTATTATCTTATGTTTTAGGTTATTTACCAATGAAATATCTTCGATCACTCAGTGAAATCCATTCAGCTTCTCAAACACAGCAACAACAGCAATCTTTTAAGCGGCCTCAACCACAAGAGATTGGATACAATGCCGATCACCCCGGGTTCACATATCAATCTTCATCTGAGCCTCAAACTCAAATTTCTTCAGTTCCAGAATCGAAGCAAGCTTCAAATCACAAATCGAAGGCAGATCATTCATCTCATCATCATTCATCGAAAAGTCATGCACATGATGGGCCTGTAGAATTCGCTGTTGTCCTTGCGGATTACGATGGGCAAGTGAAGAATAAGCGTTGTTTAACGATTCACAAAAAGGATGTTGTTAAGGTTTTTAAGAGGGATGCAGCGTGGTGGGAATGCGAATTAGACGGGAAACGGGGCTATTGTCCATCGAACATTATGAAACTAATTCCACTTTCAGATCAAGGCACTTCACAGACAAGCTCTGAAAATTCACGTGCTTCAGAGGGAAATGAAAAAAGCGGTCATCCAATCGCAATAAATTCTTCTTCTTCTTCACCAGAACAAGCAGGAAAAACACATCGTAGCCATTCTGAAGGGAAAACAAGTGAAAATTCTATTGAGATACAACAAAGAGAAAGAGAAGGAGAAAGAAGAGAAAGAGAGAGAGAAGAAGAAGAAAGAGAAAGAGGAAAAAGTATTGAATCTAACTCCATGATGAGGCAAGAAGGAGAAGAAAATCAGCAATTAGAAGAGAATATTTCTTCTTCTTCTTCTTCTTCAGCCAAAAAGAAGAAGACGACGATGATGATGAAACAAGGGCAAAATCAAAATCAACCACAAAATCAAAATCAAATTCAATTGCAATTGCAACCACAACCACAACCACAATCTAATATTCCTTCTCAATATCCTCCTTCTCAACCACAAATTCAGCCTCAATATCAATCTAATCTTCAACCTCCAATTCAACCTCAACCTCAACCTCAATCACAATCTCAATACCCATCTTCTCAAATTCAACCTCAAATACAGTCAAATCTTCAGCCTCAACCTCAAATTCAGCCTCAATCTTATATTCCTTCTAATATCCAACCACAATTACAACCACAAATTCAACCGCAATATCCTTCTTCTCAACCTCCAATTCAACCTCTTTCTCAATATCCTCTTCCTCTTCCTTCTTCTTCTTCTTCTTTTCCTCACCAAGATACAGGGAAAATGGCTGTTAATACTCAATTTTCTAATAATCCTTCTATAAATCCTTCTTCTTCTCCTTCTTCTTCTATGCAAACACAAGGAATATATCCAATTCAACCACAATCTGTGCAATCTATGCAATATCCTTATCCAATGACGATGATGGGAAAACAAACAAACCCATTAAATCAATTAAATCAAATAAATCCTTCTGTTAATTCTTATTCTTCTTCTTCTTCTCCCACTTCATATCCATCTAATTTACCGGTAACATTTCCCACAATTAATTCTGTTGCTTGTGCTTATCCTAATCCTTCTTCATGCCCCTCTTCTTCATATCCTTCATATCCTCCTCCTTCTTCTTCTTATCCTCATCCATATTCAACAACAACAACATCTTCTTCTTCTTCTTCTCATCTTCCTCCTCCTTCCTTCAAAGAATTTAATCCAAAAGATGATCAAACCCCTAAAAAATATTTTGAGGGTCCGATCACATCCAATCCAATGAAAATTGAGGAAAATAATAAAAATAATAAAAATTTTGAAATTAATTCAAAATTAATTGGAGAAAATAAGGAAGACTTAAAATTAGTTGGAAAATCCCAAAAACAATCCAAATTAACAGGTTTCAAACCAAAACCCAAAAAAAATTCAGTGCGTTTTCCGCTTCCTAATTTGGAAGGCAAAATATGTGTAATTACGGGAGGGGTAAATGGGATCGGAAGATGCTGTGTAGAAATGATGTTAACAGCAGGGGCAGATATATTTGTTATGGATGTGGATCAAAAAGGAGGGGAAAAAATGGAAAAAGAATGGGAAGAAGAAAGAGAGAGAAGAAGAAAGAGAGAGAAGATTGAGGAAGAAAATGAAGAAGAAGTGAAAGAGAAGAAGGAAGATAAAGAAGAAAAAGTTATTGAAAAGAAGGAAGAAGAAGAGAAAAGGGAAGAAGAAACGAAAGAAAAAGTTGAAAATGAGAAGGAAGAAGGAAAAGAAGAAGAGAAAGAAGAAGAAGAAACAAAAGAGAAAGAAGAAATTGAAGAAGAGAAGAAGAAAGAAGAAGAAGAAGAAAAGATGGAAAATAAAGAAGAAAACGAAAATAAAGAAGAAAATAAAGAAGAAGAGAAAGAGAAAGAAGAAGGAAAAGAGGAAATAAAAGAAGAAGAGAAAGGAAAAGAAGAAGAAAAGAAAGAAGAAAATGTGAAAGAAGAAGAAATAAAAGAGGAAAATAAAGAAAATAAAGAAGAAAAACAAGAAGATATTAAAGAAGAAGAAAATAAAGACGAAAAGACGAAAGAAGAAGAGGTGAAAGAAGAAAAAGAAAAAGAAAATAAAGAAGAAATGAAAGAAAAAGAAATAAATAAAGAAGAAGAAGAAGAGGAAAAGAAAGAAGAATTAAAGGAAGAAATTAAAGAATTAAAAGATAAAGAAGAAATAAAGGAAATAAAGAAAGAAAAAGAAAATAAAGAAGAAGTAAAAGAAGAAGAAGTTTATATTCCTCATTTGATATTTGTAGAAGGAGATGCCTCGAAACAAGAAGATTTAGAAAGATTTGTAAAGATTATAGAAGACAGATTGAGTATAGGAAAGAAGATGAAGAAGAGGAAAGAAAAGAAGGAAGAAGAGAAGGAAGAAGAGAAAGAAGAGAAGAAAGAAAACAAAGAAGAAAATAAAGAAAATAAAGAAGAAAATAAAGAAAAAGAAACTAAAGCATCGTCATCATCATCATCTTCTTCTTCTTCTCTTTCCTCTTCTTCCTCCCCTTCCTCTCTTCCTCCTCCTCTCCAATCCCACCACATCTATGCTCTTATAAACAATGCTATGTATTTTCCTTCCAAAGAAGAAGGAAGTGGTATTTTGTCTAATTGTTCTTATGCTCAATTTGAAAAATCTTTAAAATTAGGAATTTTGGCTCCGTATTATTTAAGTATGTTGTTGCTGCCTTTGTTTGGGGAGGATGAAGAGGAAGAAGAAGAAGAAGAGGAAGAGGAAGAAGGAGAAGAAGAAGAAAGAGAAAGAGAAGGAGAAAAAGGGAAATGCAATAAATCAAAATCATTTAATCAAAATCAACACATTAATCCTTATTGTTCTTTCTCCTCCTCCTCTTTTCCCTCTTCCTCTTCCTCTTCCTCTTCCTCTTCCTCTTCCTCTTTTCATTCTTTTCCGTTTTCTTTCCCTTCTTCCTGTGGCTGCATTATTAACATTTCCTCCACACGCAGTGTGATGTCCCAGCCAGACACAGAAGCTTATACTGCCTCCAAAGGCGGCATTTCCTCCCTCACACGCTCTTTAGCCATTTCCTTAGGACCCAAAATTAGAGTGAATGCTATTGCTCCTGGTTGGATTGAGACGGGGGCGTATCAGAGAGGGAGAGAGGAAGAAGAAGAGGAAGAGGGAGAAGGAAAGGAAGGAGAGAAAGAGAAAGAGAAAGAGAAGAAGAACAAATCTTCTTCTTCTTCTCCTTCTCCATCTTCCGCTCTTTTCCCTGCCACGTCTCTTTCAGACCATCTCCAGCATCCTATTGGAAGAGTTGGGAGGTGTGAAGACGTAGCAAATGTTGTCATGTTTCTGTTGAGTGAAGGGGCATCGTTTATGACAGGAGAAGAGATAACTGTGGATGGGGGCATGACGAAGATGATGGTGTATCACGGGGAGAATGGGTGGAAGTATGAAAGATAGAGAGAAAGAGAAAGGAAGAGAGAGAGAAGGAGAAGAGGGGAAGAATGGAAGAGGGGAAGAAGAAGGAAGTGAAGATAAAAATATGTTTGAATGAAATGCCACAAATGTGTGTTTGATGTGCTTTAGGAGAATGGCAATTTATGTTTTTTTTTTATTTTATTTATGATTTTTTTATGAATTTTCATTTTTATTTTTTTCATTTTTTATATATTTTTTTCCAAAAGACAAAAATTAAATTTCAAAAATAAATTAATAGAATTTAAATAATTTTGTTTCATTCGATTTGACTTGAAGCGTTTCCTCCCAATTAATTTTTTTTGCGTGTTTTAAAGAGAACGTAATTGACAATTAAGGTTATTTTTTTAATTTTTTTATTTTATGAATTTTTAATTTTTATTTTTTTATATATCTTATTTTTTTTTCCTCTAATTGTTTTTAATTTCCGTTTGCTGGTCCCATCTTCATACACATTGAATTCACCGCCATTTTTTATACACTTCCATTTTTCCTGTTACATTGTTTGACCTTCGTTATCCTTATTTTTATATGAATTGGTACTTGAAACTTGAATTGTGTATTTTATTTTGTTAGATTTTTTTATTCCAAATCGAATGAAATGCATACAAATAATAATTATTTCAAATTTCGTAAACAATTTTTGGATAAGAAAAATGTTTCTTACAAAAGACTCATTTTGATTTGATCAAACACCCTAAAGAAGATTTTTCAATGGAAAAAGAATCATCTAACGTTATCTTTTCGTTTAATCAATTTGGAACAACTTATCTTATTGCAAAAGGAGATAAGATAGAATTATTTGATACAAATTCACGTTCACGACTTGGGAACAGTTTGATAGCAAATTTTTTCATCATTAATTTTTCTGCTATGAATATTGAATTAACAGTTCAAGCTCCAGGTAACATTATTTGCTGTCGTCAATATATGGCGTCTGCCTTAATTGGCTTTGGGTGGGAAGATAAGGAAAATGAAAAATTTTACTTTTCAATATTTCACATTGTGAAACAGCAAGAGGCAATGCGTATCCTTCTTCCTGAAGCTCCTGTCAATGTGCTTTTCAACAAAACAAGGTTAAATTTTTATTGTAATTGTCAATTTCTATTTTATCTGAAATTTTCAAAGAATTGTCATTGTCTTTAAAGAAATGATTCATATATTTAATATGCAAGGAAAATATCTTTGCATAATACATGCAAGTTTGTTAATATTCATATTTCATTTCATTCTAATTCTAATTTTGTTATTTTCCATTTTCTTCCTTCAGAACCGGATGGAAAATTGAAACCTGTTCAGTTTACGAATCGAAATGTTGCCCTCACACCATTCTGTACAGATGCGGATATAAGCCCAAGTTGTTCGTTGAATTATCTTATTTTCCCAATTCAATCCAGCGGAAAAGGAGAAATTGCTACTGTTGATATTTCGGATCAGTCACCTTTTGCTCAACCATGCGGTGAAGGTTTTAGCAATGAAAGAGAATTTTAAGCATATTTTAAAAAATATATTATACACATATTTTCAATTTTTCTTTTATTTCTTTTTGGGAATGTGTTTATCAAGAATTTTTTTCATTTTTTCTAAACAATTTAATATTTAATAATATTTTAACAAAAATTTTTATTTATATAATTTTTATTTTTGTTTTTATTTTTGTTTATCTATTTATTTAGTTCCCCCAACCTTCAACATTTACTCTATTGTCCATCCTCAAACACCCAAAACTGGTTTATTCGGCCGGAAAAAGGAAAACAACGAATTAAAAAAGAATAAAAAAGAAGAGAAAGAAAAAGAAGAGAAAGAAGAAGAAGAAGAAAGAGAAAGAGAAAGAGAAAGAGAAAGAGAAAGAGAAAGAGAAAGAGAAAGAGAAGAAAAAAAGAAAATAAGAGAATATGTGAGGATTGGAGTGTTAGATGAACCAGGAGTCAGAACGGTTGCTGTTTCATTGGATGGGAAGTTAGTTGCTGCTGCTGCTTATAATGTGTGTGGGGGAGGGGGAAGAAGAGAGAGAGAGAGAGAGAGAGAGAGAGAGAGAGAAAGAAAGAAAGAAAGAAAGAAAGAAAGAGAAAGAGAAATAGAAAGAGAATTTTTTATGATAGTGTTATTAAGATTATGGTATTAATTGCTTTATATTTATTTATTTTTTGCATATTTTTTCTTTGATTATTATTATTATTATTTCTCTTTCTCTTATCTTTTTGTTCTTTCTCTTCTATTTCTTTTCTTCTCTTTTCTTTTTCCTCTCTTTCTTTTTCCTCTTCTCTTTCTCTTTCTCTTTCTTCTCTTCTTTCTCTTCATCATCATCTTCTTCTTCCTCTTCTTCTTTTTCTTCTTCTTTTATTTATTTATTTATTTATTTTCTTCTCTTTCTCTTCTTCTTCTTTCTCTTCATCTAAAAGGGATTAAGTGTATGTATCTTTTCTCTTCCTTCTGCTTCTCGTGCTGTCATCTTGTGGAGGACAAAAAAATCGACTTTATTCGCTACTGGCTCAGATATTTATTGTTTGCTTTATTTTCTTTTTTATTTGTTTTTATTTATTTATTTATTTCTTCTCTTTCTCCTCTTTCTCCTCTTTCTCCACTTTCTCCACTTTCTTCTCTTTCTTCTCTTTCTTCTTCCTTTCTCTCTTCTATTTCTTTTCTTCTCTTTTCTTCTTCCTCTCTTTCTTTTTCCTCTTCTCTTTCTCTTTCTTCTTCTTCTTCTTTTTCTTCTTCTAATCAGCACTTGCTTTTTCACCAAGTTCTTCTCTTTTGGCTGCCACAGGCTCCACAAAGACTGTTCATGTGTGGAAACTTCCTCAATTTGATTGGATGAACAAAGAAGAAGAAGAAGAAGAATTAATAAAAGGAGAAGGAGAAGAAGAAGAAAAGGAAAAAGAAAAAGAAGAAAAACTTTCTTTATCTTCTTCTTCCTCTTCCTCTTCTTCTTCTTCCTCTTCTTCTTCTTCTTCTTCTTCTTCTTCTTCTTCTTCTTCTTCTTCTTCTTCTTCTTCTTCTTCTTCTTCTTCTCCTCCTCCTCCTCCTCCTCCTCCTCCTTCAATCAAAGAATATGCTCCAGTGAAAGATTCGATCATCCAACTGCACAAAAACATGTTTGATGACCAAAATGCATTGAAAACAGCATCAATTGCTGTGTTTGCGAAGGAGAAGAAGAAGAAAGAAGAGAAGAAAGAAGAGAAGAAGGAGAAGAAGGAGAAGGAGAAAGAGAAAGAGAAAGAGAAAGAGAAAGAGAAAGAGAAAGAAGTAAAGGAGAAGGAAAATGAGGAAGAAGAAGAGGAAGAAGAAGAAAGAGAGGGAAAACGAAAAGGAAAAGAGAAAGAGAAAAAAGAAGAAGAATCGCAACATACTTTTTTGATTGTATGATTCAATTATTTCTTAAAAATTTTAAGAATTATTTTTTATTTAATTTAATTTAATTTAATTTTCATTCTATTTCATTATTTATTAAATAATGGTTAAACCTGAAGATTGCGTTTGACTCGCTTCGGCTGAACAAATTTGCGTTGGATGAGGAGAAGCGCGAAGCAGTTAGAGAAGAATCTTGGGTGATGGGAGAATAAAATTTATTTTTCAGACGATTTAATATTTTAATTTTAATTTTAATTTTTTTTTTTTTTCCCCTCCATTTTAATTTTCAAATGAGAATTGAGTATTCGTATAATGATATTCAAATCTCATATTTCAACTTTTTTTGATGGGAGAGCATTCATATGTGGCAGAGAAATTTGTGGGATTGAAAGAATTTGTTGTTTGGCATATTTTAAAATTTAATATTTATTTTTATTTCAGTGCATCATCTTTGAGATAAAATAACAAGTCTTGCAAGTTATGAAAGTATTATATTATTCTGTTATTGTATTGTTTACATCATTCAAAAATCTGGAGAAACGTTTCTGAAAACGTTAATGTAAATTTCTCCAAACATTTTTTCCCACAAGCTTTCAATAGAAAAATACCGCTAAAACAAACATGTTTCGAACATCAGTGTTTATCTTTTCAATTCTTTTTGCATTTTGTGTGAAATTTTATTGAACAACAGAAATTTTCTTTCTGCTTTTTTAGCTTTATTTATTTGGGACAAAATTCTTTCATTTATGAAAAAAGCAATGATTTGTTCCAAACTTTTTCTGCATATTTTTGATAATTATTTTTCCATTTTCATGGGGAAAAAATGAACAAATATAATATAGTTGAGAGAAATCTTTGAAAGCCTTAAATGGAACAGTATTCACAAATCTAAAAATTTCGTCCCATATGAAAGGTTTTTTTTGTGTCAGATTCTTCAGTTTCTGAATAAATAAAATTTATTCTTTGTTTTCAAAGAATCAAAAAAAGCAGATCGAAAACAAACAAATACCTCTTGGAAATATATTAATAAATTGTTTCAATAAGGAATATGTTGAAATAAGAAAACAATTGCAGCTTGCAAAACGAAACAAAATAATAGATAATCGATATGACGAAAACATGATGCCAAAATTTTTGTTTTGTTGTGATTGTTATGTGTCTGATAAAATGAACAATCAATAGCAAAACATAAGGGTTATTCTTTTTGAAAAGTCGCAAAAGAATATTATATGGGTTAAATGAAACTATTTCTTATTTGATCATTTTTTTCTTTACATCCATCAAACTTCATTTCTCTACAAAAAATCTCGCTTCAAATAGGCTTGTGTATTTCAATTGGCAAAAGGATAAAGTTTGATGGATTAAACGATAAAATTGAATAAACAACATTTAACTGTTTTCAAATTCAGACATGGGGCAAAATATTTTGCTTTATGAATTCTGTTCCACATGATATTTTCATATATTTTTCTTAATTATTTGATTATTTATATTTTTATGCATTAGAATGCAAGACTAATAATAACAAAAGTGTTGGAAATTTTTGGATCAAATCTTTGTCTATTTCAGAAAACCAAATATTTCGACGTATTTGATGAGAAATATTTCAAATTAAAATTTGTCTTTTCTTATCCATTCCTTTGCTTTTCCACTAAAAAAAAAGATAATTTCCATTTTCAATAACAAACTTTTTATGATTATTATTCGATTAATCACAATCTTTGAAAACAGCTTAATGAAAAAAACAACGTTGCAAAGATTATTCATATATGAAAGATCAGGAAATTTCTTTGTTTATTTGAAAATAGACACTGAAGCTGAATCGCATTAAAAAAACATTGAAAATTATTGTTTAACAAAAAACCTATAAAAAAAAGAAAAAAAAAGGTTGTTTTAGCGTTTGACAAAGTGTGAAACGAATGAAAAAAAGAATAAAATTGTTTGGCGCAATTAAACATTTCCTTAAATTTTCACAAAATAATCTGAAACATTTAATGATAAAAGAGGATAAAATTCATTGCATAGAAAATCTAAATTTTCATGAAAGCTTGTGATGGTATCTTCATATCCCTCTTCTTCAATCTTTTCAAGCACTTTCCTTTTTGCTTCCTTTCTTTTCATTTTTTCACTTTCATCATCCTCCTTTTCTTCCTTTTCATAATCCTCCTCTTCTATTTCGTCTTCGTCTTCTTCCATTTCATCATTCTCCTCTTTTTTCAATCTCTCAAAAATATTCGTAAAAAAATCCAAGCTATGAAATACCATTTCGTCATTTAACGTTGGCTCCTGAATTCCCTCCAAAATATCATCGATGGCTCCTCCTTCCAGCAAGTCATCAACTTTCACCGCTCTGCTTCTCGCCGTATTTTTTAGCAGACAAATGCATTTCCTGCTAATTTTTCTGTAATTGTCTTTTGTTACTCTCAACAGCCTTGTAATGCTGTTGATTAGCCCCAGGCATTCCTCATTCCACAATGTGCATTCTAATAAATAAAAATACAATACTTGCATCCATCTCATCGAAAAAAGTTGAACATTCGTTTCTTTTCCGCCTTTTTCCTCTTTTTTTCTCTTCCAATCTATTTGTTTTATCAATTCTTCCAGTTCTCTTGTTGCCTCTCTCATAAAATGAAACTCATTTACAATAACTTCTTCCAAGCTGTGATCATCGAAGAACCTGTTTATTAAAAATTCCCAAACAGATTGATATGCAAGTTGTGTGAGATTGTGATGTTCCTGATGATATTGGATTATCTCTTTGATTTCATTCAAATACAGCTCTTTTTCAATTTTCTAATTAAAATCAGAAAAATAAATAAATAACTTCAAAAATGAAATAGAAATGCTCATACATAATTATCAATATTGCTTAAAGCCAGCAAAGTTATCTCCACTTCTTTTTGTGTTTCTTTGCTTTCCTCTTTCTTCAAGGCAAATTTCAACAGGCAGGGCACACAGATTGAAAACAATTCCGAAGGTTGTAAGGATAAATGCATAAGATAGCATTTGCAAAGGTCAACAAGATAATTTTCATCCTTTTCTTCTTTCTTCTTTTCTTCTTCAATAATCATCTTTTCAAATCCTTTGATCAACGAAGATTTTTCAAAGCCACAAATCCAAATTGCTTTAAGTATATTCCAAAATCCAACATGCTTCAGTAACAGAATGGCATTTCCCCAAAAAAGTTTCTTTTCCTCAATCATTGTGTTGATTTCACTGAACAGTTTTTCTGAAAAAACGGATATAAATTCTTCTCTGTCCATTTTATCAATGATCTCATTCACTTCAAGGATTTTCTGTTTCTGTTCATCTTCATTGCAATGTTCAAGCTCTGAAAATAATTCTTCAATAAAAAAGGAAAGAATCGCAATAAACATGAATTCAAATGCAATAACGAATGCATACTACTGAACTTTATTGTGTTATCCGTCTCCTTCATTTTTATAAAACATTTTATTTTGAAAACGACATCATATTGATATTTACATTGAATTCACATTCGTAAGGATAGAAGAAATAAATGGAAAATAAAAACTCAAGTCAGTTATAAAAATAAATGCATTTAAACCGTTCTTTCCTGAATTGCCATCTTTAACAAAGAATTATAAAAGAAACAATGCTTTTTTTATTTTTCTTTATTTGTAATGGATTCACTGATCAAATAATTATCCATGAACTTGAATACAATTTCTTTGATTAAAAGATCATTTAGCGAATATTTTCTGCAGGATAGGCGATATTATTTTGTGCGTTGGCACGAGACAGTTGCGGTGGGGAATTGGTGATGGAATAAAGCAAGGTGATTTTTATGAAAAGCATCTTAAAAGAAAATTCGCAATTCAAAAAAACATATGAAAATTATGATGTTTGCATTTTTTTAATTGTTCTTGTTTATTTCAAAGATTTTTTCATTTGTGGCCTTCTCAGAGTCCAGGAATCTGATAAATTATATAAATGGCCATTCATTTGCTTTTCTGAGGAGAATAGGGCTATAATTTTATCTTGACCTTTTTTCTTTATCTTGACCTTTTTCTTTTTTGCAACACTTTTAGCTTTACACAAGCCTGCGATAAATAAAAAATAACCAGAAATGTTTGAAATGTTTTAATTTCCTTATTTTGTATTTTTTTTCCAATATTTCATGTTTTTCAAAAAGATCGAGGATTGTAATAGTTTTTTGTTTTGATCATTGACTTGCTGCTTAATCAGCGAATATTTTGTATTGGAAGTTTTAAGCTTTCATATCATAATACATCGTTTATTTTTTATATGTTTTAGTTATTTGAAACTTTCTTAACTTGTTTTTTTATCATTTTTTCTCATTTCACACATTTTTTCAAAAAACACGATTTTAAGGACAAATATGAATTTGTTTTGAAATTTATTGAAATGATAAATAAACATTATTAAAATAGAACGATTCTTGTATGTTAAAACGATTATTTATTTGTATATGCTTGGTAATTTGAATAACAAAAAAATCATATGTACTTGCTTTTTAGTTAATATCCTTGAAAAGTTCCTTTTCATTTCAAAACTTAATACAAATAAACGATAATTAAGACTTCGTGTATTTTTTTCATTTAAATGAAATTTGACACAAACACTTGTTTATTAAAAAAATCGTGTTTTAAGCAAAAACAGTGATATGAGAAAAAAAGGTCAAAAATAAATTAGAAAATGTTAAAAACAAGTAAAAATAATAATATAGGAATGCGGAATTATGATGCTATGGCTTAAAACGTTCAGTATGAAATATTCGCTTCACAGCCAGCAAGTCTTTGATCTGGGTCCTAAAATAATATAAACTTTTATTACCTTTTTATACATAATAATTTCAAAAATTTTTTCAACAGAATTCTGAAAAACAAAAATATCAAGAAGTCTATTTATTTTGTTTTTGTTTAAAGCCTTTTAACAAATCAAAAAAGCAAAAATAAGTTTCAAGAAAATAGGGTTGAGATAAAAAATTGAGGTCAAGATAAAATATGCACCCTATAAAAAGAGAGTTGTGCGGAGAGACAATCAGCAGATTGAAATTGCATATTTTAATATTCGGAAAAGAGAGGGGATGAAAACAAATTCAACTGAAAAGAATTTGGATGAGAGCGAAAAGGAATGATAACAATCGAACAGCTTTTGGAAAGATAGAATGTGGAAATATATTTTTGATGAGAAAAGAAAACGACAACATGAAAAGTTGCACATATATGGAGAAAAAAAGGACGATAGAGAATGGATCACAGGGAAACAATGGAAAAGGAGAATGGCAGCATCAGTGATTGGGCAATCTTCTACTTTTGCAATAGGGAGGGTGTATGTGTTCTTTTGAGGAATTTTTATAATCAATGCAAAACTAATTATTTTTATGTATTTTTTAAATCATTTTTCTCCCAGACAACAGCATTTTTTTATAATGAGCGTCATTCGCAGGGACAATCCATTTCAATCAGCATTTTTGCGAATTATGTTGTTTCTTCTCCTTCTTCTCCGATCTCTTCATTGACGAGATTTTTTAAAATTTGACTGATGGAAAAAGACATTCTTCATATTTGAGAATTTGTTGTCTGAATTATCATCAAATTCTTGTGTTGCAACACAAAATAAATCTGTTTTCTGTTCGTGCAATTGGCTGTTATGAAATTCGAATCTGTTCATAATGTCTGCATTTTCTTCAAATGAGTCTTGTTCGCCTTTGTCTCCCAGCTCGTCCAAAGAGCATCATCGAACTCATTTCATTTCATTTCTCTCTCAGATGCCCCTTCTTCTTTCGTTCTTTCTTTCTTTCTTTCTTTCTTTCTTTCTTTCTTTCTTCTTCTTCTTCTTCTTCTTCTTCTTCTTTTTCTTCAACAACACCTTCATCATTGTCATCATCTCCTTTTTCTTCCTCTTCTTCTTTTCTCATTGAAAATTTTCGTATACTTCCAAATGAAATCTGAAGCGAAGGACAAAGAAAATGTTGAAAAAGATCTCTTCAATGGAAAATAACTGCTTTCATTTTGATAAGATGAACAAACAATTTGAAGAATTTTATTGAAGAAATGGAAAATTCGCTTCGTCTTCATTTTCAGTGAAGAGAGAGAGAGAGAGAGAGAGAGAGAGAGAGAGAGAGAGAAAGAAAGAAAGAAAGAAATATAAGGAAGAAAAATAACCGAAGATAAGAAGAAAACAACGAAAATTCTTATTCAGCAATTCTTTTTCAGGAGAAGCAAATATTCAAAAAGAAGATTTCCAGAAGAAGAAGAAGAATTCAAAGAAGAAGAGCAAATAATAATTTTGAATGATGAAAACATAACAAGAAGAATTGAAGAAGGAATATGCTCAGAATATTGAAATATGAAAAGGATTGACAAAAATTCAAAGACTTCTTCGCATTCAACAAAATGAATAAAAAAGAAGACACGTTTCAAATTTGACCGAAGAAAATTGCCAACTTTGGAAGAATTTGAATGAAGCCTTTTTTATCTTTTGTTCCAAACTATTTTTGCAATTTTCATTGAGTTTTCAGTTAATTTTAAGTTCATTCGACATTCTTCTTCATCATTTTTTATTCCAAATGGAAACAACAAAAATAAAAAAAAATAAAAAATTAATTCCTAAATGAACTGTTTTTTTTAAAAAAGTGATTCAAAGAACTTCAACAAAGAAACTTCAAAGAGAGAAAGAGAATGAATATAAAATACAAACAAACTCCAACATTGTTGGACGAGAATAATGAAAAACAAGATTATCATCTCCATTTTCCAATACTCTCTTCACAAATTGCTTCACAAATCATTCAAAAATAGAATTTCTTCTGTCGAATGAATTCAAATATAAAAGTGGAAAAATATCTTTCTTTTTATTTTCTTGAAATAAATTCACTGATTTCACAAAGAAAACTAGGGTCAACTTTTTAATGGGACTTTTTTCTTTATTGGCACTTTTTTTGTTTTTGCATGCCAATCATTCAAAAAAGCTTGATGAACCACAACACTCGGATGAGTGTGTTTATAAAACAAATACATTAAATTACCGGTTTGTTTTTTAAATTTTGTTTATTTTTCGTAGAGATACAGCAATTTTTAATTTATTTTGAAGTGACTTTTTTCAGCCGAGAAAGCATTTCACAAAAATTTGAAATCCTTTTTTAAAAACTACTAGCATTATCCTTTTTATATTCAAAATCTTAAGTTTAACAATTTGCTTTTTCTTCATTTTTTCACATTTCAATTTTTTATCAACATGCAAACACAAATTTGAAAATTTCTTTGTTATTAAAATGAAGTGTTAAAAATAAAAATATGAAATGAAAAATACACACTCTTGTGAAGAAGTGTGAAAAAGGTTGAACATTAAAATTTTCGTTTTATCTCAAACAGGTGAATGGTCACAACATTGAATGATCTGAGATCAAACTTATTCAATTTCGATGTGTTTGATGGAAATAGAAAATTTCTATGTTCAACCTTTTTCACACTTCTTCATAAGAGTGTGTAATTTTCATTTCATATTTTTATTTTTAACACTTCATTTTAATAACAAAGAAATTTTCAAATTTGTGTTTGCATGTTGATAAAAAATTGAAATGTGAAAAAATGAAGAAAAAGCAAATTGTTAAACTTAAGATTTTGAATATAAAAAGGATAATGCTAGTAGTTTTTAAAAAAGGATTTCAAATTTTTGTGAAATGCTTTCTCGGCTGAAAAAAGTCACTTCAAAATAAATTAAAAATTGCTGTATCTCTACGAAAAATAAACAAAATTTAAAAAACAAACCGGTAATTTAATGTATTTGTTTTATAAACACACTCATCCGAGTGTTGTGGTTCATCAAGCTTTTTTGAATGATTGGCATGCAAAAACAAAAAAAGTGCCAATAAAGAAAAAAGTCCCATTAAAAAGTTGACCCTATGCAAAACACAACAAGCATGACTGAAAGAAATTGATGAGTTACACACAGAAGTTAAATTACAAAAGCCATTCAATAAAAAACGAGAAAATAAAAATTTTAATATATTTTTTTTTGTTTTCAAAAGGAGAAGAAAAAATGCAATTTCAAACTAATTAAACAAGAAAAAAATACTCACAACTTTTTTGAAAGTTGTGGCATTTAGGAGCAAATTAGTCATAAAATGAAGAAAATGAAGAAAAAGATAAAGAGAAAAAATCAGAAGTTTAAGAAATAGAAGCAAAAAACGGGTTTCATCGCAAATGCAACGAAGAACTTCTCAAAAAATATCAATTGATATTTCAATGAGTAAATCATAAAATAAATAAAAAAATAAAGATAAACAAGAAAAATAAGAAAAATAAGATAAATAAAGATAAAGATAAAGATAAATCAAAAAATATTTTTTCTGGATTTCTTTTGAAAACTGGAAAATAATCAAAGAGAATGCAATTCAGAATTCGAATAAAAATAAAAATAAAAATAAAATAAAAAAAGAAGGAAAAAAAGAAAAATATGAGCAAACAATCAATGTGATTTGATTATAATTATTAAAATCTTTTGTATTTTTGTTAAAACTCATTTATGCTCTTCATTCTTCTTTTTCCCTTCTTTTTCTTTTTCTTTTTCTTTCCTTTTTCTTTTCTTTCTTCTTCTTCTTTGAAGGCATTCTCTTTGATATCTTCCTCGTCCATTTTGATATATTCCCTCTTGGTTATTCAGATAAAGGCGACATAACATTTGCTTCTGCAATTAATCCTTTGATGCCTGCTGCCAATTCCTTTGCTTGCAACCCTTCTTCATTCAAAACTGAAGAAAAAGAGGAGGAAGAAGAAGTGGAAGATAAAACATGGCTAACTGCCTCTGCAACAATTGCATTCCCAATTTTTTCCCTTTGCTCTTTTTGTTCAAATTGCTCAAAAGTTTCATTGATGTTTTGTTTGACATTGTCCAAATGTTGTCTGACTGATGCATTTCCCTTCCAATTCGCCTCTTTCTCACCGTTTTTCCCTGTTCTGTCTTTTTCTTCTTCTTCTTCTGTTTCATACTCTGCCTCTAATGTTCCATCACCATTATCACCACTATCACCTTCATCAGCTTTCCTGCTGCTTCCATCTGAATCAGCATCAACCACAAAGTTCTTCGCTGGCCTCCCTTCTTCCAATTCACCGCCTCGCTTTGTTCGTTTCTTGTTTCTTCCTCCTTTTCCTCCTTTTCCTTCTGATTCGTTCTCCTCATCCTCAACATTAATCCTGTTCTTTGAGCTCCTCTTCTTCTTCATCACAATCAAAATGACACAAACAACTGCCACAACTGCCACAACTCCAACAACAATCACAATAATCCACCAAGCAAATGGCTTCTCTTCTTCTCCATTTCCTTCTTTTCCTCCATCTCCTCCTTTATCCTCTTTATCCTTCGGATCATCTTCCTTCGGATCATCTTCCTTCGGGTCATCTTCCTTTGGACCTTCTTCCTTCCACTTCAAATACTTCTCATACAAATCTTCTGAAACTGATTGATTATTTTTGCTTCCCATTATCCAGCCAGCTATCGATCCTTCGAAAGCATCCGCAAACTCAAACACATTTTCTTGTTTGCAGAACTCATCGATGCCTTCGCTTTCGATGAACATTGATATCGGCAACGACCCAACTGTGTTTGAGCTGTCAACATTCAAATTGCCTGCTGAAGGAAGCTGAAGATTTGGCTTTATCTTTGCCATCCAAATGTATATTGCACCGGCTTTTCCCACTGGCGCTGAACAAGATTTGAATGCGCATCTGCTCCGTCTTCCAATCGCCACGGTCGATTCTTCTGAGTGCAAATATATCTCCAGCCCTGCTGCGTTTCCATACTCCGAATTCACGTTTTGAACATTCACTCCGTCAACTGTAATTTGCGATGATTTGTCTTCTGAATCTTCAAACGAAAATGTGGCATTATTTTCAATCTTCATGTTGCTCACATTCACTCCATTCAATAAAACCTCACTGGCTCTTTCAAAATAAAATGGCGAAAACATAAATGAAACACAAATCGAATCACTTGCGCACAAAACATTGTTTATTGTAACTTTTCCTTCAGAAGCTCTCACAAGATTGCTAAAAATAGATTCATCTTCATCAAGACATGAATAAGCTCCTTCTGATGACTCTGGTTCTACTCTGACAAATCGGCAATTGTTGATTGTTAGAAATGTTGAACTTCCATCTGATCTAATCAAAGCGTTCCACTGTGTTCTTGCAACGGGAAAGTTGAATGCCAAAAGCTGGAAGTTCACCACTCCTATGCATGTGAAAAGAGCTGAGCTTGAACTGACATCACAATTGATACACGCTTCCTTATTGCCACTTCCATCGCTGCTCATTCCTTCAATCATTATTCCTTTGCTAAAGTTAAACACTATTTCTTCCACCGAAAGAGCTCTGTCTGTTGCGATAATTTCAATGAAGCACTCTGCATTCTTTTCTAAGTTAAGAAATTCATCTCTCAGAACGCCAATTGGATGCACCAAGCTTTCGCCACTCCCATCACCACCAGACATCGCATAAATCTTTGTAGGCGTTTGTGGTGGATTTGAGGTATCAAAAAATTTGGATACAAAATCTACCTCTTCTAAATTAACAGAATCACATCCAGTAATATACCACATGTGCTCTGCTTTTGTATAATTAATCGCAAAACTGTTTCTCATTGAATTTGCTATATCTTCGAATAATGAGTCATTTGTCATCTTCAAATATAATCCGATGTTCCTTTCTGATTCACCTTCTCCTGCTTTGCATCTGTCAAACACCAGATTACTTCCGTCTGTAGGCCATTGAAGGTTATTTGCTGATTCCAAATTTCGGATCATCAGATACATTCCTCCAGAACCTTTATTATTTCTGCAACTACATGATGAAAAAATCGTGGGTACTTTATCTCCAACTGAAAATATGCAGTCATTTCCAATGAAATCAACGAACAATGCTCCGCGACTTTCTTCCATAGATACTTCTTTACATTCACGAAACGTACAATTGTTCAATAATGCATCACATTCCCTGCAACATGAGATAAAGACAACGGACTGTGCAGTTGTCTGAATTCTCCTCAAAAATAAACCTGTTAATTCTACCGCACGAGTTTCATTTGCTACAAACAGTTCCTTCTGAAATATCAATTCATTACGACCATTTGAACATTCGACATTGAACATTGTCAATAAACCCCCTGATGCAAACACTAGATAATAATCAACACCCTCACCCGTTGTTTCTGGTGGATTGAAACTGCAGTTTGTAATCGACAAATTAGCTTCAAGACTTAATATCAATGAACAAAATGAATTCCCTTGATTCTCATTTCTTAATGTTGATGGAAATTGAAATGTCAAATACAGAAATGTTACAGTTCCTCTGCATGTGAAAAGATTATACCCCGGATGTTCTTTACAGTCCATTTCCACTTCAGTGTTTCCATTTTCCTCACTATTCCATCCTTCAATCGTGATTCCATATTCATTATTAAATCCAACGGAATCTGCAATAAATGGTCCATCATCATCATAAACAACCTTCATGCGACATTCAATGTCGTTACTCAGTACACTGTATGCATCGCTCAATGTTAGTTTTTCCTTGCCGATCGCCAAACCGCTGTTGCCATCGTTCCCGCTTCGCCTCACGTAGACTTCTGTTGCCTCACCATTAACGTCTTTTGAGTAAATCAATATTGCAACTTGGAAAAGAATTATTCTCCAAAGCATTCAGTAAATCGCTCTTCAATCGATTTTCTGATCAATGTTTATATTACTTAAAAATTAATCAGCTAATTTTTTTTTTCCTTAAAAATTTTCAAAAATGTTATCTCAATACAAATAAACCAGATGAATTTCAATTGAAGTTGGCGTTTTCTGAATGATGTTGAAATTAATGAAAAATATCACAAAAGTTATTTTTTTCGTAATTTAAAATTTCTATGTGGAATATTTGGCATTGTATTTTTTGTTGAAAAAATGTTATTACAACAAATATTTTGGTTTTTTATATGTTGATGGAATTTTCAATTAATACATTCAAAAAAAGCTTTTTACACAAAATTAAAAAATTAATTCATTTGTTGAATAGTTCCTTCATTATTATAATTGTGTAATAATTGAAGAAAGCACATGCGCTGCGATATTTATTTGGATAAAAAAAGTGACGAAGATAATTAAATGTTCAGAACAATTTCATTGCACAAAATAGAAATAGCTGCATACGTGCACTTTTTGTAACGGAACAGTTCACTGACTAGCATTTCTTTTCAACTTCTTCTTTTTCTTCTTTTTCTTCTTTTTCTTATCACCATCCTTTTTTTGCATAATTTTCTCTCTTCATCCATGCCCACAATCCCATCGATGGCGCCATTCTCCCCAACCTCAAAAGTACATTCCCTTCTTTCTCTGCCTTCAACACCTCTTTTTTCCCTCAAATACGCTCTTCGCCAAATGCTGCTGTTGCACTGTGGGAACGGAATCTCAAAGAGTGAAACTTGGAAGGTTGAATGATTTTGATCTGAACAGCCATAAATTTGAGTGGTGCGAATGGAATGATTCAACAGGTGAATAAAATAATGGCGGAGCTCTTTGTGTTGTTTGCGAAAATGCAAATCTCACAATCAATTCGTGTTCATTTTTCAATTGTTCAACTGACGGAGAAGGTGGGGCACTTTACGGACAAAATTTGTCAAATGAAAAATCACAACATCTAATTTTTCAAATTGTTCGGCATTGCACGCAGGAGCTGCTCATGTTGGCTGGCCACAATCCAGTTCTGTTTGGGCATTCTCAGAAAACAAAGTTGAAAGTTGTTCAATAACATACTGGTGTGGAACTGGCTGGTATTTTGGGATTGGTGGAATGCCATCAAATGCTCAATTCCTGTTTACAAAATGCAAGTGCATTTCAAATTCTGGAAAATATTCTGCGGGTTCTCTCACATTTCATTGGCCTCCGAATAACAAGACCAACCAGTTTTTAGTCAATGACTGTCAGTTCATAAACAACGAATTGACTGCTTCTTCCTCATTTGGAGGTTCTGCCATTTTTTTCTATTCAACTTATTCCTGGATGAATGATGTCAAATTCATAACTTTCTGCTTTTTCGATGGCAACTCTGCCAAAAATGGTAGATGAAACGATGTGTTCTTCAGTGGAAGCAGTATCGCTCAATCTCCATTCGAGAATTGTGGTTCAACAACCCCAACAAAAAGAGTGTTGAATGCAGGAACTGCTGATAATGTTGAGTTCAACAGATGGCTTCCTCTCATAACAACATTCAAAATCGTGTCAAATAATGGAACAAACACCGATCTCTGCGGAATCACACAACTCAGTCCATGTGAAACAATGGAACATACTGTTGTTCGCATGACAGATGCCCATGACGCCTTTCTCACTCTTCTTTCCTCAACATTTGTTTCCATTCAAACACTCACTTTCAGCGTGGTTGATGCAAAAATTACTGGAATTAATTAACTTTATCATAATTTTCACAACTATTTCTTCAAATTCTGATAATTTTCCATATCATAGAAAAATCCATGAACTTTCATATCACTTTCAACAAAAGCAAATATCATCACATATTTTTCATAGAGCACAAAATCAGCTCAAATTGAAGATTATTTCTCCATCATTTCTTCATGTATTTTCTCCTTTTCATCAAAGGCAAATTCCGCTTGTTGCTTTAAAGAATCATCTATTTCTTTTCTTCAAAATGCATTTCTTCAATCATACTCGAAGGTTTTTCAATAATTATATTTTCGTCAGCTTTCATATTCCAACTTGTTCCTATCCAATTAGAGCAAGAATCTCACACAATTTCTCGTAGAATATGCCTTTTCCTCAAAATTGCTTGCTCTCTTTGTTTCATCTTCTGCGATTAGTCGAATACAAAGAGCATTATGCAATCTCTCAAACATCATCCACATAAAAATTTGTTCCGAATAACGTCTTCTGCCCTACTCCTTCTGTTTTCTGTGAACTCTTTAAGCTTCCAAACAAATAATGAAGATTCAATCTTCATGGATTGTGCACCAGATGATTGGCTTTTCTTGGTTTAATGCAGATCTCTCATTTTCATACAACTTCAGCTGGCATTCAACATCAGAATGAATATTTCTTTTGTGTTTCAGAAAAGATAATAAAAGATGAGGCCTGTTTATCAAAGAAGGCGTTGAAGAAGAAGAAGAAGAATATTCAATGAAAAGACCGATTTTGTACAGATGGCTTCTTTTTTCATCATTAGAATAATGAATGAAAAACGAAATGAAGGCGTATGTGGTGAATGGATGTTGAGAGGAAGAAAAGCGAATGAAGCTATTTTCAGTTCAGTTCAATGGTTCTTCTGAATTGAATGGCACATATGAATCATTAGGTCGATGGTTTGATCGAATGCCAAGTGAGTGAAAAAACATTGGAAAAATTGGAGAAGGAGCTGAAGAAGAAGATAACAGTGAAGATGAAGATGGTACAGTTAGTGGGAAATAAGAAGATGTTGAAGAAATTGAAGAATGCGAAGAAGAAGATGAAAGAAATTATTGAGAGACGAATAATCAACCAAATAACTTTTCTGAAGAAGATGAAGACACTTAAAAAGATGTTGTCAGTTGGCAAAAATATCATCCTTGATAAGTTGACTTTGAAAGGAATACAAAATCCCAAAAACAAATAATATCTGCAATTCGCATTAATTTGCCAATGAAGATTGTTATCCTCAGTTCATTTGCAAACTTTTGACAGTTTCGTTGCCTTTCTCTTCAAAAACAAAATAATGATGTTTGTCTGCTGGCTCTGTAAATTCAAAAAGCATCAAATGAAGATAATTGCAAAGAAGAAGGAATACAAAGATGAAGAAGCAGCTTAAGAAAAAGAAGATGGAGAAAAAGAGGAAGAGGAAAAAGAGGAAGAAGAAGAAGAAGAAGAAGAAGAAGAAGAAGAAGAAGAAGAAGAAGAAGAAGAAGAAGAAGAAGAAGAAGAAGAAGAAGAAGAAGAAGAAGAAGAATGAAAAGGAGATGAAAAAGGTGAAAAATGTGAAGAAGATGAAGAAGGAGAATTTAATGAGGAAGAGGAAGAAGAAGACAAAGATAAAGGAAGAGAAAATTGAAGAGGAGAGGAAAGAGACAGAGGAGGTGGAGAAAGTGGAGGAGACAATGGAGGAGTGGGCAATGGAGGAGAAAAATGAGATGGAAAAGAAGAGGAGGAAGAAGAAGAATGCTAAGAAGGCAGAATTGTGCGCAGATACCTCTCAAAGGCTGGATCCGAATGCGAACTGAAAAAGAGAAACCCAATTGTCCCACACACACAGCAGAAGAACAGTCAGTAATTCCACATCAAAAATCAAAAGAAAACAATAAAAAAAAAATAAAATAAAGACAGAAAATAAAATAATTCATGCCTTTGAAAGCTTCAGTCCCTGCGTTTTCGATCAAACATATTTATTATAATCGACTCAATTTTCTTTCTTCGCTTCCTCTTTCTATTCGGTTGAGTCACAATCATTAAATCCCAAGACAACCTCCCTGATCAACTTCCTTCCTTCCTTCCTTCTTTCTTATCTCTTTCTCTCTCTCTCTCCTTCATTCACCCTCCTCACTCTTCCCAATGAGCATCAACAAATCTCTGCTTGTGAATACATTCACGAAATGAAGAGAAAGCAGCAGCTTCGAGGCAAGCTGGAAGAACACAAAGAGGAGGAACTTGCAATCAATGAGCGGAAAGAAAAGTGAGGGAGGAAGAGCGATGACAGAAGATAAACATGCTGAATGTGCTCTGATTGCATGCATTGGACGCGAATGAGAAGTGCGTAGGCATCTCATTCGCCAGGCTGTTCAGTTCAAGATTGCCCTTGAAGAGATAAGCATGCGAAAAAGAAGATGCAGATATCCAGAAAAAAGAAGAGGAGGAGGTGTTGTTGTTGAAGATGTGTTTGACAGTTAAATGTGTGCTGCACAAACAAAAACACCAAATTGTCAACGTCAGACTTGCTTTTTAATAATGCTCAAAATGCTTTCAGCAGTTAAATCCAGTTACAGTTGGTCAGAATGTTGCTTGATTTCCGAAAAGTATTCAATTATTGAATGTATCTTCGTTGGCTGTTCTCCACTTTCTTGAAGCAAAAGCGAAGTCAGAAATAGAATTTCGTCGCTTTCAATGTCTGCCTGACACAGTCCGAGAAATAGGAAAACTATATGAATAAAACGGATATTTTTGGGCTCTCCTTTTTTTTTTATTGAATTCTTGCCTTTTTAATGTGATAAATATCCTTCCCCTTGGTTGGCAAGCCACTTTTCTTGCCCAAAAAGCTTCTCCTTTGCCTTATGCTCCAATATACTTTATAGTTTTGTGCAGATTTTGTCTTCACAGAATACCATTTATAAATCTTCATTTAATAATATTACAGCTGAATTTGTTTTCACCTCTTGCGCCAAATATCATATATTTTACGTAACTTCCTATATATCCTTATTGCTATATAATAATCAGCTCCATTCTCATCGTATTGCTCTCCAACGAGAAGATTTGCCATTTCAACAATAATTCGGATTCCTGCACTTTGGAAAGGATACAGACGGAAATATCTTGCAATCAATAGAACAATATAAAATGCACACGTTCGGATATTTCTTTTCAAAACGAAAATCGTAATATTTCCTTGGACAACGAATCACAATAATTCATCAGATAGAATTTCAATATCAATGCACAGTCACCGTTGTCAACAGCCATCATTGGAAATAATGCTTCTTATTCTGTAGAAAATGTTTATTAATTGAACTCTCGTTTTGTAAATCTGTATTCCTTTTGAAATAAAACTTTGATCAAAATATCCATAAATACAAAGAGAAAAAACAAAGAATTCTTTTTCTTTGAAATAACAAGTCGAAAATGTCAACGCTTGATGGAACAGTATGAATGCATATTTTTCTTTCATATTTTGTGAGTTTTCATTTTTCATCCGTTTTCTTCAATCAATCAAATGATCTTTCATTGTGAATATCAAAATGGCGCTGTTTTTTGGTTCAAATTTTTTTTAAAAAAATCTGTATATAGGGGACAGACAACACAAAAAAGTTCATAGGTTTGCTATTGCAGTAGCATGGAAATTCTTTTTGATTGGTTTTCTTTCAATTGTTCTTTTTTGAAGAATTGTTTTCTGAGCTGGAGCATTGCTATGAAGATGAACAGAGAAAAAAAAATCCTTGAGATAAATGAAATTGTTGATGGAATGAACAAAGAAGAATTTGAATCAGTTTTTAATGCGGAACTGTGTGATAAAATGAACAAATTGATTGAAGAAATAAAATTGTCAATTGAAAATACAATTTTGTTGTTGAAGCATGTCGGATATTACAAAGAGTTGAAAAAGATTTTATTATATTCTTTTGATTATTCGTTATTGAGCGAAAGGATGAAAGAGATGATTATTGATGAAAATGAGAAGAAAAAGAAGAAATGAATGAAAAGCATTTGACTGATCTTTGCGAATGCTATCTTTTGCTAACCTTTAGTCCTTCATATGATTTGCTATCTATTTGTGTGCCTTGTCTTCTGAAAGCTGCATCGGTCAAAGATGAAAGCGAGGAGACTCAAAAAGAAGTGGAAATGGCTTTATTTGCATAAAGTAGCATCGAAGGATATTGTGTTTGAGAATTTCAATTTTCTTTTGACATTTTTCAATTTTTTTTTCTGATTTTTTGCATAGGAAGTGCCAAAAGAATTGTATCAAAATGAAATCAGAGAGATCATTCATTATCATCAAGAGCATCATAATCTGACACGACTTGGTTATCATTCTGCTTGGCAATTTTTAATTAACCATTTTAGGTATGGCAAAAGCTTGGAGGGAGAAATTGTGAATAGTCAGCGTTTTATAAGAGAAGCAGCAAAAGAAATGAAAGAGCTGACAAGAAATGTATTAGAAGAAGAAAGAAGAAAATGAAAAAAGAAGAAAAGAAACGAAAGAAGTGCTTTCATTGATAAGATGGATGCAAGCATTGAATTATTTTTTCTTCTTATGCTCATTGTGGAATGAAGAATATATCGAGCTCATCAACAATATTGTTCAGGTATTTCGAGCAGCGAAGGATAATCACACCGTTATTAGCGATCAATGCATTTATTCCTTAAAAATTGCATCAGAAAGGAGAATTGTGAAAGTTGAAGATTTATTGAAAAGCGGTGCAATTGATGCTATTTTGGAGGAGATACAGAGACAAACATTGAATGAAGACATGACAAATGAATGCTTACAATTCTTTATGAATGTTTCAAGTCGATTGAAAGAAAAGGAGGATGATGAAAGGGAAGAAGCGAAAAGAAAAGAGTTGAAAAGGAAAGTGTTTGAAAAGCTTGAAGAAGGAGGATGCGAAGATATCATCATAAGTTATCATAAATTATTTTATCTACTGAAAAAGATAATTTTTGATTCCGATGAATTGTCGGAGGATATTTCTGATTAATTTGTGAATGCTTGAGATATTGTTTTGAATTTTTTCACATAAAATTACTGTTTTTCTTTTTTTCATCATTTCGTTAAATAGAAAACAAACATGCATTTGAAGATCTTTTCAAAAATAATATTTTATATCCCACTTCGTTTTGATGAAATGAAAGAAACATTGTTAAAAAAAAATCTTTCTTTGACCTTCAATTTGTTTCCTTTCTTCTTTTAACTGCTTCTTCAATTGACTTGAACGCTCAGAATCTTCATTCAGAAAACAATATTTTCTTTCTTGTTCATCAAATTTGAATGTTTCTCCTCCAGTCTTTTGATTATTCTTACGTTTTTCTGCTCATTTCTTTGAATTCCAAATTACACGTGATTTCAGAGAACAAAGATATAAGCGAATCGTAGTCTAGACCTATCAAACTTATATTCTAACTCAGTTGGGACATTCAAAACAAAGAGATAATATTCACAATACCATTTATGTTTTCCCCGCACCCTGGTGCCAAACACTCACACTCTCAATGAAACATTCTCTTGTTTTTCATTATTATGAACAATTGAAATAAAAATATATCAAAAACAATCAAAATTGTGTTAATAATGAAAGAATAGTCATTATTCTTCTTCATCATGTCTTCTTCCGGCTGAATGTTGCCATTTTCAATTTTATTCGCATGTTTGATTTACTGCAGAATTTTGGAAAGTTGATAATTTCAATGTTTCGATAAAGATATATATTAACATAATATCAAACCATGCATCTGAAAAGGATTACCGATGACAGGAACATTATTTTTGATAATTCTGGAGAAATTAATCATTCCCAATTTTGATGACAGAAAAAACAGAATTATCATCCTCTCAATTGCACAGAGTTCTGGCAAAAAGGGAATGTCGCGAGTTCAAATCGCCGTCAAAAAAGCTTTTCGAGATTTGACAAAAATTCAAAGCGTAATATGTAACTGCAATTAAAGCCAAAGTGATTTCAAAGGATGCTTGGAAACGAGGGATAAGAGCGGAGAAAGCAGGAAGAGAGGTCGGAAGGAATGGACATCCACAAACATTCACAGACAACCAGTTGGAAACAATTGAAAACCAAGTTTTGGTCCTTTTGTCTAACCAAACAATAGTTCGAATTTGCGATGTGCAAAACATGGTTTGCAATATTTTTTAAAGTTTTTTTTTTTTTTTATTTTTTTTTTTTTTTTTTTTTTTTTTTTTTTTTTTTTTTTTTTTTTTTTTTTTTTTTTTTTTTTTTTTTTTTTTGGATGGTTTTGTGTGTCGATCTGATAAAAAAATCATCAAAACCAAAGAAAGAATTCAAAACAATCAACAAAAAATATGCAAACAAATTAATTTAACGAAGTGATGTATTGATAGCCACCATAGCAAGTCCAATAGAAGTTGCAAAAATCAAAGCACAGTAACCAGACAATATGAACAGATGGTTTTCAGAACTGTCAGCTTTTATTTCAGACTATAACATCACATCATCATACATATTCAAATTTGATGAATCGTCTATCTCATGTGGGGAATCATCGAACAAACTGGTTGTTTGCCTTAAAGGTCAAACTCCTCCACAAGTTCTATCGTTCCGAAAGTCCCGAATGAAAAAATATGCCTTTGTATTTGCGCTGACGGATCCTCATTGCCACGATTTCTTCTTTGGCCAAAAAAACCACTCCAGAAAGAGTTTCGAACTCTTTCTTTGTTTGATATCAGATATATTTTTTCATCTTCCGAGTGGATTACTAAGGATATCTTCAAGCACATCATGATTAATTGCTGGATTCCATTAATCGCAGAGAAAGTCAAACCAACCAGCTCACATCGCGCCCTTTTGTTGATGGACAATCATTCAACACATAATGATGAATTTGTAATTGAAGCAGCTGAAAAAAACAAAATCATCTTAAAACGATTCAAACCTAACATGACGCACTTATTTCAACCATGCGATTCCTGTATCTTTTGTTTGCAAAAATCTTCATTGAACGAAAATATTTTCTTTCCTTCTCCATTTTATCTCCCTTCTTATCGAGCATAACTTGCAGATATCCCCCCAAAGCCTTGGTGGCAGCTTGTTTTCCATCAACTGCATATGCATCAAACATAAAGATAGGAGTTTGGCCTGTTGCTGCAGCTCCCCTTCTCTCTCGTGCATCTGGAGCACATTCTAGACCCTCTTCATTGAAAGAAGATCTTCCTTTTTCATCTCAAAATTGGAGTGGAGAACTTTTCGGAAACTATTCTCCACCAAAGAAATAAAGAATCCCAGCTTCATCAAAAAAATCAGATAGATATTTTGCAGAAAAAGCAAACTCAACAAAATCAACTTCGCCGAGCGAACCGATCTGTTCTTCTCCGTCTAATGATCACAAATTAAATTCTTCAACAATAATTGAAAATTTGGACATCTTTGAATTGAAAAAGCAACTTGAAGATGCTGAAAAGCATCTTGCATTTCCTTGATCGAAAAATAAAGAAATTGAAAAATCAAAAGCTTCTTCGACTTCTTCAACCTTTCAAACAAAGCATTCTCGAAAAGAATTCAACATTCTTTTGTCAGGCTCTTCTTCAGATGAAGATTAAACAGAAAGAAAACAGAAAAAGAAAAAGAAAATTTGTGAAATCGTTTACGATGATAATTGTGGAGGAAGCGATTCTGAGGAAATAAGAAATATGGAAAACGAAAGCCAATTCTAAGAGCAGTTTCACCTGCTTTTAGTAAAAAAGAAATTGAATTTCGCAAGAAATATTATTCTTCGTTGTCGTTGTAGTTTCTTTCTATCTATCTTTCTTTCAATAATGAATAAGTTTGGAATCGCGAATCGTTGAGATCAATGAAGAAATACAAGTGAAAATAGTTTTTGCTTTTCTCACTTCTTTCAACAAAAGAAAATACTTTGTTCCAAGTTTATTTGAAGATGGATATTTAACTGTTTATTAACTTTTGCACAGCGTTTGTATACAGTCATTTCATTAAAATCACATATTCTTTTTTTTTTTTGAAGCTAACATGAAGGAATCTGAAAAAATAATAACAAAAATATATGTGTTTAGCAAAAATCTGAGGGGGCGGGTTTGGCACCAATGGTATCAGTTTTTTTATTATAATAATTTTTGAATGAATTGTTGCTTTAATATTCTTCGTTAATATCAATCGAATATTTAATTATTCACAATTTTTTTTCTTATCACCTTTTCTCGAATCGAATTCTCATTTCTTTTCATTCATCAATATTTCCTCTGCTCTGTTCCATTGCATTGATTTTTTTTGCAACTTCTTCCCATACAATCTTGAAATCTTTTAGATTTCGTTTGAGTATTAATATGGAATGATGGCAAGAATGATAACATGCATTTGAAGATAAAACTGCGAACAGTTGAAAAAGAGCGATTGAAAGTCAGACTTCCAGTGATTGTCAATTTTTGCAAATAAATGACAGTTGTTAAGAAATAGAAGATAATTCAAAAGCTATTGCAGCCAAACGAACAAAGCAAATTCAATTTATTCATTACACAAACGTTTTCTGTTCCCGATCACGTTTGAAAGTTCATTATCCTTCTCATTTGATCATTGAAGTTTTTGTTTCGCACTATCAACTTGATTATTTGTGTTTCAACGAGCAAGAAAAGCAAATCTTTTTTGAATGAAAAAGTGCTTTATCTTTGCATTTTTTCGAAATAAAGATGATCATTTTTCATTCCTTGAAAAGGTGGGACAAAATTCTTCCTTTTTTGAAAAAAAGAACTATTTGTTCCAAACTATTACCACTTTCATATCATAGCAAGTCAAACATTATCATGCAAAAACACTTTGAAAAATTGAAAAATTGAGAGATTTGTTCGAAAATTCTGAATGGAACAAAATTCATAAATCAAAAAATATTGTCCCAGGTCTTCCTTCTATGAAAAATGAAAAAACAAAAAAATTCATAAATATAGCTGGTTCAAATTCAGTTACAAAAATCAAATTAATTCAACATATTTTTAATTAGAATGCTCCTTTTTGCATTTTTTTTCAAAAACAAGCAATTCATTGAAAACAAAAAGAAAAAACTATAAACTGATTTGTTTTGTGTGTCTGTCATTCAAAAAACATTATAGCATTTGATTTCTGTTTCATTCTTTCAGTTTGCTACCAATAGACTATTTTTGACTTTTTCGCATCTCTGATTTTTCCTGATGTTGGTGACTTGTGTCATCAACCACGTGTCAAAATTTTGATAATAACTTACACGTCAGTGAAAATTGTTTGATGGAAAATTCGATTTGGAAAAAAACCAATAATTGTAATTTCAAAAATACAAAGAATACTATCACATGATGAAAAACAACTGTTGTTAAACAAAACATTTTTTGATTTTTATTTCGTGACGTTGAAAAATCTGAAACGAAGGTCAGAAATAAAAATTTCTCATCAGAAATCAGCACGTTGCCCATGGATAATGGGAACTGCTTTGATGAAAAGAATTGTGAAAATAAAAGAGACCCTTTCACATCAACATTTTTTTAGTGCATTCCCAATTAGAAATAGCACTTTTCCTATCTTTAATTGTGTTATTAAATAAAACAATGAATAAAAGAATGAAAGATAAAATAGTTATTATTATTTTCTGTTTAATGTTTTCTGATTTTGAAAGACGAATATGAATTTCACCTTCCTCATCATTGGAAGAGCAATTTTGAATGAGAAATTATCAACAAATGTTTGAACATAAATATTCCATTTAATCATCACACAATCGACAAAACTATTTTTTCCTTCATTAAATCAGTAAAAAGATATAGAGCTTTTCGAAGAACATTCAGAAATGAAAAAGCAATAAGTTTACAATAGCTTGAGGAAGAAGCTATCAATAATGTGAATATATCAAAACTTTGAGAGAATGTTTTCAATGTATTCGTTGAAATTCAAATCAAAAACTGAATAATTTCATTGTGCTGTATTTCTGTTTGAACTTATCTTTTTATTGGTACCCCACTTTTTCGAAATGAATAATTCCAAAAAAAATTAAAAAAAAATACAAAGCTCGAATCTAATTTGCGTATGACTTTTCTTTTTCCCTTTCCTCTTTCAATTTCATTATATGATTCTCTCTCAATGTCGTTCTCATCTTGAAGTACTTTGAATTTTCTTTTCAGCTTTTTTGTGAAATTCATTGTTTCATCATTTTTTTCATCCGAAATGTTTTCTTTTTCATTTTCCATTTCGTTTTTCTTTTTCAAAAAATCATCCCACTCATTTAGTGACTTTTCTTCAGTTATTTCTTTGCCGTCGAAGTCAAATCGATTTTTATAAGAAGGAAGAGGATAAGTCGATGAAAGAGGAAGCTTCATCAGAACTGGCCCAGACGAGTCTTTCAGCCCACCGCTGTATTTGAATGCTCTGATGATGACCGAAGGTGATAGCGCAGAATGAATTGATTGTTGTTGAGCTTCCACAAGAGCTGTTCTCTTCGCTGCTGAAGAAGATGACGAAGGTGCTTCGAACTGTGAACTCATCTCAGACTTCAGAACGGAAAATACGCCTCGGTCAAGTGGTTGGCAGATGTGTGTGCAGTGAGGGATGAACGTCACAACATCTACATTTTCTTTTTTGAACTCTCGCCAGATTGTTGGATCTGCTCGAGAAATGTGGGGGTCGATTTGAAGCAAGAAGTGTGATTTGTCGAGTGACATGCGATGTCTTCTTTCTTTGATTCAACGGAGAAGAATAGCAAAGGGCATATTTTCTGAACGTTGAAGATTCCATCCATCCGCATTTGTTCGGGCAAAACTCAAGATTTGTAGACTGAAGAGGCTTCAAGTCATCAGGAAGTTTGAGACTTGGTCACAAAATTCACTGAAGGAAGTGTTCGGAAATCAGCTGCAACTGCCTCAATCAACGAAAAATTCTCCATTCTTACCGCAGATTTTGCGAAACCGGGTTTTGCATTTGCCGGATGAACAACATTCCGATTGAAGCTGTCGGGAACCCTGAGTGAAGACTCGTCCACATTGAAAATCAGTGCGTTGTTGTCACTGTTGTTCTGATGCGATCCGTTGAGCATATCATTCCAGGGCTTAAGAACTTGTTGGCATGATACCGCAAGCCTGTTTGCATCAAACAATTTTCGGCTTTAATGTCTTTAGATCTGGATGTCGTTTGATGAAATTGAAGGAAATTTTCGCAGAAACTTTAACATCTGATGTGTTTTCTGGTTTGAAGCATTAACGACATTTTCAATTGAATTAATATTAATTAATACATTTCAAAGAATGTTTATGCAAACCAGTTCACGCATATTTTTGTTGGTTAAACTTGCTCCAGACAGTGATTCAATTTTCATTTCATCAAAAACAGTTTGATCTTTTTCCCCAATGACCACAGCTGGCCTACCAATTAAAGAAACCTATCTGCCTTGCCGAACAGCCTTCACATCACACTTGATTCGAATTTTGCTAAATTTTTTACTGTTGTGTGCATATACCATACGCACAGCTCCATCGTTTACAATATGCGCCATTCACTCAAACGGATTCCGAAATTGCTGATATTTGAATGATTGCATTCCCTCCCGCAGCTACAGCTGACCTGCAGTTGATTTCCTTGCAACTTTTTTTTCATTTTTAATATTTTGGGTTATGATCAGTTTGCTAATTTTTTATTTTATTATTATTAATTTCTACGAAATTTGATATTTTTTTTTTATTTTTTCAAATGGGTGATTATTTTTGAAATCATATTTTTTTTCCGGGATGTTGATATATCAAAGATTGTTCATTTTTGAAAGAAAATTTTTATTCAAAAGAGAATAAGAATGATAATTGTTTTAAAAGCAAATGGTTTTTTCGAATCAAAGATGAAAATGCATTTAACAAGCCTTTTCACTATTCAACTTTTTTTATTGATATTCAAAAAATATTTATGCACCGAAATTTTTGTGTGAAAAAATATGATTTCAAAAAAAATCACACAAATATATATTTTTGAAAATTGAATTCATTAGAACCAACCTGCAACTGATAGAGTTTCAACAGGAGGCTTTTAACCACCCATTTTCTCCCTCAGTTGAAACAGGTTATGTATTTAAATGTGTTTATTCAGTAGTTAATAATTATTTATATACAAAATAATAACTCTTTATATCTCGAAATGTGGGTTTCTAATAAATTGATTTTTGAAATATGCGATTAAATAAAAGAAATTGGACGTGATAAATATTTGACGCAACAAAATAATTTCTTCACAAAGTTCTTCCTTCTCTTCTGATATGTGAAAAGTTAATTTTTCATTTAACCCAAATAGCAAAATATCCAAAAAATGAATGGAAGTTTAAAAAAAATTGAAATAAAAAATTTTCAATGCAATATATCTTGTTGATTGAATTGAAAAAAGAAATATTTTCAAAAAATTTGATTATGAATAATAATTGCAGTGAAGTTGAAGTTCTCTCATCCACAAAATGAACTGAATCATCTTTGTTGAGAAATATTCAGTCTCATAATTTTTATGGGCATTTCGGTAATAAGTCCATAAAAAAGGTTTCTGAAAAAGTAAAAAAAAAAATTTTTTTGTTCACACTTTTTTACACAAAAAAAGATCAAATTTTATGTTTTCTCTAACAACGAAAATAAAAGAAATCCATTTCATCTTCCATATTTTTCTTGATAAAAAGGGTTGACAACTTTATAATGCCATTTTGCGAGAAAACAGAGTTCTTTTGATAAATATTGATGTGAATAACAACTTGACAGAATGAACCTAATCAAAGAACAAAGCATGATTGTTTGTGAATATCAGGTTTCCTGTGGCTGTTCTTTCAAATACAATTTCATCACAGCTATCACACAGGATGATTGATAAACCCGAACTTTTTAAAAAAGAATAAGTTGGTTAAACCCACTTTTATAATAGTTTTCGGCATATCACGAAAAATCAATGACTGAAGTCCTATATCAAACTACTGTTCCTTATTTCCGATGTGTGAAGAGATGAGGTGGGTCTTCTCCTCCATCTCTGATAAGTGTTTCCCCTGAGAAGATTAGGTAATAGCAACGGGGCTGACTAAGTTAGAATTTAATCGAAAATATTTTTTTGATTATTTTTCATATCAAAAAAAATTATTTTTAAAAAAAAATAAAAAAAGATCATTACCAGAATATTTTTTCAATGAGTGTTGTGAAAACCAATAGAAAACGTGGACAGTTAATTCTTCGAGAAAAAATGATGTCATTTGAATATCGAAGAATTGAAAATCGATTAGAACGCATGGCACGTATTGTAGTTGATGGACATGTCAGAATCGTTGATGCAATGAATATAAAAGAATTCTCGGTTTCTTCAGTAATCAGAGCAGTTTCAGCAGTTTAGAGTGGCAGAGATGTTGGAAAATCTGGAAGGCCAGAACTATTCAATGAAGATGACAAAAATACTATTGTTGGAGTTATCAAGATTGAAAGTTAATTTGGAACAAGTTTAAATGCAAAGAGATCAAGAGAATTAGTTTGTTTTCATCTTTTTTATTCTTCCATTTTTAATTAAAAATAATTTTCAGATGGAATCCGTCCTTTCCGACAAAAAAAGTCATTTTGAAACTGAAGTTGATGAATGTGCAAGTGTATCAAAAGCATATCCATATTTATTTGAAAAAAAGAAATCAGAGCTCAAAGCATCCATGCCCAGATATGTGGATATCCAACATTTTTCAGTTTCCAAACCAAAAAACTCTTCTTGTTTTCAATGAGCTTCTTCAAAATCTTATCAGTTGACATCATTGTTCACACTTTTTGATCTTCAACACTGATGATTTTTAACTTCTTCTATTTGATATCTTTAAAACTCTAGTGATTCACACCACAGGAGTTCCAGCTGGATTTCATGCAACACCCACAAACATGCCAAATGCCACTTTGGTTATTGCAGCTGATGCAAATGGATAATTTCTCATAAGCGTTGTGTTGTGAACATGCAATTAATTACCAAAGGAAATGCGAGTTCTTCTGAGCGCATTCATTGATGTTTGGGATAACAACGATGGATGGATGACGGAAAGCATATTTCAAAGATACGCAGAAGAGGTTTTATTAACTGGAATCATCGAAAGAAGGAAAATATTAATGAGAACCAATGAGAGATGTCTTCTGCTTTTGGATTCTCACTCTTCTCGGGCTCAGCCTGACATATGGCAGAAATTTGCTGATAACAACATTGACGTCGTCACTTTTATTCCACACAGTTCACACATCACACAACCTCTTGATCGTGGTGTGTTTGCTGTCCTCAAAAAATGCATCAACTCTTTGAGCTCTGTGCATCAAGATTCTTCCATTTCTCTCAGACGTGAGGCCATTTCCAACGTTCTTCCTCAAGCTCTTCAGACGGCATCACTTCCTGCAACTGTTGTTTCTTCGTTCAAGAGAAGCGGCGTGCTTTCAAATGAGTGGCATTCAGTAAAATAAACACTTCCAAAAGAGCCTTCGGTTATAATGAAAAAGAGTTCAACAGATTTGTTTTTTTGGTGAAACTATTTCTGAACAACACATCCTTGAAAATTGGAAATAAGAAAACAAAAGAAAAGAAGAAAAGAAAGGAAAAAAAAATAATGATAAAAAAGAAGAAAAAATTCTTTTCGCAGCTGAAAAGCCCCAAAAAAGAAGATTTCGCAAATCCCACATTTTGAATGATGATATTTTGGATGATGAATAAAAGCAGAAAAATTCCAGAAAAATTATGAAGAGAGAACTTGTTGATTATATGGGGCAAAATATTTTGCTTCAAGCATTTTCATTTTAAAATTATGCACTTTTCATTGACTATTTTATATCAAAAAATATTATAAAATTAGTTCTATTTTATGACAAATGCGGAATGTCACAAAACTTCATGATTTAATTTAAACGATGCCTGTTTACGGATATGAAAATCAAATTTATTTCTAAATCTGATTAAGTTAAATAATGTTATGAGCGAAACAATTTTTTCATGCTTTATGCATAAAAAGCTTGAAAGTCCGTATTTTCCCCCATATATATTATTTATCATTTCAATTTTTGTTTTCAAAATATGATTGCTAGAAAAAAAAAATATTTTTATTTAAACAAGAAAATAAATATTCGTGTGTATGAATCAACTTGCATTCACCGTTAAACAACAAGAAAAGATGAATTGTTTTGACTTTTTTAATCTAAATAATTTTTGATTTTTTGAACATACAAAATAAACAAAAATGCAATTTCACATTTGCAATGAAGAAAACATTACTTTACACAAATGAAATGAACAGATTCTTTCTTCAAAATAAAATCCATGTCTCACACGTAACATAGTTTTGAAATACAATAAGAGGTTAAAGAAATTGAGCACATGCTGAACAAAAGAAGAGAAAGTCTCAAAACTGATATAAACACACATAAATTGAATATTAACTTTGAATTGTTATATGAACTCAAAAAAAGAGAAGTCATCGAATTTGAGTTACAAAGATAATTGACTATTGACACATATAAGAAAAAAAAAAAAAGATTCTTTTCATCAAAAAAATGTATGAAAAAAAACTAAGAAAATGCAAAAGAGAATGGCAGCCACTCCAACCATAATGCAAAGTCAACTGCATTGCAAATTTGCAAATGGAATTACAAATAATGAATGGATAAATTAAGCAAATAAAATAGAACGAAAAAAAAATTTTTTTTTGAAAATACTCTGAAACAATTTGTCGTTCAGCCAAATGATAAATTTTTGTTGAACATTTCGCATTTTTAATGATCATCTTTTGTGTCGATATAAAGGATAGTCGCTTTCAAAAAATAAAGAGAGTGTGTTCATTATCAGACACACATCATTCAATCAAATATAATTAAAATTGCTGTTTTTATTCATTATTCAAAATCTTCTTTAAATGTTATTTCTTTTCCTCAAATTCATCTTTTCAGTTTCTCTCGTATTTGTTGTTTGGGCTGTCTCCATCACCAACAATAATATCATCTTTATTCTCCTCAATCAGAACACACTCCACTATTCTGCTGTTTCTTCGAACACAGTTTTCGCCTCTTTCTTCGTTGCTATCCCCTCCATAGCACAGTGCATCTGTCACCGTCAGCATAGTTGCATTCGCTGGAAACAGTCCAATGAATTCTCTCTTCATGCTTGAAAGCGATACTCTGTCTGGCATTTGCGCCATCACACTTTTCTCCACCACACTTTTCAACCGAGATCCCTCAATTTTTTTCATATTCGGTCTCTCTCCATTCACTATCTTCTGCCCTGCCACCTCACCCTCATACTCATCAAATGGGATCTCCAGTGTCAGGCACTCCCACAGCATCATCCCAATCGAGAATGCCACTGACTCCTTTGTCGCTCCCATCTTCTTGTTCATCTGCAGCTCTGGTGCCTTCCATCTCAGACACTCTTTTCTGATATCATCGTCATCATCCTCAAACGCTGATGAAGGTGGTGGCGACTTGGTGAATCTCTCGCTCATCACTGAAACATCAGAGCAAGATGTGACCATGGTGGAGCTTGAAGAGACAGATGAACTGTCAGAGTCTGATGAAAAGTCCGAGTGCAAAACAATGCAGATCACCATGTGTTCCGAGAACAGCACAATGTGCGGAGTGAGATTGGAAAGAGATGACAGAGGATTCTCCATTTCATCAAACGAGTGGAGTGAGAGATTCGCCACCCAGAACAGGATCTGTGCAGCTGTCATCTCCCTCTCCTGCAGAGTGCCTATCGCCATCTCTTTTGTCTTGTTCCTTCCATGCAACAGCATGAACAGCGAATCCCTCAGATCCACAATCAGCTTCTCATGGGGAGACGAACACGCCATCACATCCACCAGATTCGACATCGACGAGGTGGTGGGGCACAGATCCTCACCCCGAACAAATGTTGAATCTGAGTCTGTTGTTGAAGTGGTGGAAGTGGATGAAATGGATGGTGATGGTGATCTCTTTCTTATATCTTCTTCTTCAACCTTCTCCAGTGCCCAATCAGGGATCTTGTCTGAGTCTCTCCCCAAAATGTATTCTGTTGAGCCACATTCACTCAGCAAATGCTCTGACGATTCTGAGTGTCCCAAGCTTTTCTCATACACTCTCTTCTTGATTCTTTCTTCGTTCTTCTTCTCTGCCTCCCTTTCTGCTCTCCTCCACTGCTCCTCGGGTGATGGCTCCATCGTCACCATCTCAATCAGCTTCGGATCCTTCCTCACTGTGTCATTCACAATCTCTCTTAGATCTTTTGCTTCATTCTTTGCCTTTCTCCACCGAACCGCAAACAAAATAAATCCAATCAGAACGATCAAAAACAAAACAACAAATATGATAGCAATTATCAATGACCATGATGATTTCCCTTCTTTTCCTCCTTCCACCACTTTATCATTTCCAGTCTTTGGTTCTGTTTTGTTCTTCACAATCTGTGGAGAGGTTGCGGTCAATTGCTTTCCAAACAGAATCATCACTGACACCTCTGTTTCATCTGCAACCTTTGATATATTTTCTGATGGGATTCTTCCAATCACTTCTGTTTCTGAAACAAAACTGTCTTCCTCAAATGGATATGTCTCAACCAACTCCACATCCCCCGTTTTGAATATCAATCTGAATGACAAGTCACAAGGCACAAAAAGAGATCCCTTGAATTTCACAACAACATTGCTGCCATTTTCATTCACTGAAACATCTTCCAGTCTGGGAATGAAAAATGGAGATGACCTTTCTCCTGCTATCCCTCTCAAATCACATCCATCATTCAAAATCCAAAGAGAAGAATTTGGCATCAATCCATCTCCGCCTTTCAAGCTGGAAATGGTCAGTGATGCAGAATCTGAACAAATTATGTTTCGACGAAGAGAGGGATATTTTTCAATGAATGGATTGTTGTTCATAAACTCTCCTTTCTCAATCGTCACATCGCCTGCAGACACTGACAATCCACCTGATGAAGCATTCATTATTGTCACATATTTCATCTCTAATGAAGAATTCGTTGAGTGAACAAGTGATCCATTCCATTTGCATATCTCTTCAAAATCGCTGTTTCTCTCATTTTCACTTTCTTTTGTTTTCACTCCAATAAATTGACATGAATCCATCGAAATATCATTTGTATTATGCAACTCAACAATACTTCCTTTGCTTGACAGAGAATCACAGTTTGAATAGGAACAGTTTGAAAGAACGATTTGAGCAGATGATGAAGAAGCTGAAAGAACAGAAGCTCCTTTTGAATTTCTCGAACAGTTGTTGAATGAGGAGATTCCAATTGAAATTGAACTCGAAGACAAATCGTTTATCGCAATGACACAACCTTCAGATAATTTCACTCCATCTGCAGATACTCCATTAAATACAACACTTCCACATTGTCCAATCTCAAATACATCTGTTGTTGATTCGATTTGCTCCAGTTTCACATTTGCAATATTTATCTCATCACCATTTAACAAAAATGAAGGCTTTTTGAATGAAAGCATTGACATTGAGCAGTTATCAACATGAAGAATTCCATTTTCGATGTTCAACAATGTTGAATTGAGACCAACTAATTCGATGCTTTCTGATTTGCCAACTGAAGAAAAATCAACAAATGAAAGAGAAAGCTGACCATTTGCTTCTTGAATGATTGAACACCCCGAATATGAAAATGACTGACCAAAGTTGAATTTCACACTTTCAATCCGAACTTTCTCTGATGTTGTGATAACACTTCCTTCGTTGGTTATTGTTGAGTTCAGATGCACCAATGCAGCTGAGGGAGATTGCAATGAGCGGATGGTCACATCAAGAACATCACACTCCCCAACAATTTCCGTTTGCCCCAAGATCAGCATCTGTGAGTACAGAGATGGAATGATGTGCTGCACTCCAAAGCTCAGTGAGTGGCAAGGAGTATTGAACTCTCCACATTGCTTGCTGTCTGCGCGATTGTCTGCAACTGATGATACAAATATCGTCTCGCTCTGGTATCTCATAACCCTCAGCAGAAGATCCTCTTCCCCAACATACGAGTCTGTTGTGCATCCCCATATTGCCTTGTCCTTCACAAACTGCGCTCTGAAATCCAGCAAGAATTGTTCATCAACAATTTGTGAATCGATTGAGTGGCATCGAACATAAACATCTCTCCCTCTCAATGCAGAGTTGTCTCTGAATGTGATATTCGACAGAACAAAATTCAGTGGCTTATCAGCTGTTGAGGTGCACTCCAGAAACAGCCACCCGCCTCTTCCTGCAGTCGAGCAGAAACACTCTGAAATCTTGCAAAATGAGCACTCAAAACTTCCTCCCTCATTCAACTCACAAAACATCCCTCCTCCCTTTCCACACTTCAACCCTCCGCATCTCTTCATCGTTGTGTTCCCAATCACCATTTTCAATGGCGCATCATTCTCATTTCGAATGATCGAGATGTTTTCTGTTGTGTCTTGGGTGACTTCTTCAAACAAACTCCACTCAATAACAATGTTTTGTTCTCCTTCATTGCCCCCTCTCTTCTCTCCAGCTGATCCCTTTGATATCCTCAATCCACTTGCTCCATCCACCCCAATATTCTTCATCGTCAGGTTTTTCGCATTCAGCACTGTTGTTGGCAGCACAGAAATAACATCCTGCGAAAAGCTCAACAATTGCATCGTCACCAATTCCAGCACAACTGTCCCTCCTTCTGCCTTGATCAGCCCATAATCTGTCACTTCTTCTCTCTCATCTCCATTTTTGGTGAATGAGCAGTCTTTCACAGTCAACAATCCCTCGCTTGAGCCAACATGCATCAAAACATTCACTCCACTTGCGAATGAAGATGGAATCACAAACTTCATCAGCTCGAAATTGGTGATGCCACAAATCTTCATTGCTGCTCCTTCTGCTCCTTCAAGCGATGAGACACATTCCAATGAGCACATGCTGCTCTCATCCGATTTCACTGATATTCCACTCACATCAACACTCTTCTGCAGATATCCTTTTCCTTTGATGCTGACATTCCTTTCCTTTCCTTCTGCCAGTCTTGTCAACGAATGATCCATCGACTGACACGGATAATCCGAGAATCCACACACACACACATCACAACCTTCGCTCCCAATAAATATCTCTGACCCAATCGCTCGCCAGAAATTGACCAGTGGAATGGCATTCGTTGTGTCACTCCCATCAAAGCCTCTCATAGAATCAAACGAAATATCTGCCAGATGCCCAGTCACAAATGGAAGAGAGGTGTTTGTGATGCTCTTTGTCAAGTTTGGCGATTCAACAAACAGATCATTTCCATATCTGGCAATATTTGGCTTGTCTGCCTCAAAAACAGGTGATGAAATCACAAACGAAGAATCATCATCAATCAGCTTCAGTGCCATCCCTCCCCCAAACCCAATCTTCCGTTCTTCTGCTGGTGCTGTGCATCCTGTGAATGTGCATGAAATAACATTCATTTGAATGCACCCTTTCAACTGAGCATCAATGGCCCCTCCTCTGCTTTCATCATCCAGCACAGAACACTCATCAAATTCACACTCTTCAATATTTATTTGTGTGTTTGTATTTTCATCATCGCTGTTGTCAATGCTCACACACCCTCCACTTCCAGCTGCTCTTTCGATTTTTGTGAAATTGCTGTTCGTCATGTTCAACCACAGAGCGCTCATCAACTCGGTATTTGTTCCACTTCCAGACAATGAAATCACCGGATTTCTCCTCAAATCAATTGATGAAGCTGAGAATTTGTCGATTATCAGGATCCCTGACTCAACGGACAAAAACAGAATTGTCAATTCTGATGATGGATTTTGAAGGGAAAGCGAACATTGAGACAGAGTCATTGATGATGAAGATGACGAAATGAAAGTGGAGTGAAGAGAAAGGGAAGATGGAAGAGAGAAGATGAGTTTTGATAATTCTGTTTCAACATTTGCTGAAATCATCGATGAATTGGATGTTTCACTTGAATCAGAGACTGTCCAGCCACTTTCATCATCATTTCCTCGCATTTCATGTTTCTGTCCAGCAAAGGCCAATTCATCACTCATCATAATCATTCCATTCACAACAATTTTCTTTGTTCCTGTTTGTTTTGTGAGGGAGTGCTTCATTGTCAAACAAGGGAATTGGACAATTCCACAGTGTGAGTGATTGGATGCCTCAGAATTGCTCACATATATTTCTTCTGGGGTGGGAAGGAGATAGATGCACAGAGGAATGGCCACACTCGTGTTTCCATTGTCATATCCTCTCACTTTCTCAAGAGAATCCAATGAATCTGTCACACATGTGATGTTTTCTGATTTTGCTGTTTCTTCCAGATTGGGTGAAATGACAAAGATGTCGCTTCCCCATTTGGCTGTGTTTGTTCCGAATGAAGAGGAGATCAGGAAATTGGGATTTTCATTCAATAATCGAAGAAGGATTCCTCCCCCAAATCCATATGTTGCAGAGCAATAGCACCCATCAAAAGATCCACCTTTCACTTTCACCTCATTTCCATTCCCAACACACAGCATCATCGATCCCCCATCAGCCGATGTTCTGCTTCCACATCCTTCAAAAGTGCTCGAATTCACATCAATGTTGGCCTTGTCATTCGAAAACGATATCACTGCTGCTCCGCTCGTTGTTCTCTCAATCCCATCAAAACCACACTCAGAAAGTGCCAATGAAATCTCATTTGTTGAAGAAAGCGAAAACAGTGAATCTGTGGAAATCGTCTTTGCCCAGTTCACATTTCCCATCTGAAACATCCCATTCTGGACATTTATCAGTTCTGTCGAAAATGCTGTTTCTGATGATTGTCCGCTCCCAAAAGATATGTTCAGTCTGCTGACGCTCATTCCTCCTGCTCCACTTATCTCGAACAGCCTTGACCCACGGTTATTCGGATGAGCCGAGCCATGCACAAGAACAAAGTCTCTGGCAGTCAATGTGCCTGTCGAGACCGAAAAAAGAGATATCCCAGATGTTTCAAATTCTGTGTGGATTGCTGTGCTCATATTGCTTTGGCCATAAACAGTAAAACTGTCGGATCCACAATCAAAACTATTTGTTTCGATAATCGTTCCAGAAAATATTTCGACATTGGGAACCAAGTCTGGAATAAGTTGTGTGAGGCAACGACTGATGGTGCTGCATGGATAAGATTCATAAATTCCACAAGCATATGTGTCGTTGCCTTTTGGTTGTGAATCAGTTGATGAGACAAATCTCACATTTCCAAAATCATTGTGAAGCCATTCGCTTTTATCAACAATCGAACTGTAACTTGAACTAACTCTGTTTTTTGATTGCCTGGTTGAATAGCAGGTGGAATCAATATTATTTGAGGTTGAGCCATGCAGAGCAATATCATGTCCACCTTTACTACAAGTATTGTTATGAAAGAAACAGTAATAAAACAAAATACCATTATTATTTGAACTGATTTGATGGCTAACTGCTCCACCTCCGCTCAAAGAATAACAGTGACAAAATAAACAATTTGAAATTACTACTTGATCAGTGCAGTTCCAATGCATAATAGCGCCTCCACAATCAATTGTTGAATGACAAAATAAAAAAACAGAATTAATAATGCAACGTTTTTGTTTTTGTGTTTTTGTTGGTCGTAGGTTTATTGCCCCGCCTTCATCTTCAGCAAAACAGCTGTGAAAAGAGCAATCATCAACAATTGATTGGACATTTACATGTTCGAATTGAATTCCTCCTCCACCATAATTTGTTTTTCCTGCTGCAAAGCACTGCACAAATGTTGAATGAAGCACAATGCATTCAGCAATTTTCAAAGCATATATTCCTCCGCCTCTTGTGGATGAAGCGTTGCATCTTGTGAATGACGAATTCTCAACATTGAGAATTGCACTTGCATTGTCATGAACATAAAGCGCTCCTCCTTGTGGGGATGTGCAATCAGTCCATTCGCATAAAGAAAAGGATTGGCTTTCCGTTGAATTAATTTGTCCTTTTTTCTGAAGGGAATTTGCTTCTCTTTTCCCGAAGTTTATTGTTGTGTTTTTGCAGACAAATTCCTGTGAAGAATAAGATCCACTCGAAATCCCTCCTTCAAAGGCATTCACACACGAATAAATAAGACATTTCTCCATTGAACTTCGAAAACATGAATGTTCCACAAAATGATCGCTATTCGTGGTATATTTCACAGACATGTTCCTGAAGGCACAATTATCAATCTGTTCGCTTTTGCTCTTTCCTGAAACAAGAAAATAGTCTGAAGATGAGACAGTCAGGTCTGTCATGATGGAATTTCTCAAAATGGCTGAATTGGAATCATCAGATGAAAATATGAGACCGGAAGGGTTAAGACTCTTTTGGGGGATCAAAGTCATGTTTGTGAGGCAGATTGACCCGATAATCAAATGAAACGGAGATTCCGACTTTTGGTGGGAAATGCAAGAATCCAACACCACATCCGATGCATCTGTAATTAGAATAAATGGCGAGGCAGAATATTCCACTGCCACATTTTTCAGTCCAACTGAAGAATTGGAAGATCGTATAAATGAATAAATTGCTGTGCTTGTTCCTGCCTTCCATCTGTTCGTTCCTGATGCTTTTCTCTGTTCTGACAAATAATTGTTATTTCCGTTTGCGAAAAATTGTGCATCATTTGAGTTGCCTTGACCAAAATAAATACAGTTATATTTAAAAGTTATATTTGAAAAAATACCTTGGTTTTCCAAAGTGGTTGTTTCATAGACAACTTGAGATTTAAATGTCTCTGCCAGAATCAGACATGCTAAAAGGAACAAATGCATGCTTATCGAGAATAAAAATCAATTTTGTTTCGAAAAATTTAATATAATACAAATGATCAAATTATCAATTTAAAAACTATTTTCATTCACTGATTGAAAACTGAATGCATAAAAGAAAAATCGTCATTATGATATTTGAGGCATGTTCCAATTGATGCAAATTCAAAATTCTTCTCTTTTGTGTAGAATGACACGAATCAGTTTATGCAAATTTAGATAACTGATTTTTTGTTTGAAAAATGTGAAGTGCAAATTCAAAATCAAAAAATGAGTGTCAAATTGAAGAATTAGATAAAATACAAAAATATCAATTTTTTTAATTGTTGTTTTATTTTATTCAAAATCAAGAAGTTTGAAGCAATTTTTTGTGAAAAAGAAAACTTCTTATCTTTTTTGCTTTTCAAATGTCAAGTGTTTGTATGTGTGCATCCTTTCCAATACAATAAAAAAACAAGTTCTTCTTCAAAGTTCCCCTTTCTTTCTCTCTCTCATTCTTTATCCATCAATTGTCTTTTTTTGTTCTGAAGATGTTCTCTTTATCATTCGGCAATTCACATTCCCACCTGTTTTGTCTGTTGCACAACTTCTCCAAATTCTTCACCACAAAAATTCAAACAAGCCCTTCTGCTCTATTCGTTTCCTGCTTTCTTGCTCCTTCTCAATTCTGCATATTTATCTGTTTGAGTGAAAAATCAATATTATTTTTGTTTTTTAAAAATAAAACACTCATCTGCTTTCCTTTGGGAAATTGTTTCTTTTTTGAAATGTCCTTTGTGCAGACAGAGAAAAACATGTAATGTAGCATTCAACGAACATGTTCTTTCAAAAATACAAAAAGAAAACAAAAAACAGTAATCAAACAAATATTGGTGTTTGGTGAGTGATGTTCAAATATCTCAAAAGCCCATTTTGCAAAACGAAATAATTTTAATAAAAATTCAAATAAATTCAATTGTTTCCCTTGTTTTTCTGTTGCAAAACTTTCTTCAGTCAAAGAAAATTTAAAAAAAAAAATCCATTTTTCCAACAAACAATTATGAAATATTCTTCCTTCTTTGCAGGCCTAGCTTTCTCATTACCACACACAAATAACCCCATCTGCCTCTTCTTCCTTCCTCAACTTTTGTTCCTCTTCTTCCTCCTCCTCTTCTTCTTCTTCTTCTTCTTCTTCTTCTCCATTGCCCTCTTCCATGTGCTGCATAAATCTCGTTTTTTTCTCTCATGAAAAGCCTTCCAATGCAAAATCGTTCAAAGTCAGTGCTTTTCAGACAATTTGAGAATCTGTGCATTTAAAAGATGGATTGCCTTCAAAATGCTCTCGCGCAAATATGTCTTCAAACTAAAAAAAGGGAAATGCGAAAACGAATGGAACAAAATTAATGAAATAATGATTCACACCTTACAGCAAACTCAAAGCGGTTGATGTTCAACTGCTGTTCCAAGCATCGCGTTTGTCAATTCAAAGCTGCCAATGTGTTTCAGCAAGTCCAATGAAAATTGCAATGAAAATGGGAGCATGTTCGAAGAAGAATGATAATCGGAATGTGACTAAATACCGATAAAAATAAATGTCAAAATCATGGAAATCGTTGTGGCATCGCTTGTCAACGCAAAAAAAAAAAAAGATGAATCAACAATTAATGCCAATCCTGGACAAATAAATCGCAGAGCCTTCAAGTGCATGGTCGCTTGCCATTTGATTATTGCTGTGTTTTGTTGAAGAAATCGATATCTTCTCCGCTGTTGGCAACAGTTTGGCTCCGGCTGATGAAAAGGAGCATGCTGCAAAACTCTGTGTTGGATGCTTTGCCTTTCCTCCTGACTTTGTTTGTTCCGGTTGCTGAGAAGAGCAGTCTGAATGAAGATTTGATGAAGAGGCTTCCTTGGGGAAATGTCCTCGTTTCGAATCCTTTTGCTGTTGCATATCCATCGTCTAAAGCTGAATGATGGCTTCTGTCCTGTCTTTTTCCTTGCTGTTGAAAATTCAAGTTTTCATTTGTCGAAACAGTTATCAAAGCATCTATTATGGTTGATTAAATGTTTTGAAAACAAAAATATTTGATTCAATGATTAATCAAATTAATGTAGTGGGGAAATGGATGTTCAGGAGTTTCACTTTTTTTCGTTCAAAACATGAAAAGACAGATTGAAATCTTGATATTGATTCATAAAGTGCAAAGCATGTTATTTCATTTTGTTAATAACATGGAAAGATTTAATTGCATAAAATTCACATCTTAGTCAGAAATTGACAGTATTTGCTTTTTTCACTTTTCATTAATTGCTAAACAAATCTTTTTTTCACTTTCACAAAAGCAAATTACACTCAAATATCAATTCAAAAGCCAGACACTGTCTTTATAAAATTCAAAATAATAATTTTCAAAATTTTTTTCGAAAAAAATTTTGAAAAAAAAGTGGTTAACTGATTTTTTGATGATCTCTTCGAAAAATGGGACAAAATATATGACTTCAGGCATTTTCATTGAAAAATTATGCACTTTTCATTGACTTTTTAAGACTAAAAAACTCAATAAAAATGGGACCATTTTTTGACATTCGTGAAATGTTGGAAAACTTAATGTTTCTTTTTCTACGACGCCTGTTCACGGATATGAAAATCATATTTATTTTGAAATCTGAGAAAGTTTGGTAATGTTATTAGAAAACCAATTTTTTCATGCTTTGTGAATAAAAAGCTTGAAAATCCGTATTTTCCCCCAAATGTTTTGATTTCATAAATGGGTAATTCTTTTTAAAAAATCGGAAATGTTTTATTTTCAAATGAATTAAAATTTTTACATTTTGCATAAATTTTCATTCATATGGGTCATTCTTTTTGAAAAGTCACAAATGTTTAATTTTCATTTTAATCAAAAATTTCATATTTTGCTCAAATTTCTGTTTCAGCTCACAAATCTTCTCAAGAATGTTTGAAATAGCATTGTCAAGAAATAGATTTCATATTAGGAAAGTTTGGTGAATGTTAACCGAAATTTGAGTAAAATATAAAATATTTCATTTATTTGAGAATTAAACATTTGCGACTTTTCAAAAAGAATGACCCATATTGACCAAACTTTATTAGCATGGAATTTATTTCTGGATAATGCTATTTCACACATTCTTAAAAAGATTCGTAAGTGGAAACAGAAATTTGAGCAAAATATGAAGATTTTGACTTATTTGAAGATTAAACATCTGTGACTTTTCAAAAAGAATCACCCAAATTACATCCATTTCTTCTTATATGGGTGTTTATTTTTGAAATCATATATTTTTTCTGTGTGTTGATTTTTTAAGATTGTTGATTATTCGAAAGCAATTTTCATTTCAAAAGAAAAAAAGCATAATAATTGTTTTTCACGCAAATGTTTTCGTTAAATAAAAAATTAAAATGTTTTGAATAAGCCTTTTCTCTCTTCAGTGTTCTTTTATTGTTATTCAAGAGATATTTTTGCACCGAAATTTTTGAATGAAAAAATATTATTTCAAAAATAATCACCCATATTTTTTTCCACGTTTTTTTAATAACTATCTGGTTGAATAAAGATATCATATTATCATTTTGTTGAAGTGACAGCTTTTCAAAATAAACGAAAAAATTAATAACTTCATCATTTCTTATTGTTCACATTTTTCTATTGAGAAATTTGTGAGCAGGAACAGAAATTCGATCAAAATATGCGTGTGAAATAACAAAATATAGTGTAATTTATTGTAATCATTTTTTTCAAGTTTGTGATCAATTGAAAATCATTTTCCATTTTCTCAATATTTCCCATTCAAATGTTTGATCCATGAAACATGAAACAAAAGAAGATGTTGAAGGTGAATAAAAGTTTAAACGGTCTCTTTTGATTTTGCATTCATTTGTAATGTTCATTTTTCTTTATTGGAAGCAAATCATCAAATCAAACTTTTCAATAATATTCGAAATCATCTCTATTCTATCATCCGAACATCATTTTGTTTTCCAAAAAGGTTTGAAATCATATTTTTGGAAATTAAAAAATGAACATAATAAAACATCGAAAGAATTGAAAGGTTTGTTATTTTTTGTTTTTGGAAATAACAAGTTTTTGTGATGAAAGTTATTAATTGAATAATTTTTTGGAGAAAATTAACCAATTTCACAAATATTAATTTTCTCCACTCATTTGTTTTAATTATGATTTCAAAAACAATCACCCATATTTTCATTGGTTGTTATTCACCATTTGTATGTTCTCAATTTAAACTATTTTTAAAAAAATTTTCAAGGATCTTTTTCAAAAAATAAAAAAAAGAATGGAGCTGTTAATATCATCATTACAAAGAAAAACACTTGAATTTGAAACACACAAAAGATTTGTATGGAAATCAACTAAAAAGCTCAATGAAATAATAGTTTCATCAAAATAATTATTTGTTGAATGTTATCTTTTCATTGAAATATTTCATTTTTCTCATTGCTCACTTCCCTAAGTATTTATATTAAAAAAAAAGAAAATAAAAACTTTTCAAACAATTATGAGACAATTGTCTTCAACATCGAAAAATCAATAAATTAAGATATTCATTAGATGAATTTTGAATAGATTTTTTTCATTTAAATAACCAGGTTTATTCAAATGAACTCATGTTTATTCGAATAGTTCGAGTTTATTTGAATAAATCGAGTTCATTTGAGATAGACTGAGTTCATTTGAGTTACGAAAATTAATATAAAAAACAAATATTTTTGATGTATAAAAAATTGATCGCAAAAACACACATATATTATTTGTAAATTAACTATGTTGTTTTGCGAATGATTTTTGTTGTTTTCATCAAAATTTTTTAATGATCGAAATGATCAAAATGTTTATTAAACTGTTTAAATTCTTTTTCACCAACAAACGATTCAAAACATATCAACGTTACATTCGTTGATTATTTAACTTATATGAATGCAATCCACATGTTTTAACAGTTTTGAAAATTGATAAAAAGAAGAATTTCGTGAATTATTTCAAGAATTATATATATTTATATTGAGCAAATAGAACAAATTTGTTTGCACCAATATATACGCAAACAACTAGCATTTATACTAAGATTGGTTCGATAACATTAAAAGACTTGAGAAAATCTTCGGACAATATATGAAATTGATAGAACTTTTTTGAAAATTATAAAAAAATAAAGAAACATGTATTCATTATTTCATTGAATAATGAATAAAGTTCAACCGCTTTTCTCTTTCTATTTGGATGAGCTTCTCACACAAGCATTTCTTGTTTCATCGTTGTCTGCCTGTCTGGAACATGCCTCTTATCGAGCTGCTTATTCAAATTCATCCAAGCCGAAGAAAGCATCCTCATTGCATCGCTTGGCAGCAGTTTGACATGATAAATGTTTCGATGAGCAATATTGAACTGATGCGCAAAAGCGTTGTGGCAGTATTTGCGCAGGCTGAATTTCAAGACGAGTCTCAGAGATTGAATGAAGGCGGCAGTACAACGGTGCAACTGAAATGCTGCACGCTCCATTCACTACTCCAAAATGCTCCATCTGAGCCCTCCATCATCAGCTGCACTGATTGCGAGCCTTGCAGTGTATCTGTGCAAAACACGTCGATCAAGGATTGTGGAAGCAGCGAAAGCGAGAAAGGTGGTGGAATGATCATGAGCCTGAGCGAAGGAGGCTTTTTCGAGTGCCGTTTTTCTGCTGTCTCGGAGTGTTTCTGCTCAGAAAGTGGAAGAGGAGGCGCAATATTCCAGGATTGTTCATCAATCGCGAGCGACAGTCCTTTGCCGTTTCTCTTGGAAAACACAACTTTCATGAACAACAAGGCGCTCACAGGACGAGAGCTGTATGTGAAATGTGCGAATATCAAATCTCAAATCAGCATTGAGCTCTTCCAGCTCGACTTCAGGCCTCCGGTTGTTCGGGAGTTTGCGATGTGGGGATGCACAGCACCCGACTATGCGGACGAGCAAGATCTTATGCTGTTTGTGGTTGTGCATCAAAGCGAGACGATATTTGCATCTTCTTCAGCCTACAATGCCTCTGATTCGCGCCAGTGCCGGGAAATGAGCGAACCTTGCATTTCCTTAAATGTTGCACTACCTCACGTCATTCCATCTGTTTACAGCAATTAACTTATTGATAAATGCATTGTGGTATCTGGCAAAGCAAGTACACATGATATGACGGTCAAATCGCTGGATGCGGAAGGCGCAAGGGTGAGTATTATGCTGAACAGCAGCATTGATAGCAAGGCGAGCAGTCTCATTTCGTGCTCATCGAGAGTCAAAATCGAATTTCTTTCGTTTTTGTTTGGAAGAGTTTTTTCTTCTCTGAACTCCATTTTATTATCACTGACTGATGGCAACTTGTCGATTGCAGACACAATATTTGCTCAAGTAGCTTCTGGTGGAGGATCTGAAATTGAACTGAATTGCTCGATTGTTGAAATGAGTGGTGGAAGATTGACGATTTCTGACTGCACTTTTGCTGGCCTCTGTCTCAGTTCTTCATGCCTGGTGACAAGTCGTGGGGAATATTTCTAATGTGCATTTCTGAATTTCACAGATGTTATTACTGGAGTGCTGATGGATTTCCACGAACTGGCAAAGCTGTCCATGCAGCAGGTGCATGCATCCAATTGCAGCGCTCAGCGATCAGGCCTCGTTCTTCGCAACTGCAAAGACTGCCAGATCCAGAACATTCAGATGAGAGGCACTCCGAGCGGATCAAGCGTGATTGTGTTTTCCTCAGATGGTTCTGGAGGGCATTCAAACATCCAGGGCATTCATTTGGAATTCGATGATGCTCGCATTTCAAGTGAATCGTTGGTTTCTGTTGAATGCCAAGAAACGGATGTTGAGATGAATTTCTTGGCTGTTTCAAACACCGTGTTTGGGGATGGGTGTGCAGTGAGAGTGACATCGAATGCTTCGACATTCCTGCTGAAGCAGTCTTCATTTCAAAACATAACCAGAAATTCCTTTGGTCCGTGCTGTTTGGCCGCTTCATCTTCATCTTTGTTGGTGGAATTAGAGAATTGCACCAACCAAAAATGCATTTCATCCTCAGAAAAGGGGAGAATTGCTGCTTTGACGAATTTATCGGATGTTTGCTTATCTTCATGCGTGTATGATGTAGCAGCAAGCACACAAGAGTTGAGAGCTAACAAAGAACCATTTGAAGATCTATGTGAGTGGAATGGCTCCATGATCGATCTTTCCAATTGTTCAGGAGTAATGAAAAACACCACAACCGCCAATTCATTAAAAGGAGGGTTATCTGTGTCAGGAAGAAGCATATCCGCACAATTTGGATTGTTTGCCAACAACATCCCGAATGCAGCAGGCTATCCATCCATGAGGAACAACATCGTCTGTTCAGACCATGCGCTGCTGAACATTCAGAGTCTGAAAGGCGAAGATGGCTTAAAAGAGAACTCATCACTTTGGGTATTGAGCTTGGGATGCAGTCTCTCTGGAATTACTTCAGAAAGAGCCTCTTCGTTCTTCATTCCGCAGCTTCACTCAGTGAAGTCTCACCAGCAAGGCAACACTCTTGCGATTGATCTTGCATGTTTCTTGCTTCTGCCCTGTTGCTTGGCTCTCCAGGTTGATTCATTCAATGATTCGATTCACAAGCTCAGATATTTCCACTGCATGCACAACTTTTTGAAAATGAAACTTTAATTCTTGTAGTCATTCCAGCATTAATAGTGTGAATGGCTTCTGAAACAACGGAAGAGCCTGTGAGCCTTCTGTAAGAGAGTGCTAGCTCGCATTCTTCAATTGATCCATTCATTCTGAAACACAGAAGAAAACTTCAATCAAAAGGAGATGAAAGAAATGTTGAAGGAGAAAAGGAAGGATAATCATCGATTACATTGGTTGCGAACGTTTTATTTGTTGTGGTATAATTGAATGTGCTTGTTGCACATATCGCAGCAACTATTTGATAAAGAAAACAAAAGAAGAAGCGAAACAATTCATTGAGATTGTGAACGACATCATAAAGATAAATCCGAAGGCAGTCGAAATGATAACGATAATCACATCATTTAATACTCATTTGAGGCAGGTGGAGAAGAATGTAGAGAAGAAAAATATTGAGTTGCTTTGAGAAGTTAACCTTTATATAAAAATTGAATATATCCACTTATCGGAGAAAGCAACAAAGGAGAAAGTTACATTAATTTACGAATTCAACTGTGCGCTTCAGAGATATTGAATTTCTTGGTGGAAGATATCTCCACGAACATCAATAGAAGCAAACTTTTGTTTAAGATACAAAATTATTCGATGATCAAATGAAAAATAAAAAAGTCAAAAGAGAATCGAATAACAAGTATCAACTTCTAAATTTTCGATATTTCAAGCTCGTTTTATCAAACAAAATCATCTTTAAACACATCTGAAAATTTATTTTTGTATAAATAAAATAATAATTTTTTAGGAATTTTTCAATTATTCTGTTGATAAAGTGAAAGATTTAACGAAAAAATTTTATAATTAGTGTTCACCATTTTTTCACAAATTATTTATTTAAGTGTATCGCACTTTATTCAAGTGTCACTTCAACCATTTGAAATAACATGACTTCATTTAAGAAAAATCCAGTTCATTCAAATAAGTTGAATTTATTCAAATAGAAAAAATCTATTCACAATTCATCTATTGGAATACAAATAATCCATTTTGTGTCAAATTTATATACGCCTGGAATAATATTGTTGATTATTCTTTTGTTTCACAAAAAAAACATTGATGAGTTTGTTCTTGTATTCAAAGAATTATGGATAAAATTCCAAAAAACATTTCTTTTAATGAAAGTTTGGGCAATTAAAAAAATTGTTAAAATTACACGTCCAAAGAATAACGAGCTGAGATTCTTTGAACAAAATGAGCAAAGTATTTCAATTAAAAATCCATTTGAATGGATAAAGTTCAACGGGGAACAAAAAATGGAAATCACTTCACTTTCTTCCCTGAATATCAAACAATTCAAAAATGAGATTTTTACCAATTTGTTAATTATAGAGGAAAAAAACGAAATTGTTTTTTTTTTTTGAAAAAAATCTATTTTCTCAAACATGTGAAATGAAAACAAATGAAGCATTCAAACCCAAATGAAATGGAAATGCTTTAAAAAAAAATGAAGATAACAAAAGCACAGTTGCTTCACAGAAGAACATCATAGATTCCTGTGCCAATTGTCAAAAATGTGGCAAAATATCTTACAACAACGCAATAGCGAAATCTGTTGATGCAATCTTCGTATCCCTCTTCCTCTAACATTTCAAGAATCTTTCTTTTCATAACTTTTCGTTTTTTCTCTTCCATTTCTTCATCTCTTTTCTCATCCAATCTTCTCCAAAGATACGCAAAACGCTCCAAAAAATCACGAAAAATACCTTGATACAACGTTTTCCGCCAAAGTTCCTTCAAAACGGCATCAATTGCTCCGCTTTTCAGCAATAAATCATAGCCCTCTATTCTTCTTGTAAAACAATAAAAGCAATAAAAGCAATGATCGCCAATTTGATTGCACCATTCATTTGTTGCTCGAAATACCCCCGTAACGCATTTCATAAGCCCTAAAATGTCTTCATTCCACGATTCACAACAACTGAATAGATCGTCAGATATGCAGAGCCATCTTATGAGAATATATCCTTCGTTCGCTTCTGGTTCACTCTCTTCTTTTTCCTCCTCGCTTTCTCCCTCATATTCCTCAAATGATATCAGCTCGTCCATTTCCCTTATCGCTTCTTTAACAAGTCGAAGTTCATTCACAATCAAATCTTCCATTTCTCTGTAATCGCAGTGAAATCTGTTGACCAAAAACTTCCAAGCCGACTGATAGGCAAGGCGAGTGAGATTGTGATGCTCTTGATGATATTGGATGATTTCTTTGATTTCATCCAAGAAAAGTTCTTTTTTCAGTTCCTTTTGAAAAAAAGAGGGAAAAAATCAATAACTTCATAAATTAAATAGAAATGTTCACACGCCATATCCAAATTCACTCAAAGCCAGTAAAATTATTTCCACTTCTTTTCGTGTTTCTTTGCTTTCCTCTTTCTTCAAGGCAACTTTTAGAAGGAAAGGCACGCAAATTGAATCCACTTCTGATGAATAAGAGTTATTTAACATTAAAAAGCATTCGCAAAGATCAACAAGAAGCTTTTCGTTTTTCTCTTCTTTTTTCTCATTTTCATCAACTATCATCTTTATAAATCTTTTGTTCAGACCAGAATGATGAAAACGATTTCCCCATATGTTTTTCAACGCTTTATAATATCCCAAGTTTTTCAGCAAAAGAATTGCATTATCCAAACACAATTTCTTTTCTTCAAACATAGTTTCCATTTTGTTGTATAGCATTTCATAAAGAGGGAGTTTTTGTTCTCCCTCGGTTAATTCATCCAGCTTTTCAATTGCTTTTTCAATTTCATGTTTTTGCGCTTCCGCATCACAATGTTCCGTTCTTAAAAGTGTTCCTTTAAGAAATAAAAAAAAAATAAAATAAGAACAATCGTGAAAATTACAATTGTTGAAACGCTTACAAACCATAAAGCATTTATGCGATAGCTTTCTCCTTTATATTTGAAAAGTCGTTTCATTCAGATTAAGCAAGTTATCATCATTCAAATATCAAGTAAGTATGTCAAAAAAAGAAAGAACAAAACAGATATGCACATGAATAAATAGATAACAATTTCATAGAAAAATCAGAACTTAAAAACCGTTTGTTTATAGAAAAATTTGGCGAGGATTTTTCAAAAAAATGAACAATAAATCCGAATTCAAAAGAATTATGGCAAACATTGAAAAGTGGAGTTGATAAAATGTTACCTTTCAACAAATCAAAGAATTTTGATTGAAAGTTTTATGCAATATCGGATGAACAATTTCTGCATGGATTCATGTTCCCTTTACAGTGATGTTCAAATTAGTGATTATGAGATAGAAATATTTGCAATATATTGGTCGAAGCGAATGAAAAAACAAGAAATAATGAAAACAGATCGTCCAGTTTTCGCATCTGTATTTATCTTTTAATCAAAAAGATAATTTTAACTTCCACGTCTTTTTTACCAAATAATCTGGCAAATAACAAGTTTGGAGAATGTCTCCCTATCCGGTTGATATCAGAGCTCGAACAACTGGTGCGGACGGAAAGGAAGCAGGGTGAAGAGATTGGTTGGGAATTGGATGAAGTCAATTCTTGATTCAATCAGAAGGAATTGAAAAAACATTCAAATCTCTCTTTATTCAGAAGGTTCAGAAACCTTCTCAAATGGAGATGAAAAGACTTTTGGAAATGGATGATTGGCAAATATGTTACAGAAACGATTGAAAAAGGATGGAATGATGAATTTATTATTGAAGAAAACGAGCATTTCAAATGAGATAAAAATTGAATGACAAACAAATCATCCGGTTTGCTATTAACTTTTGAAACAAATTTGATAGAACGCAGTGAGCAGGATTTGCTCCGAAATAATGAGTTTGATCTTAAATTATGGGTGGTTTGAGTGAAAAACTTCGCCCTCCCAAATGACGTGGAAAAAAAAGGGCGAGATGAAAAAACAAAACAATAGCATTAAAATTTAATAATAATAAAATAAAATAATGCATTGTCCGCTTCACTTCACCACCGACTTCGCCTTTGCCATGGTCTCGAAGACCAGAGGGCAGGGGGCATACCCCTCGGAGCTCCCTCCTGCAGGCTGTGCAGGGATCCGGTGAGGCGAAAATTAAAAACGGAGCAGAAAGAAAAACCACTCTCGCTTTCGCGAGGCGTGGAAAAGAAAACTGCATGTTATGCGCTCTGCCTCCCGCTCTTCTGCTGCATCAGCAGAGCAACCCCAATCATCACACACTGCATATTTAATATTCAATTCTTCTCTGTAAAAACAATACTAATCTTGTAAAGGAGTAGGATCATGCTTGAACTTTTTATTTGTTTCCATGTTTCTCAAAAAAGGTTCTAGGTGCACATTAATATCTTCGGGCGGTTGATCTTTTCCTCTATCCTTTTATATCTCGCCCTTTTTCTCGTCATATTCCTCCAAATATGTTTCTCTATTACGCACCCAGCCGCTCTGAGTCTCTCCATCCGCGTTAGTATTATTTCGGAGCAAATCCTGCTCACTGCGTTCTATCAATTCGCAATAGAGCGAATATACGAACGCAAGGAGCAGGTTTGCTCCTCAATAATGAGTCTTGAAATCCCTCGTTCTCCTCTCTCCTCTGATCTTAAACCCTCATGCCTAGCACCTTGCCGTGCGGCGGATGACCAGAGGGACTGCGGATGAAGGTGCGGCCTCAATCCCTACTCCCTCCCCCTCTTGCGCTGTTTTCGGGGGGTTCTCGATCGAGTCTTCTGTACTTGAGCGGGCATGACAATTTGTCCTATGCTTCTCTCTCCGCGTTTCCTCCGATCGGTCTCGAGTTTCTTCTGCGAGGCAGGTTGTCTGCCCTCCGCCAGCTCCATGATGCTGCGGGGAATTATGGATGGTGTCTCATCACCCCTGGTGGGTTGTGTTATATCGTCCTCATGATGCGAACTCTTCTCTCGAGTCGACCCTCGTCTCTTCGAATTCTTTCTCTTGCTCGTCTCCGCTTCTCCCCCAGATTGTGATGTTTCTTCCGGATACTCCTTTGTTTCAGATTCTGTATTCTCATTTGAAATTTCTTTTCCTTTGCTGTCCTTCTCCGACTTTCCTCCCTTCTCTGCCAGGGGTACTGGGCCACCGATTGTCTCCAGGATCCATCTCGTGTCCTGAACTGGTAACACGGTGTAATACTCCTGGGCTACTCTAGAGCCTGGCGCCCATCTCGCGTACGCATTGATTGCTTTCCAATCTGCATCTTGTTGTCTTGCTAAGTGTGTTATCACAGCGTGTCTTATCGAGTACGCGGTAAATGTGTCGGGTATTCCGTTCTCTCTCAGGACAGCCACTAATTCTTCTTTAATCCTCTGCAAGTTTGCAGGTTGCCTCCCCCTGAGATCGAACCACACATGTTCGTCTCTAAAGGTTGTCTTTATATAATCCATCCAGCGTTGGAGCGCTACAACCGCATCGATACGTGGGTTTGGATGCTTATTTATAATAACCTTAACAGTCTCTCCCCCTGATGTTTTTGTTTGTACTTGTGTCTGGACTAAATCATCTCTAAGTATCGTTATCCCTCTTCTCATTCTCTCCAGCTCTGCTGGTCTTAACGCACCAAATATCATGGTTAAAATGAGAGCCCTCCTTTGGAGAGTCTGTGGGTCTTTCATATCGTGAGTGGCTTCTGCCCACTTCGTGATGATTGTCAAGTCCCACATCGATTTGTATCGTTTGCCTCTTCTTGGTTTCTCCCCCACATAGGTCTTTAGAAATGTCTCTATGTCTTTCACGTCAACCTTAGTCTCTCTGAAGAGGTTAATAGAATCCAGCACCTTCCGTACTGTCTGATTTATCACTCCACTTGAGAGGTTTGTATTCGAAAGTGTTTCGATGAACTCTGCCATAATCCATTTAGCATCTTTCGTTGTGAGGGGGTCAGTGTCATCCATGCTCTCTCTATCTAGAAATTGCTTGAATCTTCGCAGGGCTCTCCACGTATCTCTCTCACTCTTCTGATTTCTAAGTATTGCTGCTGCTATGTCTTTTGCTCCAACGTGTTCTCCCCATGTTAAGAAGAGGTCTCTCCCCTGAATATTCTCTTCTCCAGTATAACGCTTATTACCTCTCCTGGGGGTAATTTCCAGCCTTCCCTTCTCATCTTCGTTCCCGGTGTCATGCACTCCTGAAAGGTCCCCAGGGTCTTTGTCAAATGCCCAGGCTGCAGTAGCGGGGTCCAGGTCTGCCCCCGCCAGGCTGGCAGAATCAGAATCGTCAGATTCCTCTGAGCTTCGTTCATCTTCTCTTTCATCACTCGCCCAATGTTTCTCAGGAACGGGTGGACTAGCACTATGTCGTCTTCTGGTGTTCCTTCCTCTCTCTTCCTTCTCATGGAGGATAGTCTCCAAGTACTTCCGCAGGGCACCGGCGCAATCTGTTCTGAAATTGTATCTAGTGTTCTCGGTGCGATTGACTGTAATATCTCTGCGACTTTCTCCCCCTTCAGTGCATAGTCCGGCTTCTTCGCCATCCGGCTGAGTGCATCTGCTTCCGTGTTCTGCTCTCCCGGGAGATGTTCCGTCTGTATTGTTAAGTTCAGGCTGTTCAGTTTCTTCTCCAATGCTCTCAGTGTTGGGATGAGCGATGGCGCTCCCCTTTTCTTCTGGATTGTCCATCTCGTGGACATGTTGTCTGTCTTCAGACGAATATGATCTATCTTCTGTTCTTTCAGCCATGCTCCTTTCCTTTCCAAAGTCCTCAACACTGCTCTGGACTCCTTCTCGTTTATCGCTAATGCGCTCTCCTGGAGGGTCCAACTCCCGTGGACATATATCTTCTCCTCTTTGTTCTCTGTTGGTATTGTTAATACTGCACCCCATCCCAGCTCCGAAGCGTCCGTTGTTAGCTCTGCTGGTCTGTTCCTTCTCCTCAGACTCCTTGGTCTGTTCTCTCGCAGAGTTTTCCTCCAATGTGTTAATTCTCCTAACATCATTGGGTTGGGTATCACTGTCCCGTTCCAGCCTCCGCGGGCTATTGCCTGTCTCAGCACGTATTGCATGCGCTTCATCCACAAGCTCGCTGGTGGGTGTTGTAACCTCACAAAATTCAGCCTCCCGAGGAGTGCTGCTAAGTCCCTCGTCTTTTGTCTCCTCCTCTTCTTTGCATGTGCTATCCACTTTCGCACATCCTCCAGGAGCAGCACTCTCTTCCTCTCTTGGAGCGTCACTTCCATCTTCTCTGAATTCCAACTCCATCCCAAAAACTCCACGCTCCTTGCGGGTTCTAGCTTCAGCTTCTCCTCCGACAGTATCCAGCCCAGATTTCTCAGGAACTGGGCTATCTCCTGTGAGATCGATCTCAATGCATCCCTGTCTGGGTGCATGAGGAGGATGTCGTCCAGATATATCACCAGCTTCACCTTCCAATGTTCTCTGATATATGACGCTGCCCGTCTCATTATCTTCGTGAATACTCTGGGCGCGTCCTTTGCTCCAAATGGCATCCCCACGTAAGTGTAGCATTGCTTTTGGAAGCTGAAGCACAGAAAGGGACTGAACTGCTCGTCCACTTTGACATGTTGATAAGCACTCGATATGTCGAGCGTGGTCATCCAATCGTTCTCCTCCAGGAGTTCCACAACTGTCTCCTAGGAATCCATCTTGAAGTGTTTCCCTAGCACTTCCTCGTTTAAAATTCTGCAATCCAGAATCTTCCTCCACTTTCCGTTCTTCTTCCGGACCATAAATGTCGGGTTGAACCACTTTACCTCCGACTCCTGTATGGGTTTCACCACTCCTTCTTTCACTTCCTCCTCTAAGAGGGATAAATAATTGTTTGTCATCTCTGTTGTTCCCCGAAATTCTTGTCTGTGTTTTCTCTCCTCGAGTGAGATTGGGGATTGGGGACTCATCCATCGTGCTTTTATACCACGGCTCACTAATTTGTCTCCCCCAATCTTCCTCCACTCGTTCAGCCTGTTCACCAGTCTCCCAGGAAGTGGCTCCTTCGGTGGTCCCACTGCTACGCAACTCCCCACTTCTGGTGTCCTTTGACCAGTCTGTATCTGTGCGGTCTCTTTCCCTTCGAGAGTATCTGCAGTAGCTATCTTCCAGCTCTCCTCCAGGACGCTCCCAATTAGGGACTCGATAACAGTCCCAGAAGCTCTCAAGGCTCTCTTCACTACCTCCCTCTCGGTTTCCTGACCGTTCATCTGTACTGTCCCGTGGGGATGTACGGAGTCTTCCTCTGTGTTTACTCTCCCTGTTCCCATCTCGCAATCTATCGAGCTTTCTATCTCTATCCTCTTCTTTTGGTCGGAAGGGCTCAATGCCTCTTCGTTGCTCTCGCAGACTTCCCAGGGTTCCTCCCCTGTGCTTGTCTGTCGATTGATTGGGACCTCCCGTAGTACTGTCATTCCCCTGAACTCTGACAGCGTCATGTCCGTCCCTGTCTCGCGGCGAAGCGCGGCTCTCTCTTCTCTCTCTGTCTCGCGGCAAAGCGCGGCTCTCTCTTCTCTCTCTGTCTCGCGGCGAAGCGCGGCTCTCTCTTCTCTCTCTGTCTCGCGGCAAAGCGCGGCTCTCTCTTCTCTCTCTGTCTCGCGGCAAAGCGCGGCTCTCTCTTCTCTCTCTGTCTCGCGGCGAAGCGCGGCTCTCTCTTCTCTCTCTGTCTCGCGGCAAAGCGCGGCTCTCTCTTCTCTCTCTGTCTCGCGGCAAAGCGCGGCTCTCTCTTCTCTCTCTGTCTCGCGGCAAAGCGCGGCTCTTTCTACGCCCACTGGCTCGTTCCAGAAGCTGTTCCTGCTGCTGATTCTCCCTGTGTCCTCGGGGGGGCTGGAGGAAGGGGGACTGTGAACGAGGGGGATCTCCCAGCTGTTGCTGGGGCCTGTTGTGGTCGAGTTTGTGTTGACCTCCTTCTTTGTTTGAAATTTGTAAAACTCCCCTCGAAACCTTGCTTTTGGAATTGCCTATAGGCAAAGCCTTGAGCGTTTCTGCCTGTGCTGTACTTTCCTGGGCGCACGCCCCTGACTGGGGCGAGTCCGAAGGTTGTGGAAGAAACGGGGGATGCTCCATATCCTGGAGCATCCCCCCCTGGACGAAAAAAGCTGGTGCTATCCACCAGTCTCCTGAAACTCTCTGGGATGTCCTTGGACATTCCCCCGTCCAGAAAACACTTCACGTTCTCCCAGCTTGACTGAGGGATAACTTTCAGCAAGTTTATGCGGCTAATACAGTCTGCTATTAGGGCGTACGCGCAAAAGAGCCCCCTCAGTCGCTCTTTCTCTTCTTCCTCTAGGCGTGTCTTTTTCAATTCTCTTGTAGTGAGGGCTGCAATCGCCTTCGCGGCTTCAAACCCCGATTCCAGGGCGGGCTGAAGCAGCTCGATAACCCGAGCGGCTTCTGGAGAGTCTTTCCTTCCCTCAGCAGTGACCCCCGTCACTGCTAAGGCGTTCCAACTGATGTCAGTGTGTCTTGTAAAAAAGTTCTTCTCCGTCTCCGGGATAAAGGTGTTCAGGATATCATCATTTATTCTGATAGATCCGGCTTTGCTAAAGTCCATGAATCTCTTCAGTTCTCCTGCTTGTCTCCTAGGCGTTAACCATTCGTCTGGGAAAATTCCCAAGAAATCTTCGGATCTATCTTGCTCTTCTTCCCGCTTTTCTGTGTTTTCGGAATCGCTCTCGCTGGTTTCTACATCGTCCCATTTCTTCATCTGGTTACGTCCGCGACCGCCCCTCAATCGCTGTCTGTGTCTCTTCTTTGCGATCATCTCTGTGTCATCAGATTCGGACTCAGATTCGCTTGATCCCGATAGAGATCTTCCTCTTGGTCGTTCCCTCTTCGTCTTTCTCACTGGTAATATTCCTACTGCTCCCGAGCGGCTCGTAACTGCTCGACTTCTCGCCATTTCCTCAATCAAATTTTCTACTCTTGAAAGTCTAATTGTAAGATCAAATCCTCTGTCCTCGCTGTCACTGGTTTCCATTCTAACAGGATCTTGTGTCATTATTACTGCGGACAATGGTGTGTAACAAAGGTTTATTTGTTAGCGAAGTTTGATCTTAAACCACCCATAATTTAAGATCAAACTCATTATTGAGGAGCAAACCTGCTCCTTGCGTTCGTATATTCGCTCTATTGCGAATTATTTGTATTTTTATTATATCTTTTTATTCTTTTCAAAAAGCGAGGGATTTGATGACTTTGAAGAAGAAGAAAAGAGGGGAAAGTGAAGGCAAAGAAGAAGAAAAACAAAAATTCAAGATAATATGAAGATGCATTGCATTGGGTTTTGAAGAAGAGTAATTTTTGGAAGAAAGATTATTTATGAGAAAGAAGTGAAGGAAAAGCGGAAGATTTTTGAATGAAAAGAATGATCTCCAAATATTTCATGTATTTTTAAAGGTGAAAAGGAAAGGATTGAGTTGAATACGTGAAAGATTGAGAAGATGCTGTTTCTGAGAAAAACACACAAAAATGGAAGAAGAAGAAGAACAACGTTTGATTTTGCTGAATTTCAATCTGTTTATTTGTTGCTGTTTCTGATCGGAATTCCTCCGAGCTTTTCATCTCATTTTGTTAGCTTCAATCGTTTATTTATTTATTCAGCTTTTTCTCTTTCTTCTTCTTCCCAATCAATACATCTTATCAACTCTTTCACTTCTTTTGCTGATTCACTCACAAAATGCAGCTCATTCACAATAACTCTTTCGATGTGTTCTTCGTGGGAGAATCTGCGAATCAAAAATACCCAAGCATACTGATAAGCAAGTCGTGTAAGGTTGTGATGTTTCTGATGATATTTCAAAATTTCTTTGATCATATTTGCAGATAGTTCTATTTTCATTTCCTGTGCAAAAAATATAACAAAATAAAATAATATTAAAAATAAAACTCTTTTTGTAAAAAAAAAAATCAAAAATGAAAAAGAAGTGCCCAAACATCAAATGCCGGAATGTTGCACAAAGCCATAAAAGCCATTTCCACTTCCTTCTGAGCCTCCTCGTTTTCTTCTTTGTTCAGCACAGCTTTCAGAAGACAAGACTCACAAATCGATAACAATTCATCCTGGAACATGCAACTCAGAGAAAAATAGCATAGGCAAAGATTAACAAGAAATTTTTCATTCTTTTCTTCTTTTTTCTTATCTTCTTTAACAATCCTTTTCTCAATTCTTTTTCTCAACGAAGATATATCAAAGTTATTACTCCAAATATCGTTAATCAAATTGCAATATCCAACGTGCTTCAGCAACAGAACTGAATTTTTCATCGATATTTTCCTTTCTTCAATCATTTTGTGAATTTTGTTGAACATTTCTAAGTCGAAAATATCATAAACTTCTTCATTGTTCATAGTGTCAATAAGTTCATTCAGTTTTTCGATTTTGACTTTCATCATTGCAATTTTCCAGTTCAGTAAACAATTCTAAAAAAAAATAATAAAGAAAGAAATCAGCAAACGCAAATTCATTAATAACACAAGTGCACACCAATGAATTTCTCGATGACTTTCTTCGTCCTCTTTTTTGAAAATTCATATTATCAGAAAACAATAACATTTTTTATCATCCATATCGAATGAGATTTCGTTTGGTAATTTGCAATTGATGGAGAACAATAACGAGCATAAAGAAATTGATAATAGAGTGTTCACACAGTGTTTCTTGAAGCATGTATTTTTTGCATCCAATTTTAAGGATAAAAGGGCAAAATTCTTTTATTTTTGAAAGTGACGATGTTGAATTCCAAACTTTTTCTGATATCATATCATCATAAGTCTTTCATTCTCAATAAAGAAGAAGAAATTGAGGAAAATATTTAAAAATATTGCTCCATGCAATATTCATAATTCAAAAAACAACAAACCATATTGAATTGGCTAATGAAATAATATTGGTTTGGATCAAATAAAAATTTTGTTTATGAGAATTCTCTGAAATGAGTGTGAATTGCTTTTTAACAAAAATTAAACTTTTTGAAAGCTTATTAAAAATATGAATGATTTTTCAATAATCCACTGCCTAAAATTGTTGTTGCGAAATGAAAAGACGATTTGCCAAATGAACTGATAAATATGTTTGCATCTTTTAATTTTTGAACTGATGAAGTGAAATTTTATGTTTGTTGAAAATGCTCCAAATGTGCACTTTCTTTTTTCGTTTTCGATGCTGTTTAAGGATTATGGAGAATTGCGATTATAACACGTTGCTTGCTCTTCAAAAAGTGAACAAGAAAATGAAAATGCTCGCTCAAAACGAAGTGTTTGCTTAAGAAGCTATTCTATTTTTTGACATTCAAAAAGTTTATTTTTTTAAAATAACATTTTCAGGTTGTGGATGAATCAGTACTCATCTTCGCTTCTGCATTTCAGAGAAATATTGCGGCTCAATTCAACAAAGATCCAACCACTTGATCTAAATGATTGCGGGCTTCATCCAAGCGAAGAAAGCATGGCTAAATATGGATTAAGCGAGAAAGGATGGAAAAGAACTTTTTTGTATGAAAGAATTTATTTGTATTTTTCGTAAATAAATAATTTTCATTCAACTTATTTTTTTGCTGCATATTCATTGATCTTTTGAGCAGGGCCTATTTGAAAACAGTCAATTCGATTCAAACCAGAAAATCTCAGCTAGAAAGAAAAGCAAAGCAGAAATACAATCTATCAATGATTCGTTGGGGAATTTTATTTGTTTTTCTTTTGATTGTTGTGGTAATTGTTCTTGCTGGGGGTGTTATGATTCCGTTTGCTGCAGAAGCTTTGGAGAAAGGAAATCGGCCCAATTGCTTTGTGTCTTTCACATTTTGTGGCATTGCTTTTAGTATTGGAATAATCAGTGTTGTTCTTTGTTTAGCTGTTGGTTTTTCGTGTTGGGTTTTCTTTGTATTCTTATTTTGTTTGAGTTTTTTAATTCCTCCTGCGTTGTGGCTGGATGGGATGATGAAGATAAGCTTCTCTATTCCTCTTATTCCTTATGAAATTGTGTACTTAATTCAAATTGTGCTGGTTTGCACGAGTTTGAAAAAAAGACATCTTTGCAAAAAGCTTAGAAATTTATTGGCTATTCTGAGCTCGTTTGCTTCTTTCTTGTTGGTGGTGCTCAAGGCTGATGGTGTGAGATTTTTATTTTGTTTTGTTACTTAAAAAAATTTTTCATTTTAATTTTTTTTTTTCTTTTTTTTTTTTTTTTTTTTTTTTTTTTTGCAAATTGAAAATTCTTATTAATTTTTCCCCTCACTATTGATTATTCTTTTTTCCTTGTTCTTTATCTCTATTTTTGTGTTTATTAGGCATTGCTTCGTATTGCTGGACAATCACATTGATTCCTACGTATTTGGCATACTGGCTTGAAAGTCGCTATGTATATGTTTGTTTAAAATTTCTGGCAGGCAAAAAATATCAACCGAAATTTTTGACTTGCCTCGTATTTGTTTTTCTGCTTTTGCTGTTTCTTCTTCCCACCCTCAGAATGGACGGATTTGTGAAAGGGCATTATTGCTTTTATTTTATTCCTCTGTATTTGTGCTTCTTGTTGGGGTTAATTATGCTCTTCATAGGCTCATGTTTATTTTGGGAGTTTGCAGATAAAGCATCAACTAGAACAAGTAAAAAACGCAATTCGAAGACGCAACTACCCGAATCAGAAGAAAATGAAATCTTGCTTATGTGCAATCTGAAATTAAGCACAGTTTCGAATTATTGTTTCAGTGTGAGTTTTACTCGATAAAAACCTGTTATGCAGTTGCTTGTTTAACGTTTTGGGTATTTGTTTTGTCGCTTTTCTTTTGTTGCACATCATTTTTGTATTTTTTTTTTTTTTTTTTTGTATTGAAAGCTTGAAAATACGATTTTGCCGCTAATTCAAAAATGTGTAATTTGAGAAGAAGGTTTTCAATTTTTGAAAGTTTAAACAAAGAATATTGGCTAATGGTAACTTGTCTAATTAACTCAAAATTTGTCTCAAATCTTTTTTTTTATGTTTGCATTTTGATAGATGATAAATACAATTCATTCTTTTTCGAAAAGTTGAGAATATTTGGATTTTCAGAATAAAAGTTAAAAAACAAAATACACAAATTTTTTTGAAATGAAAATGTTTCAGGAGAAAAATTCTTTCTTATAAGAATATTTTTGCAAAATCTTGATTGAAATTCTTTTCAAATAATTTCTAACTAATGCACTGTCGCAAATGGGAAAAAATGATTTGTGAAAAACCTTGAATTTATATCATTATTTGACTCTGCCAAATTTAGGTTACTTCCACAATTTATTCTCTTTCCTTTTTCATTTTTCCTTTATCCTTTATCCTTCTTTCTTCTTCTTCTTCTCTTCTTCCTCCTCCTCTGAATCTTTCTCTTCCCCTTCTCCTCGCATCACCATTTTCACCGAAGAGCTAGTCACTCAGGCAAAAGCACATCCAGATCAAAACAATGACATCGATGCCATTCTCACAAAAGATAAAATTACAATTCTTCATTCGTCACAAAAGGAAGGAGGAGGAGGAGGAGGAGGAGTTAATTCTTCTTCCTCTTCTTCTTCTTCAAAAAAAAATCCTTCTTCACATTCCTCACTTATCATCCTTAAGCTCTTCCAGATGTCGTTTTAAAATCAATCGCGTCCATATTGTATCTTCTGTCAACTCTGCTATTGTTCGAGAGAACACAAGCAAACTCAGTTAAAAAGACATTCATATTGCCGAGTGGAGATGGAAGCTTTGCCAAGCTGGTTTCATACTGTGTGCATGCGAAAATTGAGAAGATGCGATTTTTTGCATGTGTGCAGCATGAGGAGCTGGCGTTGGTGGTGATTGATCCAATCTTGAAGGAGATTAGGTTTGAGCTGAACACAGTGATGCCTCATTTTTTAATGCTTCGTTTGCACTTGCGTTTTTCTGATGTCATATTTATGTGCAATGCGATCGATGATAATATGTGTTTGTTTTTGAAGATATGCCAACAAAATGTTGTGGCAGAGAACTCATTGGCATCTTTGTGAGGGGTCAACTTTATTCCGCAGCCCACTCTGATGTCTCCTGCACTTCTCACACACGAGCTAACTCTCTTGGATCCCTTTCACATAAAGCGTGTTGTTTCACTCGAATGGCCTCAAGAACAACACCAACAAAATCTTCATCTTCAGTGTGAGGGAGACGTTGCTGTCACAGGGAGTATCTGTGCGAGTTCTTCAACAAGTCTGGATACTTTTGCTGCAAGAACAGCAGTGAGTGCATTGTACTGAATGCAGCTGTATCCTTTTCTTGTGTGATGTGCTTGCACCGAAAGATAGAGGGAGTGGGAGGATGAAGGAGCATCCGAAGAATATAGTGTTTTTTCATCAGACTTTGCATCCTGTTGCGAATGATCCTTCTTCCGTGGTTCTGAGATTGTTTAATCAGTGCGAAAAGATGCCCAGACTGTTGAAGATTGTGTTCAATGCTCCTGTCAAATGAGACAGCACACATCTTCATTATTTCCATCACATAAAATTTTGGAGGAGGTTATTCTGGAGTTGCTTGAACTTCTTGGGAAATTGATGAATACTTGAACATTTTTCTGTAAATGATTTTAAAAAAATTTTTTAAGTTATCCAAAAGAAATAAGTGTTTGGAATAGAGATTCATGATGTATTTATATTTATTTATTGTTTGATTGAGTAGTTTTCTATTCTTTTTATATGGAGACGAATATCTGGAAATGAAAAATTTTAAAAGATTATTGATTTTTTGAAAAAGCAAAAATTCACATGAATATTCGTTAATATACAAAAAAAAAAAAAAGATAAACATGATTTTTGAGTTTCATAATCAAAAGAAAAGAGTTTGCCTACATATTCACAAAACAATCATCCACTTTAATTGGCTCTTTGTCATATCTTTCACAAAGAATAGAAATAACTCCATAAAGGCTTGTGATGGTATCTTCGAATCCTTCTTCTTCCATCTTTTCAAATATCTCCATTTTCGTTGCCTTTCTTTTCGCTTCGTCATTTTCAAAAACCTCTTTTTTTTTCAATCTTTCCGAAATAATCAAAAAGAAATGAAAAAAATTCAATATTTCTTCATTCAGCAAAGTTGATTGCTTCATTTCCTCCAAAAATATTTCAATGGCTCCTTTCTTCACAAAAGTATCTATTTCCATATTTCTCTTTTCCGCTCCTTTTATTAATGAATAAATACACATCTTGCTTATATCTCGGTAATTATCCTTTGATGCCTGGCACACTCTCACAACACTTCCGATTAGCCCCGAAAGTTCTTCGTTCCACAATTCGCACAAAGAAAAGACTTCACAAATCGCACTGGTCCATCCCTTAATAATAAGCAACTCTTTCGCTTCTTTTCCTCTTTCCTTTTCTTCTTCTGTTCTCTTCCAATCAAAACATTTCGAATGCTTTTCGAGTTCCGCGCTTGCCTCGTTAACAAAATGCAGCTCATTCACAATATCATCTTCCAAACTTCTGTCTATGCCAAATCTGTTTATCAAAAACTGCCAAGCAGACTGATAGGCAAGATGTGTCAAATTGTAATGTTCCTGATAATTCAGGATAATCTCTTTGATTTCATTCAAATACAGATCTTTTTCAATTTTCTATAAAAATCGAAAAATATGCAAAAATATCAAAAAGGAAAAAGAAGTGTTCAAACTATAAATCTTGTGTTCCACAAAGCCAATAAAGCCATTTCCACTTCTTTTTGAACGTCTTCTCTTTCCTCTTTATTCAAAGCGACTTTCAGAAGACAAGGCACACAAATTGAAAGCAATTCTGAAGAAAAATTATCGTTTAGCAAAAGATAGCTTTCACAAAGGCTAGCAAGCAGATCTTCATTTTTCGCATCTTTCTTCAAATTTTCACAGATTATCATCTTTTCAAATCTTTTGTTCAACAAAGATATTCTAAATTCATATTTCCACGCTTTTTTCAACATTTTGCAATATCCCATTTGCTTCAATAACTTAATTGCATTTTTCATCGGCAGTTTCTTTTCGTCAATCATTTTATCTATTTTGTTGAATAGATCTGCTTTAAAAACCGATTCAAATTCTTCTTTATTCATTTTTTCCAAAAGTTTATCCATTTCTTGAATTTTCTGCATTTGTTCATCTTCCCTGCAATCCTCCAGTTTACAATGCAATTCTGCAAAGGGAATTTAAAAAGACAAACATTTTGTTCAAAATTGTTTAATTAAAATAAATGAGCAAACTTGAAAACTGCTCGCTTTTGGTCATCATCTGTACTCTGTCTTCAGGATTATCATCGTCTGATAAACTCATTCTGTTTGTTCCAAAAAATATTCAAAAAGTGGGGCAAAGCTTGGCAAATAACAAAATAAAAGATAAATACAAACATCGTTGATTATCTTGCAGCCCTAAAATGATCGCAATACAAACTGTTTTGTTATTGCTTAATAAAAAGAAGTGTTAAAGATATTGCGAAGAAACCACGAGTATTGACTGTATGAATCAAAAAATGGAAATCTTTTTTCTGTTTGATCAAACCAATAGATTATTTGAAGAATTGAATTTTTCAAAATTCTTTTTCATATTGATAAAACCAATTCTATTTTTTGCATAGAATAAATTGCAAATTCTTGAGTTCAGAGAAAAGGAGAAATAGACAGAAAAAAGTCTGAATGGAGAATATTCCTTGTTTTTTTTTTTTTTTTTTTTTTTTGAAGAAGAAGAAGAAGAAGAAGAAGATGATGATGATGATGATGATGATGATGATGATGATGATGAAGGTGAAGGTGAAGAAGAAGAAGAAGAAGAATAAGGCGAGGAGGCTGGGGAGGAACAGTGCGATTTCGACAACAACAGAGAAATCTGTGGGGACTGAGTGAAACCAGATTTTCCATCTTTGGCTGCTGAAAGCAGTGTCTGTCTAGCCCTATCCACGAAATCTGAGCGAGGCTGAGCAGATGGCAGAGAATGAGAGAATGCTGCACAAATGAGAAAAATGGTAGATTGGAGATGAACATAAAAGCTGAGCTCGATTGCTGCATGTTTCCTGCTGTTTCCAGAGCGATACCGCAAACATATTTTGCAATGAACTTCTGATAGAGTTATGATCGATCCCCGCATGCCCCGCCTCCGGTTTACCAGTAGATACGCTAAACAGTGTTGGCGAAGACGTAGAAAGCGCACTCGTCCCAATCACACTCACTGTCTTCCCTCTCCCTGTTATTATTATCTTCTTTTCCCCAACACTGATTGTCTTCTCTTCGCTCACATGCTTCCCACCCAGCAACGTGATTGTCGAGCTCAGCTGCACCATGCTCGACCCCACTGCATGCCCCACTGTCTTGCACGGTGCCAATTCAGTCATCCCACACAGATTGCTCGTGTCACTTCCACTCACCCCAACATATCGATCCTTCATTCCCTCCTTCAGCCAATCCTTCTTTTGTGTGTGCTGATAATTCCAACTTCCAGATTTATAATAACGGCACACTCTCGTATCATTGCTATTCGTTGTATACGATTCGTAGAACGGGTTGTTCGATGAGAAGACATTGTTGTAATCTTCCAAATACGCATTGTTACCACAAGGAGGATTGGCCAAGCATTTGCATCCGTGGAAGAAAAGATAATAACAATAGATTCTATCATTTGGAGCTGTTTGTTGATTCGGATTAAAATACTATCCTCCTCCATATGATAATGCGCTGTACGAAATAAATTGGAGGTTCCTCATTTTGAATGCAGCTGGAACAGTAATACGGCATATCCCTCCACCATTTAAACCTGTAAGTGAGCATGCAGTGAAACTGTAGACAAAGACACATTCACTCTCCCCTTTACCACTTTCTGTTCCAACAAAGATAGGAAAATCTGAAAATTTCTGGGAAGAAATCTTTTTTCTTTATTCTGCTTTGAACTTTTGATTATTCAATTTACAGATTTACGGAGTTGTATAAAAAATCAAAGTTTAAAGGCCCTTTCATCGTTTTATAAAAGTTTCTTCTTTCATTGTGTAAAACCCTTCAAAAATTGCATATCATCAGTTCTGTTTATATTTTGATAAGTATAGTTTTTAAGGTTTTGTAGAATAAATTGTCATTCCATTCTATCTCCAATCCTTTGGCGCAAATTCTCTGTATTTCATTTAAATGTCTGAGACCATAACTGTTTTTCACAAAAATTTTCAGAATTAAAATTCCTGACAAAAACAATGTTTACTTATCTTTTTGTATTCTCATTTTTCTGCACTTTCGAATTAACAAAAAGGATCATTAGAATTTATGTTGAGGGATTAATTGGAATAAACTAGGTCTTTCAGGAATACATTTTTTTAATTCGAATAAACTGGTGTTATCTGGAATAAACTCTGATTATTCGAATTATTATTTTTATTTCAATAATTTTTTCTTATTACAACACCATCTAATAGTATTTTTTTTAAAAAAAAAAAATCATTAACTTTTTGAATCGCATCTTTTTTCCCAATGGAATTACACCATTTATTATTCAAATTTGGTAAACTTATTATTCAAAATTAATAAAAATCAGTATTTTTTATTAAAAAATTTTTTGATATAAAATGATCACTGGTTGAGTGTCAGAAAGTGATTAAAATGTTTTGTTTTTTCATTATTCTTAAAAGGGATGAAAAATTGAACCCCGATTTTTATTATTTGTGAATAAGCATGAAATTTTTTGATTTTTCAGAAAAAAATCATCACCATGGAAATCGGATAATTTTCAAACGAATAAACCTCACATTGCTTGGAAAAACATCATTCAATCAAATTATTTTATTTGTATCAATTTTTCAAACTGGAAACAAGAATTTTTTATAAGTTAATAAATCTATTAATGCATTTTCAGAATTCTTCATTTGTTTTTATTGATCTTCTTTGCATATTTAAATTTCAATAACTTTTCTTGATTGGATGACGTTTTGCCAAGCAATGTGAGGTTTATTCGTTTGAAAATTATCCGATTTCCATGGTGATGATTTTTTTCTGAAAAATCAAAAAATTTCATGCTTATTCACAAATAATAAAAATCGGGGTTCAATTTTTCATCCCTTTTAAGAATAATGAAAAAACAAAACATTTTAATCACTTTCTGACACTCAACCAGTGATCATTTTATATCAAAAAATTTTTTAATAAAAAATACTGATTTTTATTAATTTTGAATAATTAGTTTATTAATTTTGAATAATTAGTTTACCAAAATCGAATAATTAGTTTATTAATTTTGAATAATAAGTTTAACAATTTCGAATAATAAGTTTACCAAATTTGAATAATAAATGGTGTAGTTGCAAATACTTTAACAAAGAGGAAAAGAAATCTTGCAGATTGAATGAGTGAACGGAAGATATTTTTGTTTGTATTTTGTGAAGAAGAATGAAGCTGAAAACAAAAAACAAGTGATTGTTGATATTTTGACATTCCTTGTGTGTTGCTGCATTTCAATCAAATTAGGTTGTTCGGTTTCTTAATTTCATGAAAAAGTGAAAAATGAAATGAACCTGAAAATAAAACATTTTCCACTTCACAAATAGGAAATAGTTAGGGTTTTTAATGGTGGACACTTTCAAAAACTGTGGACAGTTGCATTATCTCAGCAACAGTTGATCGTTGCATTTTGACAAAAAACACAATTATTCCTTCAATGAATATGAACTGATATGAATTGTTTTTTTCATTTGCACATCATAATAAAATTTAAAAAAAAAGGTTTTTTAATTTTCGGAGAAACTCAGAGAAATAATATTATCCGAGTTTCTCCAAAAATAGAAAATGATTTTTTCTTCGTTCTTTGAAGAAAGTTGTTTCATTCATGCGTGACTGATAAGTTTGTATTCAATGAGGGAATAATTGGGTTTATTGTCAAAAAGCAACTTTCAATAGTTGTTGAGGTAATTCAACTGTCCACTATTATTGAAAGTGTCCACTTTTATTAACACTAACTATATTTTGAGTTTCTTATTTCCACTTTTTTTTTATTGATACACACTAAATTTTCTTCAAACATAAAAAATTGTTATTATTTATCTTATAAATAGCACGAAATTTGATTATTAGGCCTTTGCGACAAGGAAATTTTTGACGAATCATGTCGGTCGAAAGAAAAAACCTTTGTCGAGTGTTTTTTTTTTTTTTTTTTTTTTTTTTTTTTTTTTTTTTTTTTTTTTTTTTTTTTCGATTATTAAGAATTGGCGATTCACATTGTATTTTTTCGGTTTCCACTTTTGACTTGTCAAGATGCTTAATTTGAAATGGCAAATTATTAAAATACATTTTTCATGAACAAAAAATCAGGTTTAGCTTTTTCAAGAATGCGTTTTCAGAGAAATTCCATCAAAATATTTTTATTTTTAACTTTCAAAATTCGAAAAAAATACAGATATTGGCATTGCTTGCAAATTCGAAAATGCATTAAAATCACTGTCAAACCAAAAACAAAAACAAAAATCAAAATCAAAAACCATATTTTGATTTTTTGATAACATTCAAATTCTGCATAGATTTGCTTATAAATATCAAATAGTGCTATTCAAAGCAGTGTTGTCAACATTCATTTCATGTAGTCTTTTTTTTCCTTCAGTCAAGTTAGATGACCTATCTTTTTCATGTAAATCAACTAAAGCAAGATGCCAACAATGAAACATAATTAATGTGCGATAAAAGAAATCTGAAATTGGGCGGCTTCTGTTGGATTGATGATAAAACTATCACCTTGAAAATCAAGAAAAAAAAGATGAAGAAGGTTTTATTGCTGTATTTGCATAAGTTTCATGAAAAGCGTTTAAACAACAAACGGAAGTTATAGTTTCGGAGATTTGTTCCTGCTTGAAACAAATGAAGTTTCAAAAGAGGAGAACTGAAAGGGATTTGAGTTACAAGGAGAGAAGCCATGTAGGACTTCTGCGGTTCTATTAGGATAATAGAATTGTGTTCTGCAGCTCAACTGCTTCCAATCACATCATATTTCCCTTTGTTGTGTGGATAGTCAGCAAAAGTGAAGATTATTTGAGATAATGTGGAACAGTTATTGGAAAGGAAGACATCTGATTCGATAATGCTTCGGAAAATGGGAGACGTTAGCGTTCTTTGAAACCAAAATAAAGCGAAGAACTGGGTTTTCATAAACATGAGAGGAAGACGGGAGTTGAAAGCTCTTTTGAAGGAAAACAACGGTTATCTTGTTGGCACTTCTTGCTTTGTCATTAAAAATATTCCTTTCTTCAGTAAGGTTACATCTTCCTTCTTATTTCATGACAGGCATATTGAACAAATAAAGGAAACAATTTACTCCCATTCGAGTGCTGATGCCTGTCTGAAGGCGTGACTGAAAAGTTTTTACAAAAACTTTAGCGACCTTCAATTCAGAGTTTGGATTTGGTGTTTTTAGAGATAGATGAAGAAATGGAGAGGTAGATCGAGGAGCCTCTTGTTCCTTTTTCGACTGCAGATCTGACTGTCTTTTCGTGTTCAATTTGTTCAGTGTTTGCTTTGAAGGTTGAGCAGAAAGAGATGAGTTATGTGCAAACAGCGAGGAGGGCATCTCATAAAATTGAGTCGATCAACCTGAAATAGTTCACAGTGTGTTCGAATGTGTATTTTAGTCTGTGAAAAGGTGAATCAGAAACAGTCCAGAATGATGAAACAGTCGGAGAGAGGAATTTGGAAAAATACTGTTTATTGAGCAAGAAAAATCGATATGGATCATCTTTCTGCCTAATTCGTCCATTCAAATAGAAGAATGTTCATGACCTTTTCCGCTGAGCAATGGATCCCATGTGCTGTTCTTGTTACCTCTCTCTTCATCTGTTTCATCTTCTTCCTCTCCTCCTTCTGCATTCAGCTACCCTTATCTTTCTTGAATTTCCATTTCCGTCTTCTTTTCTGTTCTCTTTCTCTCTCTCCTCGCATCCACCTTCTTCTCCAGATTCTTCCAAAAATCTGTGAAGCTCTTCTTCCCCTGGTATATATCTGTGTTCTACAGCACGACAACTCAGTTTGTCTATGGAATTATCGGAAAAGATGGAGTACTGATTGATATGCCAAAAATATTTCAATTGTTCGTGCTGTGTAACATGGTGAAGAGAATTTGAACTTTGTGACTCAGATTGTGCAAGTGTTTGTTCAACGATGATAAATACCACTTGGCAGAAAAAAAACTTGCTTATTGCAATTACTCCAAGCCATTCTTCACCTTTCCAAAAGTGAAGACGTCCTTTCGTTATTTCTCTCTCTGCTTGCTCTCAAGTTTAACACAAGTTTCCATTATTATTTCAACTCCTCCTCCTTATAGCTCATCTGAGTAATTATCAAGCTTGGAATGGAGTTTGCGGATGGAACAAACCCCTCCCTAAAGTTAAACGAACACTGATATTCAATTCGAGAGGCACTTGAATTTTTTCTTACAGTGCTCTTTATGCCTTCAACCGACTGAAGAGGAGCTTCAAGTTCAAATGGATGATCGCAATTACCATTTCATAAGTATCTGTCATTGGACAATAAAAAGGATATGTATTCTCAAAGGCGATCTCTGTGTTGATGTTTGTGAAGTGCTTTTCATCGTTGCAAAAATTATTTTTAAATCTTCTCTCGCTCTGATCGAGATATGCTTGGAGAAGAGAACCGAAGAAAGAGAAAAAAACTGAACACTATCTTCCATTCTGCTGCGTTCGACTCATCTACCATATAGCTGGAGTTATTATGATGAGCTCGTTAATGACGGATATATTGACAATAGATGCGACAGGCGCAAGGTGGTATTTTTTTGTTTCGTGGTTGAAGATCGATAGTTCGTAACTCAAACAACTGCTCGTTTCACGTTGCGATTGCATTCGCTTTCTTCTTCAGCTTCTTCGTTGCATTCAAGCGCTTTCATCTTTTCAACCATTTCTTTCTTTCTTTTTCTCACTTTCTCTGTTTCTATTTCTATTCCAAAAACTTTTAACTTAATTCCGTCTTCAGCATCTTCCTGTTTTTGATGCATTTGCTGTATTTGCAGATATGTTTCTTCTGCTCTTTGCACGATCTTATTTCCATCATTTTACTCATTGGCCGTTCGGTCTCTTTCGCCTGCTGTCTGTTTGATGTGCTTAGCCACTTCCTGCATGGAGATTGAAGTTGAGTTCATTACAGAGTCTTATGATGCTATGTTCAAATAATGCATCTCTTCTATTCAGTTAATCGTGGTGATAGCTTAAAAATCAACATGAGTCGACAACTTTCTTTGTTTGGACAAACATCTTCGAAAGAATGCTGGCTAATTCGAAATGGGAAAGAAGAAGGGAATGCATATATCCAGAAGCAGTTTTTTCTTCTATCTGCTTCTGATTCTTCTGTTGTGCAACAATTTGGTTCAAAAATAGGTGGTGAACCGATACTGAAGCTGTCATGTTCTTCTATATGTTGGGTGTTAAGCAAAAACCGATGAATGACGCAACGTCGCTTAGCAGCAGCTTGTATTCTCTTGTCGGATCGCTGCCCGAAAAAGAGTCTCTCGCTGTTGGCAATTTTGATGGAAGAGCATGATACACTTCTTCGAACAGCGTCTTGAAAATATCTTATGAATGGAACAAATAGACAATGACCTTTTCGATTTTGGATTTCAAAACTGGATCAAATATATGTTCATGAAATTTCCCTGTTTTGTCAGAGTGAAAATTCGCCTTTTTGCCCCCTTTGCAACTCAGCTTATTCTGCAGTTCCATTTAAGCCTCCAAAAAATAGCTTCAGCATCTGATTGTTAGTCTTTTGCTGTTCAGAATCTGCCATGTTTCCATCCCAAACGTTATTAGCTCCATCTCCATGACGAATGCCTTTCACGATATTGTATTGCTCGGTGTTGCTTCCATGAACCAATTGCACTGAGATACTTGAAATGGTGCTAATACCTCACACCCTTTTGTGATAAATGCAGCTGATTCTTGTTGCCCAAACAAACAAACTGCGAGATCTCAGTTCACAGCACGACTTGTGAAAATCTTGGGTTTGATCCCGAATGACCAGAAGAAAATGAGGATGAAAATCGATAAATTTGTGCTGAATGAGACAGTGCCTGATTTATTTTCGCTTGTAGCATCAACACATAATTAGGTTTCACATCTTCATGTTTAAAACCCTTTCTGTGCACGTGCGAATAGAACAATGCAAAATAGTTTTCGTGTCCTCTCACTGAAATCATATGCATCCCGCAGTAATATCCAATCAACCTGAAAACCATTCGAAGATTTAGCGATGAGTCTTCAAGGATAATTCACAATTGATATCTTCATTATAAATTCTCCATTGAAAAAGCTTCAATCTAAACTTTTCTTCTTCTGTCACAACGTCAAATCTTCTTTCTTCTTCAAAATCTTGAGCTTCTTTTCTTTTCAAATCAACCGAAAATTTACAAAATTCAGTATTATTTAACAATATTGCAGCTCCTTCCATTTTTTATTTGTTCAAGTGACTTTTCTTTTGACATAAACAATTGTAATGCGCAAATTATCATTGATTATAATAAATATTCTTCAGTGGCAACGTGGACAGATAAAAGCAGCTTCTAGTCCTATTCTAAATATTTAAAATTAAAAGCTCGTATTGCAGTTAATCTTTCACTAATGTCAAACTGTTATTAACTCAAATATCGCGTTTGTTCTCAATATTCCAAAATATAAAAATTATGGAATGCAATTGTTAATTTGGTCGGATAAAATCAATAATGATATAAATATATGAAAGTTGACGAAGTATTTAACTATATACCGTTTTTGACGAACGTTTCATAAATGCCAGACAAATAAAACACTCCATTTCTTTTATATTCTCGCAATTTATCAAGTTATGAAAGATATTTTTTTTATCAAAATTGTAATGAAAGTCTATTTCTGAAAAAAAGAAATGTTTTCAAAATAGCATTTCTATTCGACAGATTGATCTTTTCGACCGACTGATCTTTCGACCGACTGATCTTTGTCGTTCGACTGATCTCGACAAAGATCTGTCGATAACCCATTGAGAAATTTCGATTTGAATATTTTTGTTCATGTCATTTATATATTTTTAATAATTAGATAATAAATTAATGAATAAACAAAATAATAATGAAATTTCAGAATAATAAAAATCAGTTTTTGGTAATTTTATTATTATTTTAAAAAAATAAAATTCAGACCGATTTTGTTGTCGGTCGACTTGTCGAGCAGTGAAAATAATGTCGGTCTGTCGCAAAGGCCTATTGATTATAATGCAGGATGAATGATTAACTTTAATATTTTTAGGAACCCCCATCTTCTGCTCTTACCAACTCTGAATTCAAACATTTCGATGAATAAAAGAATAAGATTCCAAAAAAAAATTTCGCCAACTTTAAAAAATTCAAATTGGTTTAATAATTTTGAAAATTGATTAACGAATTATTATTTCATGTTTTTCCAACAAATTTTCCAAACATATCATTCAATCTGCTTAGAAAGAAATTTTTCGAATAATCATTCTCATATCATTCGTATTTTTCTTAGGGTTAATTTCACAATTTCAACTCGAAGCAATTTTATCAAGAATAATATCATATATTGTTCAATTAAAAAATTATGAATTATCAATTGCTTTTTCTTTTCAAAATAATCCAATTTTTGTGATCAATGCCATCGTTTGATTCTTGGAAAAACATTGAACAATCATGGCGGAAGCTGTGAGCGTTTCATTCCTTGAGAAGTTTGTGCTGGCGAAGAACGAAAAGGAGCGGGATGCGGCTCTGGAGGCTCTGCCAGCGAATTCGACGGAGCGTCTGTATTATACGATTTTGCGAGAACAACTGAAAAGTCCTTTGAGTGCCACGGCAGAAGAAGAACAGCTGATGGAAAAGCTGGTCAAAAAGCTGGGGAAAAGCAATACAGCGGTGGTGCAGCTGCGTCTGAGACGGGAACTGACGTCATTTGGGCAGATGGACAAAGCGGGGCAGAAAGAAGTGCTGGAGCATCTGCGGGATGACATTTTGCATGAGGACTTCGCAAGCGTGCAACGGCGTGTAGGGGTGCGGGACGAGCCTCGGGAGGAGGCGGTGCTGCCGAGTGTGCTGGATGAGGACGAAGTTGACTTTTTAAAAGTGCTGAAGGATGCATCCGCACATCGGCAGATTCTCAACGAACTCACACCGGAGGGGATGCTGAAAGTTGACGGGAAAGGGCTGGAGAAGCGCGATCTGCAGCACTTCATCAACAACGTGCCGTCGTGCTCGTATCCTGGGATTGTGGAGCTGATAATGCTGTATCTTTCAAAGCCCGACACGCACCTGTCGGACTTGTCGGTTGAGCTGACGATAGACCAGCTACAACAGCTGGGAGAAGAAAAGGCGGAGTTGCGAAGCAATGAACGGTGGGTGGAGATGACGGTGATGCGGATGGCGCCAGGGGCAGATGTGGTGTGGGAAACAGACAAAGCAGCGCAGGATGAATACTTTGAGCGGATATGGCACATGGGGTGCGAATTGAGCGGCGCAGCACTTTGGATGGGGGCTTCGCTGATGGAGGCGTGTGTGGTGCATGATTGGCTGAGAGGGGAGCCGAACTTGGAGAGGTTTTTGAGCCTTCTGAAGTGTCCGAGAAGGGATGTGGGGATATGTATAAGGCAGGAGAGGGCGAGCAATGGGGGAAATTATGAGTGCCGGGTGGATGTGGGATGGCTGGGGAGAGTGGGGATGGGGAAGGCGGAATTGGAGTGGATGGAGCGAAATGGGAGCACAGAACTGATCCGGAAGCTGGTGATTCATTTCATTGCGGAAGGGGTGGATGAAGAGAGGTTCGAAAAGTTTATTGAAGAGTCCGAATTGCGGAGGTTGGCGACGGAGGCGAAGCTGACGAGCGGGGAGATGGATGTGAGCAAAGTGGGAAGGAAGGATGCGGATGAGTATTTTGTTCGGAGGCTGACGGAAAAGACAGAGCTAACGTTTGCAGACGACAACGAGACGAGCTTTGGGTTTGGGAGGGGAAAGGAAGAGGTGCCTGTGGTGAAGGTTGTGGTGAAGAATATCCGGGAGGTGCGTTTGCAGGTGTTTGAGGTGAACACGGAGGCATACTACTCGCTGATGCATCGAGAGGTGGATGCGGGAATGGAGGTGGATGGGCTGGTGGCGAACTATGAGCGGATGCTCGATTTTTCAGCATATGCGCCTGTGATCCGGCACACGGAGCGGATCGAGCTGCCATCGCTTGTGTTGGAGAGAAAAGAGGAGAAAGGCGAAGAGGAAGAGGAAGAGGAGGAAGAGGAGGAGGAAGAAGAAGTTGAGCGGGGAGCAGGAGAGCGAGTGCAGAAGAGAGGAGTGTTTGTGGTTGTTCTGTCAGGGGATGGGTTGACGAGCCGTGCACTGATCCGAAAGGGGAGTCTGCGGATGATGTGGCGGTGCATTGCAGATGGGCAGGCGGTGACAGTGCTGGACGAGCTGAACATGCCCTTGCCGAGAAGCCGGGCAGCGGTGTGGGTGGACGGGCGGAGATACAGCGCGAGCACAACGCCGAAGAGGCACCCTGCGCTGGAGCCGTGCGAGATTCTGGTGCCGTATGCGACAGGGGGCGGGGCAGGGATGAAGCAGGCGATAGTGGAAGACTTGGCAGATGAGTTCTGTGTGCTTGTGGAGGGGTTTGAGCACAAAGCAGAGGAGTATGAGTTTGGGTGTGGGATCTACATTGACCGGGAGGAGCTGGTGCGGCATGCAAATGCGCACATTGTGCTTCGGCCGCAGCTGCTGTGCTGTGGAGTTGCAGCGTCAGTGGGGATGGTGCGCGGGGTATGTGTGAAGGTGACATCGAGGACGGTGGAAGGGATAGAGGTGACGCGGCAGTATGCAGGGGTGCGGTTTGTGGATGGGGAGGTGGGGTGTGTGGAGTATACAGTTCCTGAGAATGTTGCGAAGGTGCAGGTGGAGGTGAGCGGGGCGGTGACGGTGCACTCAGATTTGGGTCGGACAGTGCCAGTTCGGAGCGAGAAGACGTTTTGTGTGAACACGATTAACAGCACGAGGGAGATTGTGGCAGCAGCGCTGGTGCGAAGAACAGAAGAGAAGAATGGGAAGAATGGGAAGAATGAGAAGACTTGTTATGTTCTGCGTGTGTTTGGGAAAGGCGGAGAGAGAATCAAACATCACGCAGTCACGTTCAAGTTCTTCTGGCGGTGCGTGAGCAGCTGGGGGAGCACATGCAAAGAGGGAGTCAGGCTGATGACAGACAAGAAAGGGGAGATTGAACTGGGCAGTTTGAGAGATGTGAGTGGGTTTGAGATACGAATGGGGTCAGGGGATGGGGCAGGGGAGACGAGGCAGATGTTTGGGCTGGATGGGCATGGCGGTGAGCCGATGCCGATGCATGTGGAGAACAGGAGCGAGAGGGCAGTGGGGTATGCGGGGCAAGAGCTAGAGGTGGCACTGGAAATGGGGTGGGATGAAGGAGAAGAGGAAAGGAACGAAGAGGAAAAGAATGAAGAGGAAGAAAAGGAAAGAGCAAAGAATGAGAAGAAGTTGATTGAGAAGAGACTGGTTTCGCTTACGCAAATGATCGGGACAGACCGGATTGTTCCGTTGCGTGATGTGAGCGAGAAGATGGTGGTGAAGGAAGGGAAGGCGATTCTGTCGGCTGATCTGCCTTGTGGGGAATATGAGCTGTTTGAATGGGCGACAGGGCTGCGGACGACTATTTCGCTGATTGAGCCGCGGAAGATGGCTGAAAACAACGAGAAAGATGGAGTGAAGGAGGAAAACATGAGCGAAAAATGGAAAGAAGAAGAAGAAGAAAGCGATTGTGGGGTGAGGCAGGACAAGACATCGCTTCTGTGTGGTGTGCGGAGGATCGGGCGACGAGGAGGTGATGCAGCAGTGGCGATTGTGGGGGTTCGGCAGATGAGAGAAGGAGCGGAAGCCGGGAACGTGGAGGTGATTCTGAGCAACTGCACAGCGATGACGCGTGTGCATGTGTTTGGGAGTGTGTTTGTGGGGGCGTTTGATGCAGAGACGCAGCTGACGGGGCTGGCAGAGGGGAGGCAGGCAGAGGTGCAGATAGCAAAGGTGGCGGGGTCGTTCTACACGTCGGACAAGAGGCTGGGCACAGAGCAAGAATACGTCCAGCGAAGGCAGACGGCAGCAGCGCGGCTGGGGAACACGCTGGATGCGCCGTCTGTGCTGATGCACGGGGTTGTGACGCAGGAGACTTGGAGGAAGGAGGCGAGCGCATTTGCAGGGGATGCGATCTGCGGAGGAGCAGCAAGCGGAGAGATGATGGCAGACATGATGGCGAGGAAGAAGAAGAAGATGATGATGAACGGGGCGATGGAAGGGGGAATGGGAGGAGTGCGGAACTGGAGGAGGAGCCAGGCAGACTGGAAGAACATCGACTTTTTGGGGGAGACGACGACAGTTGTGCTGAACGAAGCACCAGGGGAAGGGAAGAGGAGGCGTGTAGTTATCCCGATGGAGGTGATTGCAGGGAAGGGGCAGAGCACTGTGACAGTGGTGGCGACAGATGATGAGCATGTGGTGGCGAAGGTGGTGGGGGTGGATCTGAGTCTGTGCGGCGGGAGAAGGAAAACGGAGGGAAGAGAAGGAGAAGAAGGAGAAGAAGGAGAAGAAGGAGAAGGACGATTGAGGGAAATGAGGCTGATGAATGTGTTTGACCCGAAGAAGCATGTTTTGCAGAAGATGCACTCGGCGCTGATTCTGCCAGAAAAAGTGCTGAGAAGCAGATGTTGGGAAGCAGGCGATGAGAAGGATGAAGAAAAGAAGGAAGAAAAGAAGGAAGAAAAGAAGGAGAAGGAGGAGAAAATAAAATCAAGATGTGAATGTGAATGCGCCAGTTCAAATGGGAAGAAGACAGGAGGAGTGTCATTGAAGAAAGCATATCTTTCGAAATGTGTTGCGACGCGGAAGATAAAAGACCTGTCGACATCTACATATGAAAGCTACAGTTGCTTTGGGGGAATTCTTCATCTGCTGAAGTGCGTGATGAAGGCGAAGGCGAAGAAGAATGAGGGAGACGAGGCAAAAGTGAGAGCATTTGATGCGTGGTGTAATGCGTTTGAGGAGTTGTACAAGTTGGTTGATGATGATAATGAGGATGAGGATGAAGATGAAGAAAAAGAAGAAGGAGAAGAGAAGAAGAAGAAATTCCGAGAGCTTTGTGATCGTTACAGCGAATTTGCGTGTGAGGAGACGAATGTTCTGCTGTTCAAAAAGGCACCAAAATTCTTTGCGAAAGCGGTTCGTCCGAGTTTGGCGAGCAAAAAGGAGAAGACGGTGGTTGACCACTATCTGCTGGGAACGGAAGATGTGGGGCTGTTTGAGGAATATGCAGAGCCAGCTTTGTTTGCGAGGCTGAATGCAGTGGAGCAAGTGTTTGTGCTGGCGGGGCTGGTGGAGCTGGGGCAGAAGGCGAAGAAAAGAGAAGAAGGAAGAAGAGAAGAAGGAGAAAGAAGAGAAGGAGAAGAATTGCTGGAGAGGAGTTTGAGGAGGTGTGTGGCGTTGGTGGAGAAAGTGGAAGGGCAGCTGAGGTCGCAGCTGAGAGACAAGAAAGAAGAAGAGAAGGTGTTTGAGACAGCGCTTCGATCGGGACTGGATGTTGGGGGGTTGATTGAGGCAGAAGAAGAAGAAGAAGAAAGAGGAAGAAAGAGCAGTGTGAAAGGAGCATCGGCGCGAGCATTCAACGAAGGAGGGGATTTGGGGAAGATGGAAGTGCAGGTGAGGACGATGCAAGGGAAGATAATTCGAGTAAGTGTGACGAAGGAGACGACTGTGGCGGAGCTGAAGGAGCTTGTGCAGAAGAAAGAAGGGATTCTGCCTGACATGCAGAAGATTATCTTCAACGATGTGCAGCTGAGCGACACGCGCACGATGAGCGGGTGCTTCATCCGGAACAACGACGAGCTGAAGCTGATTCCGCGTATGTTGGGGGGTGCAACGGATGTTAAAGGGCAGATGGGGCAGATGGGGAAGATAGAGAAAGGAGCGAGGCCTGGAGCGAGAATGGCAATGCCGATGGTTGGGATGGCAAGGGCAGGAGCAGGGGCAAGTGCAGGGGCAGGGATGAGGCCGAGAATGCTGATGCAGCCGAATGCGGTGCAGAGGATGGGCACTGCTGGCGCGATGCCACGTCGGGCAAATGGCTTTTGTGGCTCTTTCTCAAAGGCAATTCCTTCAAATCCTCAGATGGCGATACCTTTTGGAATGCAGATGGAGGCACCAATGGCAGCACCAATGGCAGCACCAATGGCAGCACCAATGGCAGCACCAATGGCAGCACCGATGGAGATGAAGATGGCAATGCCGATGGCACCGATGAAGATGAAGATGGCAGCAGAGAATGTGCATTATGGCTACACTTCTGCTTTTAGTGGATCTTGTGGCTTTTCTGCAGATGGTGGTGCTTGTGCTGAGGAAGAAGAAGAGAAAATGCCAGTTGCAAAGTTCCAGCAGGTGGAGAACACGAAAGAATACCGAGAGAACCAATATCATCGTGTGACGTAATCTCATTCTGTGCTGATTGAGTGGAACCATTTCTTCCTGGACTATGCGCGATATCTGTTTGGGTGTGTCGGGGAGGGGGTGGGCAGGGATGCGCGCGAGTGTGGGAGGGCTGTTCCTTTTGTGTCAGCGAATGTGATTGAATGCACCGATTCGTTTGCGTCAGCGGCGTTTGCAGCTGCGCTGACAGATGTTTGTGTGCATCCTGTTTGTGTGGAGAAGGCGATTGAGATGAGGGGAGGAAGGGCGAGTGCGTCTATTTGGAGCAAGGACACAGCTGCAGTGCTGTTTGTGAAGGAGATGGAGGAATTTGAGGGAGGGAAGGAAGGAATTGAAGAAGGAGAAGGAGAAGGAGAAGGAGAAAAGGAAAGGGAAAGGGAAAAAGAGAGGCAAGCGAGGAAACTAGGACTGGAGTTGAATGGGTTGGGGAAACGAGTGGAGATGAAGCAGGTGGTTGTGCAGGAGTTTGTGTATGATGTGAGCGAAGAGTGGGAGGTGAATGAGGAAGGGCGGAAGGCGAGGAAGTATGTGGAGTGGGAGAAGATGCGAGCAGGGCGGGTGTATGTGTGCGATGTGGTGCTGACGAACACGACGGCAGCGCAGAGGTCGGTGGAGGTGCTGATGCAGGTGCCGGGAGGGTCGATTGTGCTGCAAAGGGGCAGTGCGACGAGGACACAGAGTGTTGTTCTGGGGGCGTATGGGACGCAGACGGTGTCGTATGCGTTCTATTTCCCGGAGGGTGGGGAGTTTGTGCACTATCCGGCGCAGGTGGCGATGCGGGGGCGGTATGTGTGCTGCAGCCGAGAGGGAGGGCACCGGGTGAGGGTGGAAGCAGAAGGGAGGGCGCTAGAGGCAGAGCGGAGAGACTGGGGGTATGTGTCGCAGGAGGCGAAGAAAGAAGTGTTGCTGGAGTTTTTGGAGAAGGAGAACCTGCACCGAGCAGATGTGGACCTGTCGATGATATTGTGGCGGCTGGAGGAGAAGAGCGTGTTTGAGAGTGTGATTGAGGTGCTGCTGCGGCGCGGGGTGTATGACGAGCGAGTGTATTCGTATTCACTGCGGCACTTTGGCCCAGCAGCAGCTGTGCAGAGGCACTTGTGCGGAGGAAGCGCGTCGAGTGTGATTGCATCGCGGCTGGCAGGGTGTGCGACGGTGTTGTCACCTGTGTGTGTGAAGAGCCCTGCGCTGAAGGGAGAGGTGCGTGTGCTGGAGTATCGGCCGCTGATCAATCCGCGTTGTTTTGTATTTGGGAAAGAGAAAGAGCGCATTGCGAATACGCAATTGGCGGGGCAGTACAGAAAGTATTTGATGCACTTGGCGCATGGGGCAGCTGCTGGGTATGTCTCGTCAGCTCTTTTGGAGAGGAATGAAGAGGATGAAGAATCAGATGGGGGAGAATACAACGAATACTCTCAAAGGATGCCTTCGATGAGTGGGTCTTGTTTGATCGGCGACGGGGAAAGGCTTGTGCTGACATACTATCTTTTGCTGCAGGACAGGCTGGACGAGGCGAGGGAGCTGTTTGGGATGATTGGCAAGGGATGCTCTTCAGCCAGCGGATCAGATGGAGGAAAGAGAGAGAATGAAATAGAAATGGAGATGCAGCTGCAATATGATTATATGAGTGCGTATTTGGACATGACAGATCCAGAAAGTGCTCTTCCAAAGCCGAAAAGCGGAGAAAACGGAGAAATGAAAATGGAAGCACCGAAATTGGCAGTTGCACGGAGAGTGGCAGAGAAGCATTGGAATTGCTCGATTCCACGATGGAAGGCGATGTTTGACCATTTGAAGGAGCAGATTGGAGAAGTGGACAGAATGTTTGGGGCAGGGCAGAGGGAGAGGGAAAAAGAGAGAAGAGAAGAAGAGGAAGAAGAGGAAAAAGAAAAAGAAGTGAAAGGAGGAGGAAAGAGAAAGAAGGATGTTTTTGTTGAGAATGAGGCTGAGCGAGAAAATAGAAGGCAGCGGCAGTTGGATTCATCGATGGCTGTTGAAGGGACTTTTGGGATGGAAATTGATGAGAAGGGGAAGAGAATTGTGGTGAAGCAGGAGAAGGGGAAGGAGAAGAGAGGGAAGATGAAGTTCTACAAGGTGGATGTTGAAAGCCTGTTCAGTGTGAAGCCGTTTATGAAAGGAAAAGATGCAGCAAAGGCATTTTCGATTGTGAAGCCAACGAAACAAATCGAATTTTCTTTTGAAGAAGCAACATCTTCTTTTTCTTCGTCTTCCTCTTCGTCTTTAATTCATTTGATGCCGAGTGTTATTGTTCCTGTTCCAGAAGAGCTGCAAACGCAGAATGTGTTTGTTGAGGCAGAATACGAAGGGAAGAGCTGCTCAGAGGCTCCGTTCAGGAGCGGGATGAGTGTGGAGGTGTTTGAGGAGACAGGGCGGCTGGTGGTGAAAGAGGAAGCGACACATCTGCCAGCTGCAGGGGTGTATGTGAAGGTGTATGCGAAGGTGTGTGGGAGAGGTGGAAGAGAAGAAGAAGGGGTGTTTGTGAAGGATGGGTTCACAGACTGGCGGGGCTGTTTTGACTATGCGTCTGTGAACAAGAGCACGAATAGCAGTTTGGGTGCTTGTGGACGAGCAAGCTGTGAAAGCACCCGCCGTTTTTCGATTCTGATTGCGAGCGACGATTTGGGGTGTGTTGTGAAGGAGGCTGATGCGCCAGCTGAAAATTAGAGAGAATTATTATTTTTGTTTCATGTTTGATTTGAATAGATAAATTTTTTTGTCTTTTTGATGATAAACACTGTTATTTTCGTGCAAATACAACGAGGATGTTGATTGAATTGCTTCTTTTTGTTCATTAAAGCCAATATAGTTTTTTTTTCACCTATTGAATTATTGTAATTCAAATGTTTCTTTTCCGAATCCTTTTGATGATTCCAACACAACAACTTTGCAATTCAACATGAACATTTTCCTTTTTCATGAATCGAAAAAATTTATTTTTTGGATATATGCTTCAACAGATGAACTTGAAAATTGAAAAAAAATTAAAGAATTTGTTTTTTCACATCACATTTTTCTTCAAATAGCAAAAAAGAAAGAACAAATGAAAAGTCATCTTTTATTTTTTCAATCAACTTTATTCTCTTTCAAACAATCAATGACTTGACTTATCGGTTCATCTCTTCATCACTTCAAAGATTTGAAATCTTCTAATGAGCTTCTGTTTTGTGGTTTCTTCATCAACTTTTTTGATTTTTCATACTCTTTGTGTATCATAATGATCATTATTGCTGTTCATAAGATTTTCACATGACAAGAAAAAGATGAGCAGTTGGATAATGCAACAACAAGTTTATTTTACAAAAAAAATGCTAATGAGCCTGAGGAAAGTCTGATGAAATACTCACAAATCGAAGGATATCAGTTCAGAATGAAATCGAGTCAAAATTACACGGAGATTGAATTCAAAGGAGATTTTTCATCAAATTAAAAAATAGAACTGCTTATTCTTCAATAAATAAAAAAAAAAATATTTTTTTATTTAAATTCCTTGTTTTGAAACATTACATTTCTTCTTTCAGATTCCACATAAAAAGGAAAAAAAAACATTTCTTTGTTCATGAAAATTACAATAACAACAAAGAGATGTCAACAATTCAGTCCCTCCTTTCATGAAGCTGAATTCACATTGTTCTTTTCTTCAACAAAGGAAAAATGAAAGTTGAGAGAGGAAATAACAAAAGAGGTTCTTGAACATGAACAATACATGATTCTCTGAGTCAAGTAACAACAAAGCCAACAGATTGAATGAGTTTCTCTTGTTCTGTTCAATTCTCTTCACAAATGATATGTTTCACAGAACAAAGCTGTTCATTGATGAAGGAATTGATTCTTCTGATGCAATCGCTGCAAATGAACAAACAACCACATTTTTGTTTTCTGAAACAAAAAAAGAGATATCTTTTATCGTTTGTTGTGAATGTTGTGATCGCTACAAATAAAGAAAAAGTCGCTTGGAAAATTGAAAAAAACAAATGGAATTGATAATACAAATTGGAGTTACACAAAATAGGAAATGAAATAACAACTGTTGATGTTTGCAATGAAAAGAAAAGAAAAAAAAAGAAAAGAAAAGAATCAACTGAAAAGCCAAATTAGAGATTAATGAAAAATTTCATTTGACAAGATTCACTCAAAATAATTGTGTGGTGGAGATTCAGCGAACACAAAAACTTGAATATATAAAACACAACAAACACTGCTCATCCAAAATCTGCATTCGGAATCGGTGAAAGAAAAAACAAAGTGAAACACAACAACCAATGAAAACAATGAAACATAATAAAAATGTTGATATCAAAAACAAGAAGAAATGTGCTGATGAACAAAAACGAAATGGGAAGAGAGATCCTCTCTCAGACTGATAAAAGATAATATTGAGGCGGCTTTGGAAACAAATGCATTTTTCCAGCAAAAACACAATTGTCACCAACTCTTCATTCACTTCTCAGTCTGCAAAGTTCCTGTGATATCTGAAGAATTCACACTCGTCATGTATTCCCCATCTTCTGTTGTCTCCTCCAGATCAATCGCATCTGACATCGTCAGAATTGCTGCTCCTGCAGGAAACCGCTGGATGAACTCTCGCTTCAGCCCTGCCAAGCTCAGTCTGTCTTCTGGCTGGGAAGACAGGCAAGCTTGGATGATTTCAAAGAAATTCGACTCCTTCACAGCTGACATGTTCGGTCGTTCGTGATTCACAATCTTCTGCCCTGCCACCTCACCCTCATACTCATCAAATGGGATCTCCAGTGTCAGACACTCCCACAGCATCATCCCAATCGAGAATGCCACTGACTCCTTTGTCGCTCCCATCTTCTTGTTCATCTGCAGCTCGGGTGCCTTCCACCTCAGACACTCTTTTCTTTCTTCATCTTCATCATCCTCAAACGCTGATGATGGAGGTGGCGACTTGGTGTATCTCTCGCTCATCACTGAAACATCAGAGGAAGATGTGACCATGGTGGAGCTTGAAGAGACTGATGAACTGTCAGAGTCTGATGAGAAGTCCGAGTGCAAAACAATGCAGATCACCATGTGTTCCGAGAACAGCACAATGTGCGGAGTGAGATTGGCAAGTGATGACAGAGGATTCTCCATTTCATTGAACGAGTGGAGTGAGAGATTCGCCACCCAGAACAGGATTTGAGCAGCTGTCACCTCCCTCTCCTGAAGAGTGCCTATCGCCATCTCTTTTGTCTTGTTCCTTCCGTGCAACAGCATGAACAGCGAATCCCTCAGATCCACAATCAGCTTCTCATGGGGAGACGAACACGCCATCACATCCACCAGATTCGACATCGACGACGTGGTGGGGCACAGTTCTTCTCCCCGAACAAATGTTGAATCTGAATCTGTTGTCGAAGTGGTGGAAGTGGATGAGATGGAAGGTGATGGTGATCTCTTTCGAATCTCTTCTTCTTCCACTTTCTCCAATGCCCATTCAGGGATCTTGTCTGAATCTCTCCCCAAAATATATTCTGTTGAGCCACATTCACTCAGCAAATGCTCTGACGATTCTGAGTGTCCCAAGCTTTTCTCATACACCCTCTTCTTGATTCTTTCCTCATTCTTCTTTTCAGCTTCTCTCTCTGCTCTCCTCCACTGCTCCTCAGGTGATGGCTCCATTGTCACCATCTCAATCAGCTTCGGATCCTTCCTCACTGTATCATTCACAATCTCTCTCAGATCTTTGTTCTCATTCTTTGCCTTTCTCCACCGAACAATGAATGTTATTGATACAATCAGAACAATCAAAAACAAAACAACAAATATGATAGCAATTATCAATGACCATGATGATTTCCCTTCTTTTCCTCCTTCAACCACTTTATCATTTTCAGTCTTTGGTTCTGTTTTGTTCTTCACAATCTGTGGAGAAGTCTCTGCCAATTGCTTCCCAAACAGAATCATCACTGACACCTCTGTTTCATCTGCAACCTTTGATATATTTTCTGATGGAATTCTTCCAATCACTTCTGTTTCTGAAACAAAACTGTCTTCCTCAAATGGATATGTCTCAACCAACTCCACATCCCCCGTTTTGAATATCAATCTGAATGACAAGTCACAAGGCACAAAAAGAGATCCCTTGAATTTCACAACAACATTGCTGCCATTTTCATTCACTGAAACATCTTCCAGTCTGGGAATGAAGAAAGGAGATGCCCTTTCTCCTGCTATCCCTCTCAAATCACATCCATCATCCAAAATCCAAAGTGAAGAATTTGGCATCACTCCATCTCCACCTTTCAAGCTGGAAATAGTCAGTGATGCTGAATCTGAACAAATGATGTTTCGATGAAGAGAGGGATATATATCAATGAATGGATTGTTGTTCAAAAACTCCCCTTTCTCAATCGTCACATCACCTGCAGACACTGACAATCCACCTGATGAAGCATTCATTATTGTCACATATTTCATCATCAATGAAGAATTCGCTGAGTGAACAAGCGATCCATTCCATTTGCATATTTCTTCAAAATCCCTGTTTCTCTTATTTTCACTTTCTTTTGTTTTCACTCCAATAAATTGACACAAATCCATCGAAACATCCTTCGTATTGTTAATCTCCATAATGCTTCCTTTGCTTGACAGAGAATTGCAATCTGAGCAAGAGCAATTGAAAAGGTTTATTTGAGCAGAAGTTGAAGAAGCAGTGAGAACAGAAGCTCCTTCTGAATTTCTCGAACTGTTGTTGAATGAGGAGATTCCAATAGAAACTGTTCCTGATGACAAATCGTTTATCGCAATAACACAACCCTCAGACAGCTTCACTCCATCTGCAGATACTCCATTCAATGCAACACTTCCACATTGTCCAATCTCAAATACATTTGTTATTGATTCAATCTGTTCCAGTTTCACATTTGTAAAATTTATCTCATCACCATTTAACAGAAATGAAGGCTTCTTGAATGAAAGCATTGATATTGAGCAGTTGTCAACATGAAGAATTCCATTTTCGATATTCAACAATGTTGAATTCAGAACAACAGATTCAATGTTTTCTGATTCCAAAATCGAAGAAAAGTCAACAGATGAAAGAGAAAGTTGTCCATTTGCTTCATGAATGATTGAATTGCCTGAATATGAAAATAACTGCCCAAAATTGAATTTCAATCTCTCAATCCGAACATTCTCTGATGTTGTGATCAGACTTCCCTCATTGGTTATTGTTGAGTTCAAATACACCAATGCGGCTGAGGGAGATTGCAATGAGCGGATGGTCACATCAAGAACATCACACCTCCCAACAATTTCTGTTTGCCCCAAGATCAACAGCTGCGAATACGATGAAGGAATGATGTGTTGCACTCCAAAGCTCAATGAGTGGCATGGCGTGTCCAATTCTCCGCATTGCTTGCTGTCTGCACGATTGTCTGCAACTGATGACACAAATATCGTCTCGCTCTGGTATCTCATAACCCTCAGCAGAAGATCCTCTTCCCCCACAAACGAGTCTGTTGTGCATCCCCATACTGCCTTGTCCTTCACAAACGGTGCTCTGAAATCCAGCAAGAACTGCTCATCAACTATTTGTGTATCGATTGAGTGGCATCGAACATACACATCTCTCCCTCTCAATGCGGTGTTGTCTCGGAATGTGATATTCGACAAAACAAAATTCAATGGATGCTCAGCCACCGAGGTGCATTCCAGAAATAGCCACCCACCTCTTCCTGTGCTCGAGCAGAAACACTCTGAAATCTTGCAAAATGAGCACTCAAAACTTCCTCCCTCATTCAACTCACAAAACATCCCTCCTCCCTTTCCACACTTCAACCCTCCACATCTCTTCATTGTCGTGTTCCGAATCACCATATTCAATGGCTCATCATTCTCATTTCGAATGATCGAGATGTTTTCTGTTGTGTCTTGGGTGACTTCTTCAAACAAACTCCACTCAATAACAATGTTTTGTTCTCCTTCATTGCTCCCTCTCTTCTCTCCAGCTGATCCCTTTGATATCCTCAATCCACTTGCTCCCTCCACCTCAATATTCTTCATCGTCAGATTTTTCGCATTCAGCACCGTTGCTGACAACACAGAAATAACATCCTGAGAAAAGCTCAACAATTGCATCGTCACCAATTCCAGCACAACTGTACCTCCATCTGCCTTGATCAGTCCATAATCTGTCACTTCTTCTCTCTCATCTCCTTTTTTGGTGAACGAACAATCTTTCACAGTCAAGGATCCATCGCTTGAGCCAACATGCATCAAAACATTCACTCCACTTGCGAATGAAGATGGAATCACAAACTTGATCAGTTCCAAATTGGTAATGCCACAAATCTTCATTGCTGCTCCTTCTGCTCCTTCAAGCGATGAGACACATTCCAATGAGCACATGCTGCTCTCATCCGATTTCACTGATATTCCACTCACATCAACACTCTTCTGCAGATATCCTTTTCCAATGATGCTGACATTCCTTTCATTCCCTTCTGCCAGTCTTGTCAACGAATGATCCATCGACAGACAAGGATAATCCGAGAATCCACACACACACACATCACAACCTTCGCTCCCAATAAATATCTCTGACCCAATCGCTCGCCAGAATAAAACCAGTGGAATGGCATTCGTTGTGTCACTCCCATCAAAACCTCTCATTGAATCCAATGAAATATCTTCCATATTCCCATTCACAAATGGAAGAGAGGTGTTTGTGATGCTCTTTGTCAAGTTTGGCGATTCAACAAACAGGTCATTTCCATATCTTGCAACATTTGGCTTGCTTTTATCAAAAACAGGGGATGAGATCACAAATGAAGAAAAGCAATCAATCAGCTTCAGCGCCATCCCTCCCCCAAACCCAATCTTCCGTTCTTCTGCTGGTGCTGTGCATCCTGTGAATGCGCAAGAAACAACATTCATTTGAATGCTCCCTTTCAACTGAGCATTGATAGCCCCTCCTCTGCTTTCATCATCCAGCACAGAACATCCATCAAATGAACATTCTTCAATATTTATTTGTGTGTTTGTATTTTCATCATCGCTGTTGCCAATGCTCACACACCCTCCACTTCCAGCTGCTCTTTTGATTTCTGTGAAATTGCTGTTCGTCATGTTCAACCACAGAGTGCTCATCAACTCGGTATTTGTGCTGCTTCCTCTCAACCAGATCAATGGATTTCTCCTCAAATCAATTGATGAAGCTGAGAATTTGTCGATTATCAGGATCCCTGACTCAACGGACAAGAACAGAATTGTCAATTCTGATGATGGATTTTGAAGAGAAAGCGAACATTGAGACAGAGTTATTGACGATGAAGAAGACGAAATGAAAGTGGAGTGAAGAGGAAGGGAAGAAGGAAGAGAGAAGATGAGTCTTGATAATTCTGTTTCAACATTTGCTGAAATCATCGATGAATTGGATGTTTCACTTGAATCAGAGACTGTCCAGCCACTTTCATCATCATTTCCTCGGATTTCATGTTTCTGTCCAGCAAAGGCCAATTCATCACTCATCATAATCATTCCATTCACAATAACTTTCTTTGTTCCTGTTTGTTTTGTGAGGGAGTGCTTCATTGTCAAACAAGGGAATTGGACAATTCCACAGTGTGAGTGATTGGATGCCTCAGAATTGCTCACATATATTTCTTCTGGGGTGGGAAGGAGATAGATGCACAGAGGAATGGCCACACTCGTGTTTCCATTGTCATATCCTCTCACTTTCTCAAGAGAATCCAATGAATCTGTCACACATGTGATGTTTTCTGATTTTGCTGTTTCTTCCAGATTGGGTGAAATAACAAAAATATCTCTTCCCCATTTGGCTGTGTTTGTGCCAAACGAAGAGGATATCAGGAAATTGGGATTTTCATTCAACAATCGAAGAAGAATTCCTCCTCCAAATCCATATGTTGCAGAGCAATAGCACCCATCAAAAGATCCACCTTTCACTTTCACCTCATTTCCATTCCCAACACACAGCATCATCGATCCCCCATCAGTTGATGTTGTGCTTCCACATCCTTCAAAAGTGCAACAATTCACATCAATGTTGGCCTTGTCATTCGAAAACGATATCACTGCTGCTCCGCTCGTTGTTCTCTCAATCCCATCAAATGCACACTCTGAAAGTGTCAATGAAATCTCATTTGTCGAAGAAAGCGAAAATAATGAATTTGTGGAAATCGTCTTTGCCCAGTTCACATGTTCCATCTGAAACATCCCATTCTGGACATTGATCAGTTCTGTCGAAAATGCTGTTTCTGTTGATTGTCCGCTCCCAAAAGATATGTTCAGTCTGCTGATCCTCATTCCTCCTGCTCCATTAATCTCAAACAGCCTTGACCCACGGTTATTCGGATGAGCCGAGCCATGCACAAGAACAAAGTCTCTGGCAGTCAATGTGCCTGTCGAGACCGAAAAAAGAGATATCCCAGATGCTTCAAATTCTGTGTGGATTGCCGTGCTCATATTGCTTTGACCATATACAGTGAAAGAGTTAACTCCACAATCAAAACTATTTGTTTCGATTATCGTTCCCGAAGATACTTCGACATTGGGAACCAAGTCTGGAATGAGTTGTGAAAGGCAACGACTGATGGTGCGGCATGGATAAGATTCATAAATTCCACAAGCATATGTGTCAATGCCTTTTGGTTGCGAATCAGTTGATGAGACAAATCTCACATTTCCAAAATCATTGTGAAGCCATTCGCTTTTATCAACAATCGAACTGTAACTTGAACTAACTCTGTTTTTTGATTGCCTGGTTGAATAGCAGGTGGAATCAATATTATTTGAGGTTGAACCTTCCAGAGCAATATCATGTCCAAAATTTCCACACGTGTTGTTATGAAAGAAACAGTAATAAAACAAAATACCATTATTATTTGAACTGATTTGATGGCTAACTGCTCCACCTCCGCTCAAAGAATAACAGTGACAAAATAAACAATTTGAAATTACTACTTGATCAGTGCAGTTCCAATGCATAATAGCGCCTCCACAATCAATTGTTGAATGACAAAATAAAAAAACAGAATTAATAATGCAACGTTTTTGTTTTTGTGTTTTTGTTGGTCGTAGGTTTATTGCCCCGCCTTCATCTTCAGCAAAACAGCTGTGAAAAGAGCAATCATCAACAATTGATTGGACATTTACATGTTCGAATTGAATTCCTCCTCCACCATAATTTGTTTTTCCTGCTGCAAAGCACTGCACAAATGTTGAATGAAGCACAATGCATTCAGCAATTTTCAAAGCATATATTCCTCCGCCTCTTGTGGATGAAGCGTTGCATCTTGTGAATGAAGAATTCTCAACTGTGAGAATTGCACTTGCATTGTTATAAACATAAATAGCGCCTCCATATAAAGATGTGCAATCAGTCCATTCACACAACGAAAAGGATTGGCTTTCTGTTGTGTTCAGTTTTTCCTTTTTCTGAAGAGCATTCATTTCCCTTTTCCCATAGCGTGTTGTTGTGTTTTTGCAGATGAATTCCTGTGAAGAATGTGATCCACTCGAAGTCCCTCCTTCAAAGGCATTCACACACGAATAAATGAGGCAGTTCTCCATTGAACTTCGAAAACATGAATGTTCCACAAAATGATAGCTATTCGTGTCATATTTCACAGACATGTTCCTGAAGGCACAATTAATGATCTGTTCGCTTTTGCTCTTTCCTGAAACAAGAAAATGGTCTGACGAAGAAACAGTCAGGTCTGTCATGATGGAATTGCTCAAAATAGCAATATTTGAATCATCAGATGAAAATATGAGACTGGATGGGTTAAGACTCTCTTGGGGGATCAAAGTCATGTTTGTGAGGCAGATTGACCCGATATTCAAAAGAAACGGAAATTCCGACTTTTGGTGGGAAATGCAGGTATCCAACATCAAATTCGATTTATCTGTTATTAGAATAAATGGTGAGGAAGAATATTCCACTGCCACATTTTTCAGTCCAACTGAAGAATTGGAAAAGCGAAAAATTGAATAAATCGCTGTGCATGTTCCTGCCTTCAATATTTTCACTCCTGATGTTTTTCTCTGTTCTGAAAAATAATTATTATCACCATTTGTGAAAAACTGTGCATCATTTGAGTTGCCTTGACCGAAATAAATACAGTTATGTTTAAAAGTTATATTAAATATAATACCTCGGTTTCTAAATGCGGCTGTTTCACAGATGACTTGAGATTTAAATGTCTCTGCCAGAATCAGACATGCTAAAAGGAATAAAAGCATGTTTATCGAGAATAAAAATCAATTTTGTTTCGAAAAATTTAATATTATGAGAATGATCATTTTTTGTTTTTTATTCACATGATTGAAAAGTGAATAGATGCAATTGAAATACTTATTATTGATTTTGAAATAAATTAGAGATGATATTAAATTAAAATTATTCTATTTAACAGCTGTCCAGTGTAAAACTGTTTTTTCACTTAAAAAAATATATTTTGCCATGAATCATTACAACTTTTTGAATGTAAAATCACATAAACAAAATTTAATATTGTGATTGTTTGATGAATGCATACATATTGCCTTGTCAATCACTCGGTTCCTTTAATTATTGCTATTGATTTTTCGAAAATTATAAATAAGAAAACACAAAACAAACTTAAATTTGTTTCTTTATTGTTTGTTATTCATAGAACATTTTTGTTTTGATCCCAATTCGCATTGAAAAAATCTGATAAACCATTGTTATTTATTCGGATTGACTTATTTTTCAAAACTTTTGATGAACATGTGATCGAGGATTTCGAAGAATCCAATGATAATATCTTTTGTTGAGAAATGCTTTTTTCATTTGACTGTGAAATTAGATTCAAGCGTTTGGATGCAAAATAGTTAACAATTAACGTGAGCATTTGATAAGATAGTTTTGCGAACAAATATGAAGAAATGGTTTATGTTTTTATTGGCTTACTGAAAAAAGATAAAAGGTGGAAGCGACTCAAAGAATGGAAAGTGATATATTTGCTCATTTCTGGTTTGTGGAATGATATTTTTTTATATCATTTGTTCGTTTTGCAGGCATTTGATTTGAGAGATGGATAAACATCTATTGAAAATTGTTTTTCTGAAAGAAGAACGATTGAGAATTTTTGGCAAAGATGAAGTTAGTTATATTTCTTTATATTTTTTTATTTTTTATTGTTCAGAGTGCATGAACCAAATAAACTGAATGAATGACTGACATTCACTTATCTTGGAAGAATGCCTTGCTCGAACAATTGGTTTATGTGGAAATAAAGCAGGGCAAAGAGATTGGATGGACATTTGAGAAGTCAATTCTTGATTCAATCAGAAGGAATTGAAAAAACATTCAAATCTCTCTTTATTCAGAAGGTTCAGAAACCTTCTGAAATGGAGATGAAAAGACTTTTGGAAATGGATGATTGGAGAATATGTTGCTTAAACTGTTGTTAATGGAGGAATGATGAATTATTTTTGAAGAAAACGAGCATATCCAATGAGACAAAAATTAAAAATAGCTAACAAATCATAAGGTTTGATTTATCTTTTCAAAAAAAAAATTATTTATTGAATTTTTATTGTTTTCTTTAAAGCAATATCAAAAGCGAGGGATTTGATGATTTTGAAGAAGAAGAAAAGAGGGGAAGGAAAAGGCAAAGAAGAAGAAAAACAAAAATTCAAGATATAATGAAGATGCATTGCTTTGGGTTTTTGCGAAGAGTTATTTTGGAAGAAAGATTATTTATGAGAAAGAAGTGAAGGAAAAGCGGAAGATTTTTGAATGAAAAGAATGATTTCCAAATATTTTATAATTTTTGAAGGTGAGAAGGAAAGGATTGAGTTGAATGCGTGAAAGATTTTGAAGATGCTGTTTCTGAGAAGAACACACAAAAATGGAAGAAGAAGAAAGATAACGTTTGATATCGATGAATTTCAATCAGTTTTATTTATTGTTGCTTTTTATTACAATTACTCCAAACATATCATCTCATTTTGTCAACTTTAATCATTACTTTATTAATTCAGCTTCTTCTTCTTCCTCCTCCTCATCTTCTTCTTTTACATCTTCTTCACTAATTAAAATGTAATATTAACAATTTATTCCGTTCGACTCTCCGTGAATTCTTCTTCAAGTTTTGTCTTCTATTTCTGTTCACAAACACAAAGGAAATTTTCTCATCTGTCAAAAGGAAGCAGCTTAAGCAACGAGGCAATGGAATGGATATGATATTGATGCCCAATCAAAAAAGGAGGACGATACTGACATTGTATCATTTGACTGTTGAACGAAGTGCAGAAGAAAAAAGAAGAAATCTTGGAATAATTTTAATTTTGGAATGGAAGATCGAAGCGAAGGAATGCAACAGACTTCATAATGCGACTTCTCTTTTGTGAGTGGTTGAAGAGTCAAAAGGTGATGAGAGAAAGACAAAAAATTTGAAATGGAGAAGGAAACTGTCACAAAAGAATATTGGAAATGACAAATGGAGATAGGATTATTGAGGGAAGAGATTTATCATTTTGTCACATTAGATTATTATGTGATGATACAGTTGGTGAACAATCATTTATTCTGAAAGGGAAATTTTTTATTTGGAAATGTTGGCTTCTGGAAATGATGTGAATGAAAATCATTCGAATGAACAAAATACTCTGTTTTCTCATTTATTCGCGCAGAATCTCCAAAAAATTCTTTCTTCTTTTTTTTTCATTTGAATTCCCAGTTTCCATGTTTCAGTATTCTTTTTTGGACATTCTTTTTTCAAATTCAAATCATTAAAAATTAAAAATAGAAAATATTTTCTTCAGATATATTTTTCTATTTGCATTGTTGGAATTACAGATCTGAAATGAAGCAAAACCTCAGTCAACCCCTTTTAAAAATCTTCCTCTTCAAAAAAAACAAGGAAAAGAAAAACGCTCAAAATTCATATGTTTATCAAATAATCCCCATAATGTTTCGGTGGAAAATAGTAAGAATTGGTTTTCAAAAAAGGAATTATAACATGAAAACTTGCGATGATGTCTTCATATCCTTCTTCTTCCATCTTTTCAAACATCTTTCTTTTCGTTTCTTTTCTGTCTTTTTCCCTCATTCTTTCCAATTTTTCTGAAATCTCCAAAAAGAATTCCAAATAATCATGTATCAAATCGTCTTTTAATGTTTGTTGCTGAATCTTCTCCAAAACAGCATCAACAGCTCCGCTTTTCAACAAGTCATCAACTTTCACAACCCTCATTCTAGCTATTCTTCTTAACAAATAAAAACAATATTGGCAAAAATCTCTGTGATTATCTTTCGCTGCACGAAATACCAGAACAATTCCTTCTATTAGCAGAACAGATTTTTCATTCCACAATTTGGAACACAATAAGAAATGATTAACTGTATTGATCCATCTCCTGATAATTATCATTTCTTTCGCTTCTTTCGCTTCTTTCGTTTCTTTGACTTTTTTATCACCTTTTCTCTTCCAATCCACACACTTTGAAAGCTCTTCCAGTTCTCTTCTTGTTTCTCTCACAAAATGCAGCTCATTCACTATTTCGTCCTCCAAGCTTGTGTTTACACAAAGTCGATTCATCAAAAACTGCCAAGCAGATTGATACGCAAGTCGTGTGAGATTGCAGTGTTCTTGATGGTATAGGATGATTTCCTTCAGTTCATTCAAACGGGCATTTTTTCTTTTTTTCTAATCAAATACAGGAAAAGAAAAATATCAAATATAAAAAAAATAATAACAAATATTCATGCACAGCATCTAACATTGCCCAAAGCAAGCAATGCAGTTTCCACTTCTTTTTGTGTTTCTTTGCTTTCATCCTTGTTTGATGCCACTTTCAGAAGGCAGGACACACAAACATTATTCATGGTTTTATTAATGGACTTAAATTCGTTATGCAACAAGAAGCATTCACAGAGATCAATCAGAAGCTTCTCGTTTTTCCCTTCTTTCTTCTTCTCTTCTTCAACAATCAGATTTTTAATCCTTTTTCCTAATGAAGAATTTTTGAAGTGACCAACATTAAGTCTTTTCATTGCATTTAAACGCCCCATGTGCTTCGGGAAAAGCAACATATTTCTTAAAGGAGTTTTCTTTCCCTTTGTGATTATTTTTGTGATTTTGTCAAACATGTCAAATGAACAAATTGTGAGAAATTCATGCTTGCTCATCTTATCGATCATTCCATTCATTTCTTCAACTTTGACTTTCTGTTCATCATCGTTGCAACCTCCAAGTTCGTCAAGCAGTTCTTCAAAAAACATGATAAGGATGAATAATTGTTTATTTTTCAAAAATTGTCAGAAATGAACAAACTCAAAAACTTGATAGAACGCAGTGAGCAGGATTTGCTCCGAAATAATGAGTTTGATCTTAAATTATGGGTGGTTTGAGTGAAAAACTTCGCCCTCCCAAATGACGTGGAAAAAAAAGGGCGAGATGAAAAAACAAAACAATAGCATTAAAATTTAATAATAATAAAATAAAATAATGCATTGTCCGCTTCACTTCACCACCGACTTCGCCTTTGCCATGGTCTCGAAGACCAGAGGGCAGGGGGCATACCCCTCGGAGCTCCCTCCTGCAGGCTGTGCAGGGATCCGGTGAGGCGAAAATTAAAAACGGAGCAGAAAGAAAAACCACTCTCGCTTTCGCGAGGCGTGGAAAAGAAAACTGCATGTTATGCGCTCTGCCTCCCGCTCTTCTGCTGCATCAGCAGAGCAACCCCAATCATCACACACTGCATATTTAATATTCAATTCTTCTCTGTAAAAACAATACTAATCTTGTAAAGGAGTAGGATCATGCTTGAACTTTTTATTTGTTTCCATGTTTCTCAAAAAAGGTTCTAGGTGCACATTAATATCTTCGGGCGGTTGATCTTTTCCTCTATCCTTTTATATCTCGCCCTTTTTCTCGTCATATTCCTCCAAATATGTTTCTCTATTACGCACCCAGCCGCTCTGAGTCTCTCCATCCGCGTTAGTATTATTTCGGAGCAAATCCTGCTCACTGCGTTCTATCAATTCGCAATAGAGCGAATATACGAACGCAAGGAGCAGGTTTGCTCCTCAATAATGAGTCTTGAAATCCCTCGTTCTCCTCTCTCCTCTGATCTTAAACCCTCATGCCTAGCACCTTGCCGTGCGGCGGATGACCAGAGGGACTGCGGATGAAGGTGCGGCCTCAATCCCTACTCCCTCCCCCCTCTTGCGCTGTTTTCGGGGGGTTCTCGATCGAGTCTTCTGTACTTGAGCGGGCATGACAATTTGTCCTATGCTTCTCTCTCCGCGTTTCCTCCGATCGGTCTCGAGTTTCTTCTGCGAGGCAGGTTGTCTGCCCTCCGCCAGCTCCATGATGCTGCGGGGAATTATGGATGGTGTCTCATCACCCCTGGTGGGTTGTGTTATATCGTCCTCATGATGCGAACTCTTCTCTCGAGTCGACCCTCGTCTCTTCGAATTCTTTCTCTTGCTCGTCTCCGCTTCTCCCCCAGATTGTGATGTTTCTTCCGGATACTCCTTTGTTTCAGATTCTGTATTCTCATTTGAAATTTCTTTTCCTTTGCTGTCCTTCTCCGACTTTCCTCCCTTCTCTGCCAGGGGTACTGGGCCACCGATTGTCTCCAGGATCCATCTCGTGTCCTGAACTGGTAACACGGTGTAATACTCCTGGGCTACTCTAGAGCCTGGCGCCCATCTCGCGTACGCATTGATTGCTTTCCAATCTGCATCTTGTTGTCTTGCTAAGTGTGTTATCACAGCGTGTCTTATCGAGTACGCGGTAAATGTGTCGGGTATTCCGTTCTCTCTCAGGACAGCCACTAATTCTTCTTTAATCCTCTGCAAGTTTGCAGGTTGCCTCCCCCTGAGATCGAACCACACATGTTCGTCTCTAAAGGTTGTCTTTATATAATCCATCCAGCGTTGGAGCGCTACAACCGCATCGATACGTGGGTTTGGATGCTTATTTATAATAACCTTAACAGTCTCTCCCCCTGATGTTTTTGTTTGTACTTGTGTCTGGACTAAATCATCTCTAAGTATCGTTATCCCTCTTCTCATTCTCTCCAGCTCTGCTGGTCTTAACGCACCAAATATCATGGTTAAAATGAGAGCCCTCCTTTGGAGAGTCTGTGGGTCTTTCATATCGTGAGTGGCTTCTGCCCACTTCGTGATGATTGTCAAGTCCCACATCGATTTGTATCGTTTGCCTCTTCTTGGTTTCTCCCCCACATAGGTCTTTAGAAATGTCTCTATGTCTTTCACGTCAACCTTAGTCTCTCTGAAGAGGTTAATAGAATCCAGCACCTTCCGTACTGTCTGATTTATCACTCCACTTGAGAGGTTTGTATTCGAAAGTGTTTCGATGAACTCTGCCATAATCCATTTAGCATCTTTCGTTGTGAGGGGGTCAGTGTCATCCATGCTCTCTCTATCTAGAAATTGCTTGAATCTTCGCAGGGCTCTCCACGTATCTCTCTCACTCTTCTGATTTCTAAGTATTGCTGCTGCTATGTCTTTTGCTCCAACGTGTTCTCCCCATGTTAAGAAGAGGTCTCTCCCCTGAATATTCTCTTCTCCAGTATAACGCTTATTACCTCTCCTGGGGGTAATTTCCAGCCTTCCCTTCTCATCTTCGTTCCCGGTGTCATGCACTCCTGAAAGGTCCCCAGGGTCTTTGTCAAATGCCCAGGCTGCAGTAGCGGGGTCCAGGTCTGCCCCCGCCAGGCTGGCAGAATCAGAATCGTCAGATTCCTCTGAGCTTCGTTCATCTTCTCTTTCATCACTCGCCCAATGTTTCTCAGGAACGGGTGGACTAGCACTATGTCGTCTTCTGGTGTTCCTTCCTCTCTCTTCCTTCTCATGGAGGATAGTCTCCAAGTACTTCCGCAGGGCACCGGCGCAATCTGTTCTGAAATTGTATCTAGTGTTCTCGGTGCGATTGACTGTAATATCTCTGCGACTTTCTCCCCCTTCAGTGCATAGTCCGGCTTCTTCGCCATCCGGCTGAGTGCATCTGCTTCCGTGTTCTGCTCTCCCGGGAGATGTTCCGTCTGTATTGTTAAGTTCAGGCTGTTCAGTTTCTTCTCCAATGCTCTCAGTGTTGGGATGAGCGATGGCGCTCCCCTTTTCTTCTGGATTGTCCATCTCGTGGACATGTTGTCTGTCTTCAGACGAATATGATCTATCTTCTGTTCTTTCAGCCATGCTCCTTTCCTTTCCAAAGTCCTCAACACTGCTCTGGACTCCTTCTCGTTTATCGCTAATGCGCTCTCCTGGAGGGTCCAACTCCCGTGGACATATATCTTCTCCTCTTTGTTCTCTGTTGGTATTGTTAATACTGCACCCCATCCCAGCTCCGAAGCGTCCGTTGTTAGCTCTGCTGGTCTGTTCCTTCTCCTCAGACTCCTTGGTCTGTTCTCTCGCAGAGTTTTCCTCCAATGTGTTAATTCTCCTAACATCATTGGGTTGGGTATCACTGTCCCGTTCCAGCCTCCGCGGGCTATTGCCTGTCTCAGCACGTATTGCATGCGCTTCATCCACAAGCTCGCTGGTGGGTGTTGTAACCTCACAAAATTCAGCCTCCCGAGGAGTGCTGCTAAGTCCCTCGTCTTTTGTCTCCTCCTCTTCTTTGCATGTGCTATCCACTTTCGCACATCCTCCAGGAGCAGCACTCTCTTCCTCTCTTGGAGCGTCACTTCCATCTTCTCTGAATTCCAACTCCATCCCAAAAACTCCACGCTCCTTGCGGGTTCTAGCTTCAGCTTCTCCTCCGACAGTATCCAGCCCAGATTTCTCAGGAACTGGGCTATCTCCTGTGAGATCGATCTCAATGCATCCCTGTCTGGGTGCATGAGGAGGATGTCGTCCAGATATATCACCAGCTTCACCTTCCAATGTTCTCTGATATATGACGCTGCCCGTCTCATTATCTTCGTGAATACTCTGGGCGCGTCCTTTGCTCCAAATGGCATCCCCACGTAAGTGTAGCATTGCTTTTGGAAGCTGAAGCACAGAAAGGGACTGAACTGCTCGTCCACTTTGACATGTTGATAAGCACTCGATATGTCGAGCGTGGTCATCCAATCGTTCTCCTCCAGGAGTTCCACAACTGTCTCCTGGGAATCCATCTTGAAGTGTTTCCCTAGCACTTCCTCGTTTAAAATTCTGCAATCCAGAATCTTCCTCCACTTTCCGTTCTTCTTCCGGACCATAAATGTCGGGTTGAACCACTTTACCTCCGACTCCTGTATGGGTTTCACCACTCCTTCTTTCACTTCCTCCTCTAAGAGGGATAAATAATTGTTTGTCATCTCTGTTGTTCCCCGAAATTCTTGTCTGTGTTTTCTCTCCTCGAGTGAGATTGGGGATTGGGGACTCATCCATCGTGCTTTTATACCACGGCTCACTAATTTGTCTCCCCCAATCTTCCTCCACTCGTTCAGCCTGTTCACCAGTCTCCCAGGAAGTGGCTCCTTCGGTGGTCCCACTGCTACGCAACTCCCCACTTCTGGCGTCCTTTGACCAGTCTGTATCTGTGCGGTCTCTTTCCCTTCGAGAGTATCTGCAGTAGCTATCTTCCAGCTCTCCTCCAGGACGCTCCCAATTAGGGACTCGATAACAGTCCCAGAAGCTCTCAAGGCTCTCTTCACTACCTCCCTCTCGGTTTCCTGACCGTTCATCTGTACTGTCCCGTGGGGATGTACGGAGTCTTCCTCTGTGTTTACTCTCCCTGTTCCCATCTCGCAATCTATCGAGCTTTCTATCTCTATCCTCTTCTTTTGGTCGGAAGGGCTCAATGCCTCTTCGTTGCTCTCGCAGACTTCCCAGGGTTCCTCCCCTGTGCTTGTCTGTCGATTGATTGGGACCTCCCGTAGTACTGTCATTCCCCTGAACTCTGACAGCGTCATGTCCGTCCCTGTCTCGCGGCGAAGCGCGGCTCTCTCTTCTCTCTCTGTCTCGCGGCAAAGCGCGGCTCTCTCTTCTCTCTCTGTCTCGCGGCAAAGCGCGGCTCTTTCTACGCCCACTGGCTCGTTCCAGAAGCTGTTCCTGCTGCTGATTCTCCCTGTGTCCTCGGGGGGGCTGGAGGAAGGGGGACTGTGAACGAGGGGGCTCTCCCAGCTGTTGCTGGGGCCTGTTGTGGTCGAGTTTGTGTTGACCTCCTTCTTTGTTTGAAATTTGAGAAGCTTCCTTCGAAACCTTGCTTCTGGAATTGCCTATAGGCAAAGCCTTGAGCGTTTCTGCCTGTGCTGTACTTTCCTGGGCGCACGCCCCTGACTGGGGCGAGTCCGAAGGTTGTGGGAGAAGCGGGGGATGCTCCATATCCTGGAGCATCCCCCCCTGGACGAAAAAAGCTGGTGCTATCCACCAGTCTCCTGAAACTCTCTGGGATGTCCTTGGACATTCCCCCGTCCAGAAAACACTTCACGTTCTCCCAGCTTGACTGAGGGATAACTTTCAGCAAGTTTATGCGGCTAATACAGTCTGCTATTAGGGCGTACGCGCAAAAGAGCCCCCTCAGTCGCTCTTTCTCTTCTTCCTCTAGGCGTGTCTTTTTCAATTCTCTTGTAGTGAGGGCTGCAATCGCCTTCGCGGCTTCAAACCCCGATTCCAGGGCGGGCTGAAGCAGCTCGATAACCCGAGCGGCTTCTGGAGAGTCTTTCCTTCCCTCAGCAGTGACCCCCGTCACTGCTAAGGCGTTCCAACTGATGTCAGTGTGTCTTGTAAAAAAGTTCTTCTCCGTCTCCGGGATAAAGGTGTTCAGGATATCATCATTTATTCTGATAGATCCGGCTTTGCTAAAGTCCATGAATCTCTTCAGTTCTCCTGCTTGTCTCCTAGGCGTTAACCATTCGTCTGGGAAAATTCCCAAGAAATCTTCGGATCTATCTTGCTCTTCTTCCCGCTTTTCTGTGTTTTCGGAATCGCTCTCGCTGGTTTCTACATCGTCCCATTTCTTCATCTGGTTACGTCCGCGACCGCCCCTCAATCGCTGTCTGTGTCTCTTCTTTGCGATCATCTCTGTGTCATCAGATTCGGACTCAGATTCGCTTGATCCCGATAGAGATCTTCCTCTTGGTCGTTCCCTCTTCGTCTTTCTCACTGGTAATATTCCTACTGCTCCCGAGCGGCTCGTAACTGCTCGACTTCTCGCCATTTCCTCAATCAAATTTTCTACTCTTAAAAGTCTAATTGCAAGATCAAATCCTCTGTCCTCGCTGTCACTGGTTTCCATTCTAACAGGATCTTGTGTCATTATTACTGCGGACAATGGTGTGTAACAAAGGTTTATTTGTTAGCGAAGTTTGATCTTAAACCACCCATAATTTAAGATCAAACTCATTATTGAGGAGCAAACCTGCTCCTTGCGTTCGTATATTCGCTCTATTGCGAATTGTCCACAGTGTTCATTTCTTGAATTCCATCACCTCCAACATTCATTCTGTTTGTGATTCATTCAGGACACAATGAGCACAACAGGACTTCAAACAATGAGATTATCAGCAAAAACAAACTTCTTTTTTTATCTGACTGTTTGAAAACGCTTTTGATTAAATTCAAATTGAAAGGTTTTTTTCAACAAACAAATGTGCAATATGTTACAGCAACAAAACCAATGATCGTTTTTGCATTTGAGAAGAAAAGCATACCTTTTTCTTTATTTTGATCAAACCAAAAGTTGATATATTTGAAAAAATTTCTTCACTTTTTCGAAATTGAAGTAAACCTGTCTGACGTATCGAAAAAAAAATTTCACGTCCTTCAGTAATTTTCCAGTGTTTTTTTTTTTCTATTTTTATTTTAATTTTTATTTTTTTTATTTTATTTTCTGTTATTTTTTTATTTTTTTTTTATTTTTATTTTTCTTTTTTTAAGAATGAATGATTATTTTTGTGTGAGTATTATTTTTTTGAACTTTATTTGTTTTTTTTAATTTTTGAATTTATCAAAAATTGATTTTTTCTCATATCCCAAAAATTTATTTCAGTTATTTTTTCGAATGAATTATTCTTTAATAAGATTTGTTATGCATGGATTGTGCAATAATGCGGATTTTGTTTTTGCACTATATTTTTTTATCAGATATATATAAGCTATTTATCACTTCAACAGTTTGAAACTTTTGTAATTCTTTTCATTTTTCATTTTTCAATCGATTTTATAAAATATTTCAACGATATAATTCATTCATATATTTCTGTAATGCAGACGGTTTTTTGTTAACGCTAAGTGCTTCTTCAATTTAATTATTCTTTGTATTTTCTTAAAGATAATCTTTTTCAATGTATTTTTCATCTTCTACTCCGTATCTATTTCTCCCTCCACACCACTTCATTCTTTCTTTCTGCTCGTTTGTGCAACCAACTTCTTTCACCTTATACGATCTTCTTCTAATGCTGCTGCGGTGAATGTCGGATCTGAATCTCAAAGAGCGAACCTTGGAAGATTGGCTTTTTCTGAATTGAACAGCTATCTCCTTGAATAGTGTGCGTGGAATGATTCAAACAGTGGAAATGGATACGGAGGTGCTCTGAAAATAAATTGCACAAATGCAAATCTCACAATCACTTCTTGCTCGCTTTTCAATTGTTCTAATGCAAATCATGGTAGAGCGTTATATAGTCACTGTTTGAAAAAAATTGAAAATGCAAAATCAAATTTCACAAACTGTTCTTCATTTCACGGAGGAGCAATTTGTGTAGATGAACAACAATTATCTTCCGTTAATTCATTTTCTGATAACAGAGTTGAAGGTTGAAAAATAACGGGTATTTATGGAACTGGTTGGTATTTCTGGATCTATAACATGACCTCAGCCTGTCAATTCCTGTTCACCAAATGCAAGTGCATTTCAAATTCGGGTGGTGATGCTGCTGGTTCTCTAACATTTAATGATCCTCCAAATAACAAACCAATTCAGTTTTAGATAAGTGATTGCCAATTTGTAAATAATGAATTGACGTCAAGTTCATCTACACGCGGCGGAGCTGGTATTTATTTTGATGCAACCTACAATTGGATGAAAGAAATTAGATTCATCACTTTCTGCTTTTTCGATGGCAACTCTGCCAAAAATGGTAGATGAAACGATGTGTTCTTCAGTGGAAGCAGTATCGCTCAATCTCCATTCGAGAATTGTGGTTCAACAACTCCAACAAAAAGAGTCTGGAATGCAGGAACTGCAGATAGCGGTGTGTACAATGGATGGCTTCCGATCATCAACCAGAATAAAATAGTCTCAAATGGTGGAAGTGATGTCGATGCCTGTGGCAAAACACAGCAAAGCCCCTGTGCCACGGTGGAGTATGCCCTCGGATGCGTTGCTCCCTTCAGCGATGCCTCCCTCTCTCTTCTCGTCTCCACTTTCACTCCCACAAAGACTCTCACATTTCGTGCTCCAAATACAAAAATCACTGGAAATGGCACAACTGCCACCACCATCGCCTCCAGTGGCATTCCCCAACCACAAAACCCACATTCACAATCATCACAATCATCCTCATCATTATCAACATCTTCTTCACCAGATCCATCTGCAACTTCTGCACTCTTCCAACAAACACAAGGCTCACTCACAGTCTCTGCCCTCGCCATTGCCCACAACTCCCCAAATCCCATCACTCCCATCCTCTTCCACCTCTCCAATGACTCCCCTTCCCTCAACCTCAACACAACCACCATCACCGGAACAACCTCCATAACAATAAAAACTCCCCTCTTCTTCCTCACTGCTGGCTCCCTCGCCCTCAACCACACATCAATCACCAGTCTCGCCCTCAACAGCCAAAGCATCTTCCACCTCACCTCCCTCACCGCTCCCCTCACCCTCAACTCCTCCAGCATCACCGATATCACCTCCACAGCCACTCCCACCAGCTGTGTCCTCTCCTCAGCCACCTCCCCTGCCCTCTCCCTCTCACTCACCAACTGCACCATTGCCAGCATCAACTCAGCTCCACAAAACCAACAGACTGCTACCAATGGCGTGTGCATCTCATTCGCCTCATCTGCCTCTGCCTGGATGCTTTCTTTTTAAAGCTCAAATAAAGCTAGGTGCTGTGCGAGCGAAGAAGAATCGAAGAATTAGAAAGAGAGAAAAGCGAAAATTCAGATATCGGAACGAGTTGGTGGACTTGAAAGGAAAACCAAAACGAAACCTATTTCAAGCGGATCAAAGAGAATGACATTCTGCGGGGATGATGCGAAAAAGAATAATACAAAAGATATTTACAAAGAAACAAGAAAAGAATAAGAATTAGGAGAAAAGATTCAAAAGAAGATGAATGAATAAACCATATAACTGTTTCATTTCGCAAAGTTTCTTTGATTTACAGGTTATTAAATGCAGCGAAATATAATAATTTGATTTAATAATATTTTTTGGAGATGAATTGCAAAGTATTTTAATAATGCAATTAAAATCAACGTGCTTCAAAAATATCTTTTGGATATTCCTCTGACTTGATGTGAGATATTAAGAAAAAATATGAAAAATTTGAGAGCATTTGTTAACAATAAGTTATAATTATATTCAATATTGAATCCATTTTCAAAGCTATTTAGAAGTGTCAAACTTCTCAAAACATTTCATTCATTCGAACAACTATTCAGCCCTCATCTTCTGTTGACAAAGAGAGAGAAAAAAGTTCTGCAAAGTTATTAAAGACTTTTGTGCTTTTCACCATTCCATGCAAAATCTTTATCAAAAATTTCTGATCATCTTTCAATTCTTCCAGAAATGAATGATTCTTCCATTTCGCAATCGTTATTCTCGACACAATTTGTTTCATGTTTATGATATCCAAAAAACTTTTTTCTATCACTCGTTTTCGAAGAAAAATTCTTCAGTCGTGATGTTCAGCAGGCGTTTCTGAAAAAATTGCGCTCAATAATCAAGTGATGAAGATAAGGAAGGCAGGCGCTTCAAGTCGATCGAAGAAATTGATAAATACTTTTCAACGTTGTCGGGAAAGAAAGATGAATGAAAAAAAACGAAAATAACATTTTATTGAAAAGGAATTTGTTGAAGCCGAATCTTCAACATATTTGTGTGCGTAACAAAGAGATGAAGATAAACAGTGATTAGTTTGTTATCTGACTACTGGCTTTGGACATTTTAGTGAACTTTGTGAGCTTGTCAATAAAAAAACTGTTAATAAAATTTCTCTTTTGAAACAAGCTAACCATATCCTGATGATATTTCGTTCTGGATGAATTGTTGAATTTCCTTGAGGTCAAGTTTTCCACGTGCGTTCTAATTGCATGCGTTCAATTTTGATTTCCACAATAATAACTTTATTAAAGTGCAAAAAAATTCTTCATCATTCCATTTCATTTCATCTTTCACGTTGCAAAATGCAACTTTTTCAACAATTAGAATTTATTTCAATTTTTTGATCAACATTGAAATACTGGCTTGCACTGACGTTCATGACCGTCACCTACGATCCGAAATTCCTTTTTTGCCTTTTCGTCAGTATCCCATTTAAAATAATTTTTTTAATGATGTAAAGTGAGAAGAAAATAAATTTTTTTTTTCTTGTGCAAATAATGAACTTAATATTGAGATAAATTATAATATGGGTTGTTATTTTTGAAAAGTCGCAAATGTTCAATTTTCTGAAAAAACAAAAATTTCATATCTTGATCAAATTTCAGTTCCCGCTCATGCAACTTCACCAAAGCGGAGGATATAATTTGACAATGCCATTTAACACATTCCTGTAAAGTTGAATGAGCGGGAACTGAAATTTGATCAAGATATGTAATTTTTGATTTATTAGAAAATTTAACGTTTGCGACTTTTCAAAAATAATTACCCATATGGGTGATTATTTTTGAAATCATAACTTTTTTCGGGCTGTTCATTTTTCAAACGTTATTTGTCTTTGGGAAGGAATTATGTATTCAATTTGAAAATTCAGCTCAACTATATGAAAAATAAATGCTTTTGCTAAAACAAATATAAAGATATCTTTTTCAAGCATTTTAACTTTTCAATGTTTTTCTGAAAAAATTCAAGGGATTATATTAACAGAAATATTTGAAAGAAAGAAGATGATATCAAAAAAATCACCCCTTTGGAAAATGAGTTTTTAACAAATGCAACAACTCTTTGTTAAAAAAACACTTTTTTCGTTTTATTTATTCTTTTTTTATGAAAAAAAAAATAGTGTGAAACTGTGTTATATAGAGTTATCATTTAATCTTGATATTATTTCTTTTTCAAAACCCTTTTATTTAAGATCTTGCAAATTGCATAGCACAAGCTTGCGATTTTTAAAAAATAACCAGTAATAAACATGTGTTTCGGATTCAATTATTTTTTGTCACGTCGGTTAGTTATTGAAAATCAACGTGGGACAAAAGATTTGACTTCAGGCATTTCCATTGAAAAGATGTGCCCTTTTTATTGAATTTTAAAGATCAAAAAACACAACAAAAATGTGTTCATTTTTTGACATACGAGAAAAGCTGTATTGCATTTTGCTTTATATTTCTTTGATTCTAAGTTACAGATTCTTTTTTCCAATTAATTTCGAAATCTGGTTAAGTTCCAAAATGTTGTTAGTGAATCAGTTTTTTCATGCTTTGTGCATTAAAAGCTAGAAAGTCTATATTTTTCTCCACGTCAGTAATGGTTTTTTTCCATATTTATTTTTACTGATTTTCTGAATTATCGAAAAAAAATCGAATTATATCAATAAATTCATAATATTATGATCAACAAACTTCACTTTGTTTCTTATATAAAATGAAAAATAATTTCCCTTCAGACACTGACTTCATTTTCGTTCCGATGATCAAAAAATAACAAATTTGACTTTTTTGTCAGAAACTTTTTTGAAAAACGTATTTTTATTATTCACTTATTTGAATACTTATTAAATCATATGAAATTCAATAATTATTATTTTCATTATAGAGGTTCTGACGTTAGAATTGTCTCTCGTTCCATCAGGAAACAATTTTTTTGTCAATAGTCACAAAGAAACACCTGTTAAACATGTAATGTTCGATAAAATTTAATCTTCTTATTCCATATGGGTGATTATTTTTGAAATCATATCTTTTTTCGGGGTGTTGATTTTTCAAAGATTGTCAGTTTTTCGAAAGAAAATTTATTTCAAAAGAATAGAAGCATGATGATTGTTTTAAATGACTAATGGTTATTCCGAATGAAAGATAAAAAATGTATTCAATAAGCCTTTTCACTTTTCGATTTTTGTTTATTGATATTCAATAAATATTTTTGCACCGAAATTTTTGCATGATATAATATGATTTCAAAAATAATCACCCATATTATATTTTTTTATGCTTTCACGAATATTTTAACTAGGCCTTTGCGACAAGGAAAAATTTAGCGATGTATGTCGGTCGAAAAGCAAAACCAATGTCGAGAAGGTTTTTTTTTTTTTTTTTTTTTTCCTAAATGAATTTTACTATTCTAAAATATTCAGCTTGTATCTGAATCTCTTTCTGACATGAAATTTTGATAAAAATATATTTTTGAATGAACGAAAATTTGTATTTTAATTGTTATGGAAAAAAAGTTATTTGAAACTTCAATTATGAAAAAGAAAAGCCTAAACAAGTATTATTATTGAAAACAAAATTTATTTTTTTTTTTCTTTGGAAGATGAAAAGAAAAAATGTTAATATTGCAATCAAACCAAAAAAAAAAATTGAATTGCGAAAATAGAAGTTAGATTTATGAAAATGTACTGTTTCTGTTTTGATTATTAAAAAAATATTAAATTAAGAAAATTGAAGTTATGCTGTTTGTTTTCATTTTCAACTATCTGTTTTATTATTTGTGCATCTTTAAATGACCCATAATTGATGCTGTCCATTGGCAGATGCCAGTTGCGAGTTGCCTTCAATAAAATTAAATTCGTGTGCAACAAATGCAATTGATCTTTGACAAACAAAAGAAAATAAGACAAAAAAGTTTTTCTTTAATATGAAGAAGAAGAAGATGGAGTGAGTGATGAAGGCTGATAGTTATATGTTAAGACTGAAGAATTTGTTGAAAACAAAGCCTGAGAATAAGACGAAATAGACGCACGATGCTAAGGAGGAAGATACATTGGCGGAATCGATGATTACAAATGAAGCACAGTTGCTGGCAATGGAAAGATCGACTTGATAAGCTTATTATTCTGTTCATTTACTGTTCGTTGGGTGCTTTACGAAATGGAATCAAGAATTGGAACAACGTGTGTTGCAGAAGAAACTGGTATCTGATGAAGAGTTGACGGAAAATCAGAAGTTGATTATTGATAAGCTGGAGTATCAGAAAATTCACTCACAGAAGATACTTCATTTTCACTTTCTAAGCTGTCTTTTTCTGCCTCATTTTTTAATGTTAGTTCTCTTTCTCTTTTTTTTTCTCTTTCTTCCCTCTCTCTCTCTCTCTCTCTTTCTCTCTTTCTCTTTCTCTTTCTCTTTCTCTTTCTCTTTCTCTTTCTCTCATTTTCTATATCATTCTTACTCCATTTCACTCTGAATTTCGCCTTCCGTATCTTCTGCATATTCACAAGCATTTGAAAGGATTGAACATCAACAAACTCGTATTCCACCTTTAAATCTTCAATCATCTACAGAGCCTCCAGCTGCTTCTCATTCTGCAGCCACGACAGCCTCTTTTTGCAGCTTATTGCGAATTTCCGCAAACTTCTTATCTTTCTGCTTTTGTGATCTTCCCACTTTCTGTTTTGATTGGATTCAGTTCTTAACGGCTTATTCCTGCTTTCGATTCTCAAAAAGTGTTTTCTTCTCCTCCCTCCGCTTTGGCTATTCTTGTTCTTCCATTCTCTTTTGCTCGTCCCTCAGAATCTTCCCAAAAGAAATGTTTTCATTCCCTTCCTTTTCCAGCTCCAATTATCTCTGTTGCCATCGCTCTTTAATCTTCAGCTGCTTCCGCTTTGCTTCCATTGCTGCATATCTCCTCTTCTTTTGTTCTTAATCTCACTGCATCTGAATCTTCCTTTCTCTCTCAACCATCCGAACTCCTTCGTTAACTCGCCCTGCTGCGAGCTGCTGCAATTTGTTGTTTTTTTGAGTCTAATTCGTCTTTAAAGTCATCTGTTCATGCTTCTTTCGTTTCTGTCTTGCCTTTTTTCTTCTTGGTGTAGTCTTCTTCAATTAGTTTTGTCAGCAAAGCATCGTCTCATACCACTCCCTCTAACCAATTCTTCCTCTCGATTTTCTAATTCCTCTTGATCATTCTGAAGTTATCGTTCATCACGATACCCCATATCTCCACAAAGGATTTGTTTTCCCGATCTATAATGTCATCATCCAGCTTCTCCTGCTCCATCACCCGCAGATACCGCAACCTCTCCTTCATATATCGCAACCTGTCGCTCCTTCGCTTTTGGTTGATGTACTGCCAGTTCCAGCTCTCCCGCTTCCTCCTCACGCCTTCCAGCGCATTCCGGATCGCCCAGTGCCACAGGTCCGGAAGCCGCTTCGACACAACTTTCCGCCCTATGTCAATCGCGTCTAGCATCCAAAAATGAGTCGAATCTTCGTTAGCTTGATCTGCTGAATGTGAAATCGAAGACTATTGCAAAGAGATGGGTGAATCGTGTGATGAAAAAGATGCAATGACGTTTGAAAAAGTTATGATAGGCGATAAATATGGAAAAGGTGAAGAAGATGAAGCGGATGAAGTTGATGATGAAAATATACTGCTGTTTAGAGGGAAAGCCGTTTGAGGAAGAGTTTTTGTCATTTATCGTGTTGCTTCAGTCTTTGCCTTCAATTGCTGATGCCGCTGCTGTCAAATGAACAACTGACAATGCAGCTGAGAACAGAAATAGATAGATTTTGTTTTGCTATTTGTGTATTTTCTTCGCTTTGTTGCAAAGTCTTTCTGTGAGTCGACAATGGAATGAAAATGGGTTTATACACAATATATAGTGCATATTGTGAACGTGATTCCGACAACATTGATTGAGAAAGTACTTGCATGGAAGTAATTACAGAAGGATGTGACGGCAGGCTCATTCCAAAAGAAATACTGTTTAAAGAGGAAACTTCATGATAAGATTGGAATTGTTGTGGGAATTGTTGATGGAAATGTTGTTGTTGATGAAGCATTTGCATGTTTAAGAGTTCATTTTGTATATGATCAAGCACTTTCTATCGCTGTTGCTGCGATTAAGATCAAAAATTGTCGCAAAACAAGATGACATTCAGGGAGGTGATTGACGTAATTGAGGTGAAAGATAAAGATGAAGAAGAAGTCGAATTTAAAAGAGGAAAAGAAGAGTGTTGTTGAGAGGAGAAAGATGGATAAGGAAAAGAGGAGATGTTGGAAAGAGGTGAAAAAGAAAAGTTTTTTGGTGGTGGAAGTGGAGGAAGAGAAGAAACAGCTTAAAGAACAAAGAAAGAAGAAAAACGATAACTTTCCAGATTGTTATTCTTCTTTTATTTTTTTTGTTCACAATGAAAATTCAGCTTTCTTTTTCGAAATCATTAGAAGTAACTTTTTCTTTTTCTTATTTCATTAATATAAACTGAATTCTGTTGGTTTTCAAAATTTAGCAACTTCGATTCATTCCAATTTGCACGAGATATTTGACGTTGTGCTATATGAATTATTATGAGCAAGTCATCACAAATAATTATGAATCTTCATCAGCAGAATAAACAATTCTTTCAAATTTCTATCGTTGTTCATCGTATGAAATGATAAAAACAATGATTTTTGTCAAACATTTTTCATGTGTTAACCTGCTATTTCCACAAATCTGAGTATCAAAACTTAAAATGTGTAATTATTATGGAATGCATTCAAAAATATATATATACAGTCAAAACCGGATATAATCACGTCGAATACAATCACATTCGTTTATAGTCACATTTTTCCATTCACCGACATTTTTAGCTCATTTTTCATTCATTTTCCATCGAATATAATCACAGGGATGAAAATATATAATCACATTTTGTTTCATTATGGGTGCTTTTTTCAATGAAAAATCGATTTTTTGATCAAAACTTTCAATTTTTCGCTTTTTCAAAATTATGTTTAAATAAGACTGAATAACATAGGAAAACATAAAAAATTGTTATTTCTATTGAAAAATGTGTTTTTGTGAAGAATTTCCAAAAATAAAAAAATCGACCCAAAATTAATTAATAAATCAATTAATTTTTATTTTTTTCTGTGATAAGCAGCATCGTATATTATCACAATCGGATATAGTCACAAAAAGTTGTGCAAAAACCGATGTGATTATATCCGGTTTAGACTGTATATTATTAAGAAAATAACAAATATATATGAAAGCTGATGAAGCGTCCGACAAAATATGGCTTTGGACAACAAATGAATAATGTCAGATAGATAAATACTCAATATCTTTGAAATTCTTAGAATTTTTCAATCAAAAAATGCAATTCAAAATAAGATCATTATTAAAAATACGTTTCATTAAAAAAAAAGAAATGTATCAAAAATGTTAATCCGTTCGACATATTGATCTTTTTCGACCGACTGATCTTTCGACTGACTGATCTTTGTCGTTCGACTGATCTCGACAAAGATTTGTCGATAACCCATTGAAATTATTTGTGATCAATTAAATTATAATTTGTTTGTTCGAATCTGGAAATAATTAAAAAATTAATAAATAAAAATAATAAAAATTCAATGCAAAAAATGCAATATTTAAATTTGAATGTTATAAAGTTTATCAAAAAATTAAACACAAGCCGACTGTTTTGTCGGTCGACTTGTCGAGTTGATGGAAAAATGTCGGTCTGTCGCAAAGGCCTATTCAAGATGGGTAATAATTTTTGATTTCTGATTTTTCCAATCAAATTTTTCAAATTAATAATTTGTCGCAAAAACTCAGAAATCTATCTTATGTTTTTGAAAAATTTTTAATGAACTTCTTTATTATTGGAGTCAAAATGCATATGAAAGACAATAATTTGAAAGAATGAGAAGCTTTTTTATTATTCTTTTGAAAATAACTGTCAATGAGAAAATTATTAATATGGGACAAAATATTTTGCTTTAAGAATTTTGTTCCATTCTTCTCTAACAAATATTTTTCTCAATTTTGGAATTTTTCTGTATTTTTTTGACATACGAATGCAATGTTTCTCATGATAAGGTTGCGGGAAAAGTTTGGAACAAATCGTTGTTTTATTCATAAATGAAAAAATTTTGCCCCATATAACGAATAAATATATGATTTCAAAAATAATCACCCAGTTCCTTAATAATTACTAAATGTTTGAAATGAAATTGTCCTATGATAAATTTTTTCATTCGATCAAAAAATGTTGAAAAACATGCTCGCTTATTTTTGAAATCTTTCATAATTTCAGATTGCTGATAGTGATGCAGTTTTTTCTTTGTTTTATTTAATCATTGTGAGAAATTCGATCATTATGTTTATCACGAACATTAATGTTTGAGACAAACGACAGATGATGAACTCTTTTCTCAATATTATTCAGTTTTTTGTGACATTTCAAACAATTTCCAACAAATTTCAAATAATAGAAATAATATCATGAAAGTGCTATTATCAATAAGAATTTCGCACGAAAAGACTGAAGTGAGTAGTGACAGGATCACAATAATTTTTCAAGATGAACGTGAAGATTTCAAATTTATTTATTACCTTTTCGAATAAAAAGGTTTTTATCGAATAATGAAATGGATATATTTTCAAAATCATTCACATGTATTCAACTATAATTAACTTGAAAATTCATTTTTCAATAACATATGAACAAGTTTTTCTTGTTACAAATACTGATAAAATTTTTTTGGAACTTGTTGCAAAAAATAAAAAATAAAAAGTGATGATGGTTCATTTCCTTTGAAAATGTGATCATCATCTGTTTCTATTGTTCCATTTTATGACCATGTGGGTGCATGTATTTTAGAACAATATTTTTTATTTGTTCCTTTATATCCAACAACAATAACAAGAGCAAAAAATAAATTGCATTTTTCCCTTCAATTTCATTTGAATAAATTACTCTTTCAAACACTGAGACTCGATTATTTTTCACACATTTTTTATTGAAGAGATTGACATTATTATTATCCTTCATTTTCTCAATGAATAATTTTACTTATTTCCAATTATTGGTTCAACATGTTCGTTTTCTTAGAATTATAAATCTTTTTCTCGAATTTGCTAATTTTAATTTATAGAAATAATAAATTTTGATGATTCCAATGAATAATTGAACGTTTTTTAAATTGATGAATGATTTTTTAGATGATAACCCATATGCGAATAATTTGAGTACTTACTTTTTTGTTTGCGGCTCAAGTTGTGCATGAGCCAGAATGATCGTTTGCTAATCGGGCGCATACCGGATTATCAAGAGTTGAAACGTATTGTTCAAGTGGAGGACAAGTTCATTGTGCAGGAAAATGAAAAGAGAAAACAAAGCAAAATTGGCAGATGCTTTCAAAGAAACTGCTCATATTTTGTTTTGCATCTTTCATTGATTTTGGTGTGCTTTAATTCATATGATGTCTGAGCTGAGCATTTGACAAAATTTTGTATGAAAAAATTTGTTATTTTAGATAATTGCTTTTGCTGCAGCAGTTGTCCTTTTATTTTGGGAAAGCGACTTTTCATTCCGTCATTGCTTTTATACGGTGATGTCAGCTGTCTGTGGCGTGGGACTGGCCGGATTCAACATCTCCAACTCGAAGTTTGGAACCCAATTGGTTCTGATGATAACGATACACCTCGGAAGCTCGTGTCTCTTGTCTCTTTTGCCGTTGATATTGAAAAGAAGGTATATCCGGAAGCATTTCAACCATCCAGTTGTGAGGCAAACAATTGAACTTGAGGATGCATCTCCGACTTCGAAGAAGGAGAATGAATGCAAGCAAGAGTCCTTCATTCAGTTCTCAAAGGAGCAAATAAAAAGAATTCCTCCATCGCCTATTTTCACAATCCAGCTGCCAACGCAACGTGAGGGGGCTGCTTCCAAAAGGCGTCTGAACGAGCACATTACCTCTGCTCACACAATTCATATGCATCCTTCGCCTCTGTCAGCATCGTGTTCGCTGGCTTCGCTTCCGCCGAGGCCACAGAAAGAGAAAAGAGCGGAAAACAAGCTGCCGAAAGCATCAGCGATTTCTTCTTTCAATGGGCATCCTGTTCAGCCACCTTCTGTTGCTTATGCACCACGCACGCCTCACTCAGCTGCCTATTTCGGAACTCAGCATTTCATTCCAACAAACTCTCCATCATCGTCATCGTCATCGTCATCGCCCTCTTCCTCTCCTCCTCTTCTTTCTTCTTCCTCTTCTTTTTCAACTTCTTCTTCTCCTTCTCCCTCGACTCCTCCAATCAGCGTTAGCACACATCCAATCACAGCTGCCCTCTTTCAGCCTCCGACTCCTCCGCGTGTATCGCTGAACTCCCCACATCCAATCATTTCTTCCTCTTCTTCTCTTTCTTCTTCTAATTCTTCTCTTTCTCCTTCTTCTTCTTCTTCTCCTCTTCCTCTGTCTCTTCCTCGTTCGTTTGCCAATCTTCCTCCAGCTTTCACTTACAGCCCGTCTTTCTGCGCTGCTTTTCCAGCAAAGCAAAAGTCTTCTCTTTCTTCTTCTTCATCATCTTCAAATAGAAATGCCAATCAAAGGAATTCTCGAAGGTTCCCTCGTCCCATTACTCTCAATCCTCCCCACAACATCAATTCGAAGTTGCTCAATACACCTTCTCCTCTCCCTCCTCCTCTTTTTCCTTCATCTTCATCTTCCTCCTCAATTCATTTTCCTGCTTCTTCTTATCATTCTTCTTCTTCCTCCTCATTTCCTCCCCCGCTGCTCAGCAACAGCAGCTCAGCCACAGCCACTCTGGCGCCACACGCCGCCCAAGTTCTGATTCAGCTGCTGGACGAAGCAAGAAAGGAGAGCAAGAAACAGAGGGAAGAAGACATTGCGCGGAAAGGAAGAGGGAAAGAAGGAAAAGAGAAAGGAAAAGAGAAAAGAAAAGAAAGAGAGGGAGAAGGAGAAGGAGGAAAAGCAGACTCTTTTTGTGGTGATGATAGGACATCGAGTGTGATTGCGACCATCAAGAACGAAGGATATGTTGCACCAGCCACAGCGCTTAAGCGGAGACACGGTGTGAGGTTTTTGCAGAAGATGAGGGAGAAAAGAGCCAAGCAGAGAAAAGATGAAGAAATGGAAAAAGAAAGAGAGGAGTCAAATCGGAAGAGCAAAGCAGATGATAACAACGATGCAGAAAGAGGAATTGCGGGTGTGGAGGAGATGAAAGTGAAAGTGAAAAAGGAAAACGATATGGGAGAAGAAGAAGAAGAAGAAGGAATGGAAGGGATGGAAGAAGAGGAAGAGCAAGAGAAAACGACGCTGCCGTTGTATCTCTTCTCTTTGGAGTATCTCGGCATGGGCGAGATTATCCGCTCGATGATTGCGTATGTGCTGACGTGGTATGTTGTAGGCACTGTGTTGCTTGCTGTCCCTTCCTTTTGCAGTCCTTCCATCCGCCTCAACATTCAGTCCTGTCTGCAGCAGACTTTCCATCTTTCTGCTACCACAGTGGCTGCAAACGAGGCGGATGCCCCCTGTTTTTTCCGGGTGTTGTGGTGGGGCCTGTTCACAGCAGTATCTGCATTCAACGGGGCGGGGCTGAGCATCACACCTACATTTTTTTGGGAGTCGATCAGAGGAGGAAACCATCTTGGAGCGATTGTTGGGGTGGTGCTGATGATTTTGGGGGGGCCAGCGATATTTATGCTTCCGTTTTCTGTGTGGATGAGGGGGAAGAGGAGGTATTTGAGGTGGAGAGAGAAGAAACAGAGGGAAGAGATGGAGATGGTGATGAGGATGGAGGAGGAAGAGGAGGAGGCAAGGAAAAGAAGGAGAAGAAGAAACAAAGGAAACGAGGTGAAGAAAATGGAGAACACAGGGCAGGAAGAAAAAGAAGAAAAAGAAGGAGGAGAAGGAGGAGAAGAAAACATCTTTGATGATGAATCCAAATCAAAAAACCCACAAAGTATTCATCCCTCCTCCTCCTCCTCAAATACATCCTCGCAGAGTGTTCTGCAGCTGGAGCAAGAAGAGCTGAAAGGAGAAGAGGCGAACGGATCTGCTGGGTCGTGCCAGGCGATCGACTATGTGCTGGCGCATCCCCGTGAGATATACTCTTCACTCTTCGACTCTGCAGAGCTGATCGTGCTTTCTGTCTGCTTCTTCTCTCTCTGTCTTCTCGAGGTGGTGTTCATTCTCGCTTTTGGGGCGCAGACAGCCCCGCTTTCAGAAGTGCACCCAGTTTTGCGCGTGTTCATGGCGGTTGCGCACAGCGTGAGCGACAGAGGATGCGGGATGGGAGTGATTGACTTGTCGAGGATGGAGCCTGGGGTGATCCTTCTGATCTGCTTCACGATGGTGCTTTCGGCGTATCCGTTCATTCTGACGCTGCATGCAACAGCGATTTCGGTGGAGAAGGCTGAGGCGGCGGAGGAGGAGATTGAGGAGAAAGAGGAGAAAGAGGAGGTGGCTGTGATGGAAGGAGGAGAAAGAGGAGAAAGAGGAGAGGAAGAAGTGGAAGAGGAGAAAAGAAGTTCATTTGATGCATCTTCAGAGACAGAAAAAGGATTGAGAAGAAAGCGAAGTGAAAACACAGAAAGCGATCAGATTGACAGTTCGATTGAGGTTGGGGTGAAGGCAGAGGCGAGAAAAAGGTGGGAAGAGGAGCAGAAGGAGAGGAAGAGGAGAAGGAGAAGGAAGATGGTGAAGAAGCTGTTGAAGAAGGAGAAGAGGAAAAGGAAGAGGAGGAAAATGGAAAGAAGAGGAGGAAAAGAAAGAGGAGGAAGAGAATCGGCAGAGGTGATCCAGAAGAAAGAGAGCGAAGAGCGTTTTGAGGACTATTTTCCGAGTAGCCATTCGCTGCACAATTCAGCAGAAGAAGATTCAGATGAAGGCAAAAGCAGTTCTGAAACATCATCAACTTATTCTTCTTCTTCTTCTTCTTTTTCTTCTTCCTTTTCATCTCTTTCATCTTCATATTCATCACTTTTTTCTTCTTCCTCTTCCTCTTCCATTTCCTCTCCTTCAAAACCCTCCAACTTTCAGTCCAATCAATCCACACCACATCTTTCTCCTCCCTTTTCAATTTACACAGCAAAATCCACATTTACCACTCGCCCATTCAGAGACGAGCCATTTTCTTCTTCTTCTTCCTCCTCTTCCTCTTCTTTTCCTTCTTCTTCTTCTTCTTCGAAGTTCTCTTCTCTTCTTTCTCCACTGAATGAAAGGATGGAAGGCTCAGATGAAATGATTGCTCCGATTTCTTCTCCTTCCTCTTCATCTGAATCACCCGAATTTCAGGCATCAAATCTGCTATGCCCTCCTCCTTCTCATCCTCCTCCTCCACTTCCTTCTCCCTCATCATCATCATCTTCTTCTTCTTCTTCTCATTCTTCTTTACTTTCTTCATCTCAGCAAGATTCCAATCATCAACCAATCACTGCTCCATCTTCTTTGCCTCTTCCTCTTCTTCCTCCATCATCACCATCTTCCTCCTCCTCTTCATCTTCTTCATCTTCTCAAATATCTCCTTCTTATTCACTTCCTCTTGATGTCAGCCACATAACACAATCACATCCTTCCTCTTCTCTTTCTTCTTCTTCCTCCTCTTCTCTTTCTCCTTATCCTCTTTCCCTTTCTTCTTCTCAACCGCATTTGCGTCGTCATCCAATCAAGCAAAACAGAAGTGAAGAATTAAACACGAAAAGTCAAACTGTCTTGCCAAAGAAACATCATTTGAATAGCAAAGGGGAAGAAGAAGATGATGATGAAGAAAATTTGAAGAAAGAAGAAGGAGAGGGAAAAGAAGGAAATGAAAAAAATGAACATATTCATCACCATCATCATGAAAATGATAACAAACATAAACATCATCATCATCATAGCAATCATTCAATTCATAAACTTAGCTGTTTGAATGAGGAAAGTGAGGAGATGAAAAGAAAGAGAGAAAGAAGAAAAGAAAGAGAAAGAGAAAGAGAAAGAGAAGAAGAAGAAAGAAAGAAAAATCAAATTAGTTCAACATATACTCATCTTCCTCTTCCTGTTTCAAATTTCCCTTCTTCCTCCTCCTCCTCAATATACATTCCTTCTTCTTCATTTCTTCCTTCTCTTCCTTCTCATTCGTCTTCTTCTATTCCTTTTTCTATTCCTTCCTCTTCCTCTTCCTCTTCCTCTTCCTCTTCTCTTCTTCTCCCTCATCGCCCTCTTTCCATTCTTCAGCCATTCAAAAACACAATTTCGTTGTATCGAAAAAGAGTGAGCGACAGAACAAGCAAAGATTGGCACCAGAGAGGAAGATTTATTCAGCCTGTGTTTGTGGCAAAGGGGGGAAGAGAAGAAGAAGAAGAAGAAGAAGAAGAAGAGGAAGAAGAAGAAGATGATGAAATGAAAGGAATAAGAGAAGAGGAGGAAGAAGAAAATGAAAGAGAAGGAGAAAAAGAAAGAAAAGAAAAAGAACAAAGTGATGTTGATTCAGGATTGCTTAACAGCCAAAGCCTTTCTCAATCATCACCATCATCATCTATTTCTTCTTCTTCTTCAAATAATAATTATCCTCCTCCTATTCTGCTTCCTCTTCCAATATCCTCCTCTTCCTCTTCTTCTCTTCCCTCTCATCATCAGCCAAACAAATCTCGTTCATTTTTTTCTCTTCTTTTCCGTCGTCCTTTCGACAGAAAATACGAAGTTGATGTTGAAAAAGGTGGAATTTCGAATGTTTCTTCTTCTTCTTCTTCTTCTTCTTCTTCTTCTTCCCTTCTTTCTTCTCCTTCTATTTCTTCTCCTTCTTCTCAATCTTTTTCTTTTCTTCCTCCTCTTCCAACAAACAATGAACAAATTCAAACAAACAAACAAACAAAACAAGAAGAACTGAATTTGGGTAATTCTTTTTATTCGCAAAATTTAAGAGAAAATAAAGAAAATAAAGAAAATAAAGAAAATAAAGAAAATAAAGAAAATAAAGAAAATAAAGAAGAAAAGGAAAAAGAAGAAGAAAAGAAGGAAACATCAAAAGATTCGTCGAATTTGAAAGGAATTGCAAAAGTGTTCAGTTCTCTTTCTTTGATGGAACAAGAAGAGAAGAGAAGAAGAGAAAAAAGAAGAGAAAAAGGAAAAGATAAAAAGGATGAAATAAAAGAGAATAACAACAAAGAAGAAGAAAGCAATGAAGAAGAAGAAGACGATGATGATGATGAGAAAAGCAAAGAAACAATTGAACCAGATCTTCTCTCAGGAACATATTTAACATCCAATTCTTCTTCTTCTTTTCCTTCTTCTCCTTTATCTTCTTCTTCTTTATCTTTTTCTTCTCCTTTATCCTCTTCTTCACCAAAATATCAAACAGAAACAAACATTTTTCTTTTGTCTCCTTCTCCAAACGAAACACCCAAAAAAGACTATTTGGAAGGAAAAAGAAGAGAAAAAGAAGAAGAAGAAGAAGAAGAAATGAAAGATGAAGGAAAAGAAGAAATTGGAATGAAAAGAGCAATTGATGATGTTTCAGATGAGATGAAAGAAGAAGAAAGAGAAAAACACAAAGAAGATGAAGAAGGAAAAGAAAGGAAAGAAAATGGCAGCAAAACCAAAGAAAAGCAAACAAACTCTTCAAAATATGGATTATTTTCTGAATTTCCAGACATTTCTTCTTCCTCTTCTTCCTCTTCTTCTTCAACAGTTTCGTTCTCAGGCAACGAAGAACAAGAAATTCCTTCTTTTTCAACAACAACAACATCATCATCAGAAAATTTGAGAAAAGAGAAAGAAGAAGAAGAAGATGACGATGAAGATGAAACAGAAATGAAAGCGATTAAAACAGCAAATGCATCACAAATGATGGATTTGAATGAAGAGAAAAGAAATTTCGATGTTTACAAAAGGAAAACTTCAATTCTTCCTTCATCATCATCATCTTCTTCTTCTTCGTTAACCCCTTCTCAAATTTCTTCACCTTCCCAAACAGACAAATCAACAAAATCAAACAAATCCCCAAACAAATCTGTCAGTTCCCCAAATAAATCAAATAAATCGAATAAAACGAATAAAACAAACAAAAAACCAAAATTAACCTTTTTTGAGCGCTATCCGTCAATCCACTTGCTTTCCCGCCTTTTCATTGATTTTGCCTCCATCCAGCGCGAACAGCCGCTTTTGAGAGATTTGATTTGGCTTTCTGTTGGGTGGCTGATTGTTGTGTGTGTTGAGTTGCCGTTGGTTGAAGGAGAGAAAGGAAGTTGTGAGAGAATGAAGGAAATAAATGGAATAACCGGAATAAATGGAGTGAATGGAGTGAATCAGATTAAAGGAATACAAAAAATGAATGAAAGCGTGGAGAATAGCAAAACACATAATTTTTCTTCTTCTTCCTCTGATTCTTCTCCCTCTCACCCACCTTATCTCTCCTCCCTCTCTCTTCTGCACGAGCTGGCCTCCGACTATTCCGGAACAGGAATGAGTTTTGGCTGGTTTGGCTCAGAAACAGCACTTTCTGTTCATCTTTCGGGTGTCACACAGTGGATTGTGATTGTGCTGATGGCGATGGGGAAGCAGAGGGGTTTGCCTTCAGAAGTGGACAGATCGATTGCGAAGGGCTCGTTTGATGGAGCGCCAGAGGAGGTGTTTCGGCTGCTGGGGTGGGAGGAGGTGAGGGAGATGGGGCTGACGAGGGAAAGAGGGAAGGGGAAGGGGAAGACGAAAGGGAAGAAGGAGAAGGAGATGAAGGAGAAGGGGAAGAAGAAGGATAAAGGAGAAGAAAATGAGAAAAAGAATGAGAATGATGACATTTCAAAGCAATCAACAGAAACAACAAAAACGAAAGTTTTTAGCAAAACACCTTTGAGACATGTTGTTTTTCCTTCTTCTTCTTCTTCTTCCTCTTCCTCTTCCTCTTCTTCTCTGCAAAGCAAAGACTTTCCAAATATCTCTTCCACACTCACCACAATTGCACACACTCCTCTTTTTCTGACTTCTTTGCCTGACTCAAGCTACACTTTCTCTTCTGCCCTTCCATCAATCAAATCTTTATCATCATCTTCATTATCATCTTCTTCTTCTTCCAATCCATCAAACTTGAAAGGAAGTGTTTTGGAACAAAATGATTTGTCAAAATCGAATCATTTGACTCGCTCATCTTTCATGGACATTTTTGTTCCTCCTCCTGTTTCATCGTCTTCATCGTCGTCATCGTCATCTTCTCCTCCTCCTCCCTCTTCTTCATCTCCTGTTCACCCTTCTTTTCATCCTCCAAATCATTCTTCTAGTTTGTCTTCTTCTTCGTCATCTTCTCCTTCACCATTAAATCAACCTAATTTATGAAAAATTGAAAATCCTTTTTGTGATTTCATTTTTTCTTTCAAATGAATTATGTTCTGGATTGAAGTGAGTGAGAATTTTTGATTTTAAATTATATTTTTTAATTTCATTATTAAAAATTTGTTATTCTTATTCATATTATTATTGTGATGTTTTCGTGTAAAGACTGTTCAAAGAGCATATTGCGTTGTATGTAGAATGGAAATCAATTGCTTATATATGTCATATTCAAAGCCAACAGATTTTTATTTTGTTTGTTGGCAAATCTTATTTGTTTAGAATTTTTGATTGTTGTTTGTTTTTACAGGTTTTAAATAGTTGTGTTTTATTCACACTTTATGCATGCTTTTTGCACATTGATTGTTTTGGTTTTTTTTTTTTCAATTTGATTATTTTAAATTTTTGTTGGTTGCCAAAATGTTTAAAGTGGTTTCGCTAATTTCAATGATTCACTGACAAGTGCAAGAAAGTGATTGCATTAAAGTTGTATTCTTATATATTCTGCATTGCTTATTGCTTAGTATTCGCAATTTCGACAATTTCATTTTTTTATTGAGAAAGGAAACAAAAAATCGATATGTTTTGTAACTCAATTTGAGTTCCGAAATTGATTGCTGCATTTTTTTTCCCAAAAGGAAACAAGAAACAAATCATTCAAACAACTTTCATTCTGAAAAACATTCGTTTCAATTTGCTTTGTTGTTTATTTCAATTTTTTTCTGTTTGCCAATCGAAATACATGCAACTTTGAATCATTTGACATCTCATAACTTTTTTTGGAATAAAAAGGACGTTGTTCAAAAAGGAGAAGAAAAAAGAAAATGCAAAAGGCATAGAAAAGTGCTCTTCATTCAAATGTTCAAAAAAAATAATCTGCATAATAGTCAGAAAGAGAATCATCATAACGATATTTCAAAATTCGTGAAACAACATGAAAGCTTGTGATGATGTCTTCATATCCTTCTTCTTCCATTTTAACAAAAACTTTCTTTTTCGTTGACTTTCTTTTCGTTTCTTCTTTTTCATCTTTCTCTTTCTCTTTCATTCTTTTTGAAATCACCAAAAAGAATTTCAAGCATTTCATCAAATGGCGATTCAATGTTTGACTTTGAATCTCCTCCAAGACAGCATCAAATGACCAACCTTTCAAAATCCCTTCAATCTTCATTGTTCTGTTCATCACTGTTCCATATAATATATTCACGCAACATTCGCTCATATCCATGTTTATATCCCTTGCAGCTCTGAGTAATCGCACAATGCTGTCGACAAGCAGAACAGATTCTTCGTTCCACAATTTGCACATGGTCAAATAACGGCCAATCGCAAAGAGCCATTTCATCATCATGTGCTCTTCTTCTGGTTCTTTTCCTATTCCTTTTTCTTTTTTCGCTTCTTTTTGCTTCTTCTTCCAATCTTCATGTTTCATCAACTTTTCGAGTCCTTTTGAAGCTTCTCTTACAAAATGCATCTCATTCACAATCACTCCCTCCAAACTTTCGTCGAACACGAATCTTTTTATCAAAAACTGCCAAGCAGACTGATAAGCAATTTGAGTGAGATGGCGATGTTCCTGATGATACAGGATGATTTCTTTGATTTCACTTAAATACAATTCTTCAGGAATTATCTGAATCAAAGATCATAAAAAAAAACCTTAAAGAATGGGGGGAAAATGGGAAAGTGCTCAAACAAAATCTCCAACATTGCCCAATGCAAGCAATGCAGTTTCTGCTTCTTTTTGTGTTTCTTTGCTTTCATCCTTGTTTGATGCCACTTTCAAAAGGGGTGGCACACAAATGTTTGTCATGGTTTTTGGAAGGTCATCATATTCGTAATAAAACAAAAGATAACATTCACAAAGATCAATCAATATCTTCTCATCTTTTTCTTCTTTCTTCTTCTCTTCTTCAACAATCAGATTTTTAATTCTTTTTCCCAATGAAGAATTTTTGAAGTGACCAACATTAAGTCTTTTCATTGCATTTAAACGCCCCATGTGCTTCGGAAAAAGCAATATATTTCTTAAAGGAATTTTCTTTCCCTTCGTGATTTTTGTGATTTTGTCAAACATTTCAAATGAACAAATTGTGAGAAATTCATCCTTGCTCATCTCATCAATAAGTCCATTCATTTCTTCGATTTTCTGTTTCTGTTCATCTTTTGAATACACTTTCAGCACTTCAAACAGTTCTTCAAAAAACATGAAAAGGATGAATAATTGTTTGTATTTCAAAACAGTCAGAAATGAACAAACTCAAAAACTTGTCCACAATGTTCATTTCTTGAATTCCATCATCTCCAACATCCATTCTGTTTGTGGTTCATTCAGGACACAATGAGCACAATAAACACTTCGAACAATGAGATTATCAGCAAAAACAAACTTCTTTTTTTATCTGACTGTTTGGAAACGCTTTTGATTAAAAACCAATTACAAGGCTATTTTCAACAAACAAATGTGCAATATGTCACACAGCAAAACCAATGATTGTTTTTGTATTGAAAAGAAAAGCACACTTTTTCTTTATTTTGATCAAACCATCATCACATATATTTTTCTTGAAAAAAAAGTGCCATTTGTTTATTGTTTTCATTTTTTCCCTTTATCAATGGACTTAAGTTTATTTTACAAATATGAATAATGACAGAAGAGAAAATGAAAACAAAATTAGGTGATGAGAAAAGTATGTTATTCGTATTTGAAGTGACTTTTGGGTGAAAAAATGGAAATGAATATGATTTTTGAATAAAAGATTTAAAGTTTTTTCATTTGTTATTATTTCATTCTTGTTCGCTTTCATTCGATAAATCTCAGGAATTGTTTGAGGGTTTAGTTATGAAAACAGATAGTCAAAATGGAATAACAGAACAAAAGCATCAGAGATACCATGTGAAAGAAGTGATGAATTATATTCAGCTGCATATCGAAGACCAAGGAAACGCTCCTTAATCAAGATAATGGATTATATTTTTACATAAAAAAAGGTTAATGCAAAGAAATCTTTTGGAGTTCGATTTCAACTGCGAAAAAATAATTTACAGTCTTTCACAAGGTCATTTCAAAAAGAGACGTTCACGTATTAGCATGCAATTTTGTTGAATGAAATTGACGCCAATGGCCACTTGACTTCATATGAAAGGAAATATCAAGCCGAAGACGGAGAAGATGAATATTTGTGATATGATCTTTCTTCCATTGCATCTTCCCGCCCAATCTTCAAACGCTCTCCTTTCAGATATGAAAATTTTCTTCAATGAAATTACAACATCTTTTCACTTCTGCTCCTTCTTCACTTGGCGCCACATGCTCAGCTGCAAAGACATCGATGCCTGGATAGTAGCTGCAGAATGAGCTGTCTGGCAAACAGTACGATTGCAGGTTCAGAGGAGGGAAAAATACAACGAAGCAAAATGAAGAATAATTGTCCTGAACACAGGAGTTCGTGATGAAGCCAAAACAGAAAGTCAAAGAAATCACAAAAATGAATTTGAAGCTTTGATGATACTCAAGATACTGGTTGTGTCATGGGAAGCACAAGTCCGTTTCAACTGCTTCAGACACAAATGCTGCATCCTTTTGCATCTGATGCATCTCTTAATATGGCATTGTCGATGTTGTCATCCTCAAATGAAAGAGTCCAAGCGAATAATCATGCACATGGTTTCAGAGTCCTCACCTCTCGTGAAATCTATGCATTCATCAGCTAATATGCAACCTTCTTCTCCATCTGCAATCAAAGAAAGTTTTGCTCTTTTTCTTTTCATCCATCTTCACTTTTATCTCAACATTTCAATACATCATCTTCCTTTCCCTAACAATCATTGTTGCCTTCTTCCTTTGCTGATGAATCTTCCTATCTTCACATATTTATTTCTATATAATTTCTTCAAATATTTGTTCATCGTTTTCTTCTTCATTTCACTCATTATTTCTGGCACAGAAGCTGATGAGAATAACTCTGATTACACAATATGGATAATGTTAATAATGGAATTGTGATGTGATTTGAAGTAGACTTGCATGTGGAAGAAGATGACGAATGAAAGAGAAATGAATGTTATCACAATAAATTGGCTGTTCTTCAACAACGTTGAGGAGGAAAGATGAAAAATGTTGACGTTCATTCAGCGATTCTCATGTTGAGGATGATGATACAATTTAAATGAAATCTTCATGATCAAGGCACAATGCTCACTTGATCAAGAACAAAAATTGAAATGGGGCACAAGAATCACTTTTCTGAAAAACAAGGAAGAAAACAAAAACCATCGAATTCTCTTTCATTGGCTGTGGTGATAAAGAAAACAAACTTCAAATTATAATCACCTTGCTCACTCAAAATGGCTGTCCCTTCGAAGAATGAAATCCAGATGCAATTGGGTTGAATGTTGTTCGACTGCCAACAAATAATTGATAATGTGTAATATCTTCGATGGCGTTTCTCATTTGTTTTGAAGAAAAAATGGAATCAGGAAGAGAATTTTGTTGCTTTCCATGTCTGCATGGCGCAGTCCGAGAAACAGGAAAACTATATGAATAAAACCGATATTTTTGGGTTCTTCTTTTTTTTTTATTGAATTCTTGCCTTTTTAATGTGATAAATATCCTTCCCCTTGGTTGGCAAGCCACTTTTCTTGCCCAAAAAGCTTCTCCTTTGCCTTATGCTCCAATATACTTTATAGTTTTGTGCAGATTTTGTCTTCACAGAATACCATTTATAAATCTTCATTCAATGAAACATCAGTCGAATTTGTTTTCACCTCTTGTTCCAATAAAAATCATGCATCTTCCGTAACTTCCTTTATTTCCCAATGTCTATATAATAATCTGCTCCATTCTCATCGTATTGCTCCACAAAGCGGAGATTGGCCATTTCAACAATAACTCATATTTCTGCACTTTGGAAAGGTCACAGATAGAAATATCCTCACAACATACAGAACAATACAAAATACATACATTATGTCTTTTTGTGTTATTGATGAAATTGGTGTATTTCCCTTGGCCATACAATTTTCAAAAATCAACAGAAAGAATTTCATAACCAGCGCAAAGATAAAGATGTATTGTCCTCTGCAAATGTCAATTATCTTTTTCTATTGAAAATGTTCATTCTCAGTTCTTTCATTTGAATATTCATTTTTCAGTTCAAAGAAACAACTTCGATCTTTGATTCCATTACAAAAATTCCAGAAATATTCATCGTTGTTTCTCTTCATAACTATTTGTCACAAATGCAAATGCTAAGAAGCATGGTGTGAACGCAAATTTTTTATGACCATTTTTGAGATTTTGTTATCGTGTATTTTCGACAAAACAAACAAATGCTTGTTCAATGTGAATGATAAAAATTTTTATTGTTTTTTGAATAAAATGTTCATATAAAAATGCAGGCAAAAAGCGTAACTGAAAAATTCTATAGTGTGCATTTATCGTTGCATTTGAAATGCTAGTGATTGTGGTTCTTTGTTTAATTTTTTATTGAAGAATTATTTTTTAAGCTTAAACATTGCATTGAAGATGAACAGAAAGCGATAATTGTTGAAATGAATGAAGTTATAGAAGAGATGGATATAGATGAATTCAAATATGTTTTTACGAGAGAATTGTTCAATGAAATTGACAAAATGATTGAACAAAAGAAATTGACTTTGGAGAATGCGTGTTTGTTAATAAAGCATATTGGCTATTACAAAGAACTGGAAAATATTTATATTCATGGATTTGAAGAATCTTTGTTGAATAATAAATTTGAAGAGATGATTATTATTGAGGAGAAAAATAAAAAGGAAGGAAAAAATCAAAAGTATTTAGTTGATACCTGTGAATCCTATATTTTGATGAATGATATCGAAATTTCAGAGGAATTGTTTTCATACTGTGTTCTGTGCCTTCTGACAGTTGCAGTAAAGAAAGAGGAAAGCGAGGAAGTTCAAAAGGAAGTGGAAATGGCGTTGTTTGCATTGAGCAAATGTTACTATTTTGGAGTTTGCTTTTCTTTTTAAATTTTGATAATATTGAAATTTTTCATTTTTGTTGAGAAATTGGATAAAGAGCTATTTTTGAGCGAGATCAAAGAGATTATCCACCATCACCAGGAACATCACAACCTAACACGACTTGCGTATCAATCGGCTTGGGAGCTTTTGATTCACACATTATTTAGAGAAAAAATTTATGAACAAGTGATTGTGAATGAGCTGCATTTTGTGAAGGAGGCAAAAAGAGAAATGGAGGAGCTGACAAAGTGTGTGAATTGGAAGAGAGAGAAAGAAGAAGAAGATGGAAGAGGAGAAAGGAAAGAAGAAGTTGTTTTATTGGGATGGCTGAATTCATTGGAGTTTTTCTTTCGTTTCTGCGAATTGCGTAATGGAGGATATGTTGGGCTTTTCAGAAGCATTGTTCAAATATCGGGAGCGGCAAAGGATAATTACCGAGAAATAAGAGAGAAATGCATTTATCTTTTGGGAAGAGCAGCAGAAAATGGATTTGTGGAAGTTGATGAGTTGCTGAAAGGAGGAGCTATTGATGCTGTCTTGGAGGAGATCTCACAGCAATCATTGAATTGTTGGGCATATTCTTGTCCTGAATTCTTTATGAATCTTTCCAAAAGATTACAAGAAGAGACAAAAGATGAAATGGAAGAAGCGAAAAGAAAGGAGTTGAAAAGAAAAATATATGACAAGATGGAAGAAGAAGGATTTGATGATTTCATCATCAAGTTAGAACATTTCATGTTTGTAGAACGTTTTTCGTTGTATTATCCTGGCGAAAAGTGGGAAAGAGATATTATTCTTTTGTGAAGAAGGTATTTTATTTTTATTTTTATTTTTATTTATATTTATATTTATATTTTTATTTTTATTTTTATTTTTATTTTTATTTTTATTTTTATTTTTATTTTTATTTTTATTTTTATTTTTATTTTTATTTTTATTTTTATTTTTATTTTTATTTTTATTTTTATTTTTATTTTTATTTTTATTTTTATTTATATTTTTATTTTCATTTTCATTTTTATTTTTATTTTTATTTAAATTTTTATTTTTATTTTTATTTTTATTTTTATTTATATTTATATTTATATTTTTATTTTTATTTTTATTTTTATTTATTTATTTATTTTTTTTTTTTTTTTGGAAAAAAGAGAATCAATCGACAGCTGGCTGATCCTTTTTGAAATCATACTTTCGTTCGAGTTTTGATTTAAAAATTAATCTCAATGGGATTTTTGTAAAAAATTTGTTACTGCAATAACAACATCATATACAACGAGTATTATCAGTTTTGTTCAATTTTACAAAATCCCATTGAAAACAAATTTTTGATCAAAACTCGAACGAAAGTATGATTTCAAAAAGGATCAGCCAGCTCTTTTAATCACACCCATTCTATTCATATTTGTTTTGTAAAATTTTTCTTAAATAAGCACTGAATAAAAGTGTTTTGGAGTTTTTTGACAAATTTTTTTTTTAGCATAATTATTAGATAAATTGTGAAATAAAAATTTATTTCAAAATAAACTATTTATTTCAAGATTCCCCAGTAATTTTAAATTAAAGGTAATGTTTTTAAGAAAAACCAAAGTTTTTAAATTGTGACCTGGCAGTCTTGCATTTGTCAAAAAACAATGTTTTGAGGGAAAAAGTCAAAAATGCATCAACATTAAATATTGTGTTGTATATTTCGCTTTTAAAGCATTTTTCGCAAGTTTTCCAAAAAAAGTTTGATCTTTTCACTTGGAAGTGGAAAAATGAAGTTTTTTCACAAAATAATGAATTCAAACAAGAAGATAAACGTTCATTAAACATTTGCATCCATCTGTCAGATAGGTTTTTCTAATATCTGTTGAGTTTCGCTTTTTTTATATTTTGAACTTTCTGTATTTTAGTGAAACAACGAAATAATCAAAAACGATTGGTTTACACGAAATCAACAAATAACATTTGACAATATTATTTAAACACTTTTCTAATTTTGAAAAATTTGCATTGATTAATATTCATTTATGTAAATGATCAAATCATTTTCAAGGTTTCTCGACACATATGGATTGAAAACAAAAATGCAATTAAAACCTGTGTGAACATTTTTTTTGCAATATTCAGTGAGTTTACACCTTTTTATTCATTTTTTTGATTATGAAGAAACACACATTCAGAAAAAATTTCTTTATGTGAAGCTTTGCAACTGCAATGCTTGCTTGAATCAAGGATGTTGATAACACACAAAATAATGCACTGGTTTGATATCATTGCTGAAACAAAATCTTGATTGAAAAATATTTTTTCTTGTAATTTTTGCAAAACTGTTTTCGGAATGAAAAACATTTCTAAAAAGATGGACAAAGACAGAAAATCCTTGGAATGAATTCTTTGATTGAAGAAAAGAATGAAAAAGAATTTGTATCAGCTTTCACAAAAAGAGCTTTTCAACAAAATTTAAAAAATGATAAAAGAAAGGAAATTTTCAGTCGAAAATGCGTTATTCGTAATGAAGCACATGGAATATTGCAACGTGCTATTAAACATGATAAATTTCGGTTTTTTGTATTCTTCGTTAAACGAAAGGTTTGAAAAGATGATTATTAATGAAGAGAAGAGAAAAGATGAAAAGAACGAAAAGCTTTTAACTTATCTTTGCGAATGCTATATTTTTCAAAGCAACTTATTTTCATATAAATTGCTTTCGATTTGTGTGTCTTGCCTTCTAAAAGTTGCGTTGAAGAAAGAGGGAAATGAGGAAGCTCAAAAAGAAGTGGAAATGGTATTGCTGGCTATGAGCAATATTCGATGTTGTGTATGAATGTTCCTTTTTTTAAACTATCATCTATCTTTTTGTTGATACTGTTGATTTTTATATTCTTTTTATAAAGGTTGTTGAGCGAGAACTGGATATGGATGCTATCAAAGAGATCATCCAATATCATCAGGAGCATCCAACCTTAAACGACTTGCCTATTAGTCTGCTTGGAAGATTTTGATTAACCGATTTTGGGATGACAATAGATTGAAAGATATTGCTGTGAATGAGCTGCATTTTGGAAGAGAAGCAGCAAGAGAATTGGAGAGTTGTCGAAGAGTGTGGATCGGAAGAAGAAAGAAGAAGAGGAAAAAGGAAAAGTGAAAGAAGTGCTGGTTATTTGGAGATGGATTATCGAAATTAACTATTTCCTGTTGTGGCACAAATTGTGGAATGAAGAATGTTCTGCACTTATTGGCTATGTTGAAGGAGTGCTTGTTGCATCAAAGGACTGTCGCGAAGAGATTTGCAAACAATTCACATTTTTATTGAAAGCAGCAACGAGTGACAGATTTGTGAAAGTTGGTTGCTTGATTAGATGTGAAGGTACTGATGAATTTGTGGAGTAGATTCTAAAATCAACAAGGTTGACGAAATGAGACATTATTTTTTTGGAGTATTTTTTGTGATTTCAAGGCGATTGAAAAAAAATGAGAATTGTGAATTCAACGAAAAAGGAAGAAAGACAACCAAAAGGAAAGCTTTCGAATAGATGGAAAAAGAAGAATAAGAAGATTTCAATGAAAGCTTATTTGGAGCGTCACATTTTCTTAATAGTAAAAAATATTTTGAAACACCGTTGAATATTTCAAAATTCTTTGAGATTATATAAGGAAATGAACTGCATTTTTTTCATTTTCTATTTTTTATTATTGCTTTGTTTCATTTCGAATTTGTGAATAAACGAATTTACAAAATAACTTCTTGTTTCTAATTTTGCGAAATGAAAAAGAAAAAGAAAATTTATGTGTTACAAAATTCAACACATTACATTTTTTTCAAGCATTTACGAAATAATCTGCAACATCCAACGATAAATGATGATTTCCATTGTTGAAAAAATCAATTATTTCATTACAGCTTATGATGACGTTTTCTAATCCATCTTCTTCCATCTTGACAAACGTTTTCCTTTTTGTCGTTTTCCTTTTCGCTCCTTCCATTTCATCTTTCTCCTTTCCTTTCAACATCGATGAAACATATATAAAAAATCCCAAGAATTTACCTTCTATTTTGATATCCATTGTCGATCGCTGAATCTCCTCCAACAAAGCAACAAAAGCTCCAAGGCTCAGTCAGAAATCAATCTTCAAATGAGTCGTCCACAAATAGCTATTCGTCAAACTGAACAACAGTCCTGTTGTTGTTGGGGAATATAAGGAAAGCTTTTCTGTTCCAATAGAACTTTTCTCTTTGTCCGTTCCAATGACTGAAATCTTCTTTTCAACAATCTTAATAGTTGTTGTCTCGCTTTGATGACGAATTCCATCAACGTGATTGCCATGCTAATCTGCACCTCACACATCTCAAATACCCTTTTTTTCTGTCAGACAAGGAAATGTTTCATTTGCCCCACAAAGCGGAAATCCATCATTTCCATTCGCTGTAACACAAATCGTCTTGTCCTTCAGCCAATCCTTCTTTTCGGTGTGCTGATATGTCCTAGCGCTTGCAATTGCATAATTATATCCATAACATACTCTCTGTTCATTCGTGTTTGTGGTGTAGCATTCATAGAACGGATTATATGAGTTCAAAAAGATATTGCAATAATCTGAATAGATAATGTCGCAGTCATATTGAATATTGGTCAGGCATTTGTTTCCATGGAAGAACATAAAACAGTAATAAATTCCATCATTTGGAGCTGTTGCTTGAACAGGATAAAATAAAAGTCCTTTTCCTTCTCTCAGTGCTGAGCAAAAAATAAATTGAAAATTCCACATTTTGAATTTTGTGGGAACGCATTCAACGCATGTCTCCTCCGCCGAATCTGTTAGCAAGTGTTAACTAACTGAGCATCCAAACGTGCATTACTCATTATATTCTTCAATTATCTTGTTTTTGAATCTCGAAGTTCAAATCTGAAATTTCTTGCAGAAAAAGTCCTCTTTAATTAATTTGCTTTGGATGTTGACTTTCATATAATTACGCGCATCTAATCTTCGAATTATTTTTTGCTTTCTTTTCCTTTTCTCGCTTAACAATCACTCTTTCTTTTGACAAGTTTCACTCTTTAAAATTTGCATGCCATCTCAAAATCTCAAATTTTCGAAGACGATAGGGTCAACTTTTTAATGGGACTTTTTTCTTTATTGGCACTTTTTTTGTTTTTGCATGCCAATCATTCAAAAAAGCTTGATGAACCACAACACTCGGATGAGGGTGTTTATAAAACAAATACATTAAATTACCGGTTTGTTTTTTAAATTTTGTTTATTTTTCGTAGAGATACAGCAATTTTTAATTTATTTTGAAGTGACTTTTTTCAGCCGAAGAAGCGTTTCACAAATTTTTGAAATATATTTTTAAAAACTACTGGCATTATCCTTTTTATATTCAAAATCTTAAGTTAAACAATTTGTTTTTTCTTCATTTTTTCACATTTCAATTTTTTATCTACATGCAAACACAAATTTGAAAATTTCTTTGTTATTAAAATGAAGTGTTAAAAATAAAAATATGATATGAAAATTACACACTCTTATGAAGAAGTGTGAAAAAGGTTGAACATAGAAATTTTCTATTTGCATCAAAAAGGTGAATGGTCACTACATTGAATGATCTGAGATCAAACTTATTTCATTTTGATGAGTTTGATGGAAATAGAAAATTTCAATGTTGAACCTTTTTCACACTTCTTCAAAAGAGTGTGTAATTTTCATATCATATTTTTATTTTTAACACTTCATTTTAATAACAAAGAAATTTTCAAATTTGTGTTTGCATGTAGATAAAAAATTGAAATGTGAAAAAATGAAGAAAAAACAAATTGTTTAACTTAAGATTTTGAATATAAAAAGGATAATGCCAGTAGTTTTTAAAAATATATTTCAAAAATTTGTGAAACGCTTCTTCGGCTGAAAAAAGTCACTTCAAAATAAATTAAAAATTGCTGTATCTCTACGAAAAATAAACAAAATTTAAAAAACAAACCGGTAATTTAATGTATTTGTTTTATAAACACCCTCATCCGAGTGTTGTGGTTCATCAAGCTTTTTTGAATGATTGGCATGCAAAAACAAAAAAAGTGCCAATAAAGAAAAAAGTCCCATTAAAAAGTTGACCCTATGATATAATTTTTATGAATTTCATGTCTGACCTTCATATCTCCTATCATTTCTTTCTGAATTGCATATTTTTATTTTATTATTGGAGACCATAACTGTTTGATTAAAATCAACAAACAATTATATTTCTCTTCAATAGAAATGTGAAATTTGTCAAAGCTTTATTTTTTTCCAAAATTTCAATATGAAAAAAATATAATAATCATGCGAGAAATCAATTGGAAAATCTTGAGAATTCACAAAAAAACTGCATTCAGATTGAAATAGTTGATTTGTTTTTTCAACTGATGATATTTTTCACAGACAATAATCACCAACACGAATATTCATGCCACTTTAATGCTTTGATGGATAAAAATCCATTTAAAACTTTATGCAATAAAAACTCAAAAAATGAATATTTGAAAAATCTTTCCATTGAAAATGCAAAAAAATATAATTCAGAACATGGTCGCAACCATTTTTCTATCAAAAATATTTCAATTCAATGATTTTTGAAAACTTCCAGTAGATTTAAGTTTTACCCGATTATTTCAAAATAACTGGGTTAATTCAAAATTCGTGGCTGAAACTTGAAATAACACGATTGATTTGATATAACCAATTTATTTCACATTTTATCTATTGATTGGGTTAAGAAATGGTAAAAAAGTTTGGGTTTTTCTCAAAAAATTTAATTCTTTTGTAAGTAAATGATAAGAGTGAAGACTATTTTTCATTTTTGAATACAGCTACTTGTCCAAAAGAGAAAGAAAGAAAAGAAAAGAAAAAGAAAAAGAAAAGAAAAGAAAAAGAAAAAGAAAAGAGAAAAAATAGAAAATTTAAAATCGGAAAAAAATGAAAAGCAAAAGAATCAAGCTTGTTGAATTCTTCAATGTGTGTTGCAAAAAAGAAAAAAATTAACTTTTCAAAAAACAATCCAATATTTGTAAAACTCTTTCAAATAAAAATTTCTGGGCTTTCAAAGCTGAAATTTTCAAAATAAAAACATTGAGGAACTGGAAATTTGGTTTGAAATTTCACAGTTCATCTGATTTTTGATTTTCAAAGTTGAAATTCATTTCAATTCCTCAGATATACACAAAATAAATAGAAACATTTGATGAATATGCATAAAAGTACTTTTGTCTCAGTAAATCAAACATTTCACAAAAGCTAACAATGACATCTTCGTATCCTTCTTCTTCCAACTTTTCAAACAATTCCTTTTTTGTTGGTTTTTTTCCCACTTCTTTCATTTCATCTTTCTTCTTCCTTTTCAATCTTTTTGAAACATTCTTAAAGAATTGCAAGCATTCGTGTGCTGCTTCATCATTCAATCTCAATCGATGAATCTCCTCCAAAATAATATCAATAGCACCACTTTTCAGCAAGAAATCAATCTGCACAGCCTTATTTTTTGCTGCTTTATCAAATAAATATATGCATTGATTGCTAATCCCTCTGAAATCATCCCTTGATGCTCGAAGCACTTCAACAATGCTGCTGAAAAGCTCAACATATCCTCCATTACGCAATTCGCAGAAACGAAAGAAAAACTCCAATGAATTCAGCCATCCCAATAAAACAACTTCTTCTTTCCTTTCTCCTCTTCCATCTTCTTCTTCTTTCTCTCTCTTCCAATTCACACACTTTGTCAGCTCTTTCAATTCTCTTGCGGCACTCCTTCCAAAATGCAGCTCATTCACAATAACTGTTTCCAAACTTTTATCTTTGTACAATCTATTTATCAAAAACAACCAAGCCGACTTATATGCAATTCGTGTAAGATTCCGATGTTTCTGATGGTATTTTATAATCTCTTTGATCTCATCCAAGAAAAGTTCTTTTTTCAATTTCTAAAAAAATAATGAAAAAAATCAATAGTATCATAAATAAAATAGAAATATTCATACGCAAAATTTAACATTACTCAATGCAAGCAATGCCATTTCCACTTCTTTTTGATTTTCTTTGTTTCTCTTCTTGCTCAATGCATATTTCAGCAGGAAGGGCACACAAATTGATAGCAAATCAGATGAGAAGCAACTACTTAGCAAAAGATAACATTCGCAAAGATCAATCAGGAGCTTTTCGTTCTTTTCATCTTTTTTCTTATTTTCATCAATAATCATCTCTTCTAATCCTTTGATCAACGACGATGTATAAAAGATATTAATCCAGATGTCTTTCAATGCTTTGCAATATCCAATATGCTTCAGCAACAGAACTGCATTTTCCACAGTCGTTTTCTTTTTTTCAATCATTTTGTTAATAATACTGAATGTTTCAAGCTGCCCCATTGTAAAAACATATTTGAACTCTTCTTTATCCATCTCTTCCATAACTTCATACATTTTTTCAATTTTCGCTTTCTGTTCATCCTCGGCGCAGTCTTCTAATTCATATAACAATTCTTCAATTGAAATAAAATAAAGAACATAAACATCAGGTATTCAGATGCAACAACGAATGCATACGAGTGAACTTTTTTGTGTTGTCCGTATCCTTCATTTTTATAAACATTTTATTCAGAAAACAACATCATATTGATATTAACATTGAATTCGCATTCGTAAGGATAGAAGAAATAGATTGAAAATAAAAACTCAAATCAGTTATATAAATAAATGCATTTAAACCGTTCTATTTTGAATTGCCATTTTTAACAAAGGATTATGAAGAGAAACAATGTTTTATCTTTTCAAGTTTATTGTTATGGATGCAATGATCCAGTAGTTTTATTTGAACGAGATTATCCATTGACAAGATGAGAGATCAGCGAACGAATATTTTCTGGGTAAAAGGGGATTATACGGCCAGTAATAAATTTTACTTGTAAACTCCAAAAACTGTATCGAAACTGGGCTTAACGAACTCATTAATTAAGATCAGTTCTGAAATTCTATTCAAAAATAAAATTATCTTCCAATGAAATAATTCTTTAAGACTTAAAAATCTTTGATCAAGCCCATCATTTAACTTGATCATGTTTTCTTTTTGGTTTTTTTTTTTCTATAAACTAATTTTAACATCAGAACTTTATGAATTAGGGTTAACCCTAAAAGAAATTTCATTTTTTCTTTATTTATAAAGACATTAGGGCTTCAATACGAAAATAAATTTTTCATCATTATTCATAAATTGAAAAAAAAATAAGTTTCTTTCTTTGTAAAAATTGATGTTAAAAATTAACTATATCTTCATTGCACTAATTATTTTCCGGAAGGAATATGAAAAAGAAATCGTTATTAATGAATTTTTCACTGGTCGTATCATACACATTTACCATTTTCTGTAGGATAGGAGATATTATTTTGTGCGTTGGTACGAGATAGCAACGGTTGGGAATTGATGATGAATTTGGGAGAGATGATTTTTATGAAAAGCATCATTGAAGGAAATTCTTTTTCCAAAATGATGTATGAAAATTATGATGTTTGCATTTTTTTAATTGTTCTTGTTTATTTCAAAGAATTTTTCATTTGTGGCCTTCTCAGAGTCCAGGAATCTGATGAATTATTAAAATGGCCATTCATTTGCTTTTCTGAGGAGAATATAAAAAGAGAGCTATGCCGAGAGACAATCAGCAGATGTGAATTGCAAATTTTTAGTATTCATTTGGGAGAGGGGATGAAAATAAATTCAATTTCAAAGCATTTTGATGAGAGCGAAATGGAACGACAACAATTGGACAGTTATTGGAAAGAACAGAATTCGGAGATATTTTTTTCAGGAAAAAAACGGATGAAAACATAGAAAGAAGGATATTTAAGGAGAAAAAATGATGATGGAGAAAGGAGCACAGGGAAACAATGGAAAAGGAGATTGGCAGCATCGGTGATTGGACAATCTCCTGCTTTTACAATTGGGAGGGTGTATGTGTTCTTTTGAGGACTTTTTATAATCAATGAAAAACTAATTATTTTTATTTTATGTCTTTTTATTTCCATTCCAATGAGCAGCTTTTTTTTCATGTTGTGCATCATTTTCAGGAACAATCCATTTCAAGCAGCATTTTTGCGGATTGTTTGGTTTCTTCTCCTTCTCCTTCGATCTCTTCATTGATGATATTTTTTTATAAACTTGGTTGATACAAAGAAGACCTTCTTCGTTTTTGAGAATTTTGTTGTTAGAATTGCCATCAAATTCCATGTTACAATATGGAATGAATCTGCCTTCTCTTGCTGCTGTTGGCTGTTATGAAATTTGAATCCGTCAACTATGTCTGCATTTTCTTTTGATAAGTCTAACTTGCCTTTGCCTCCCAGCTCGTCCAAAGAGAACAATTGAACTCATTCCATTCCATTTCTCTCTCAGATGACCCTTCTTCTTTTTCTTCTTTCGTTCTTTTTTCACATTTGTTGATTCAAGAAACATATATTACGAAAGCAGTCATTGTGTGAACTCTGATCATTAAGCATTAACTTCATCATCATCATCATCTTCTTCTTCCTCTTCCTCTTCCTCTTCCTCTTCATCTTCCTCTTCCTCTTCCTCTTCATCATCATCTTCTTCTCCTCCTTCTCCTTCTCCTCCTCCTCTTCCTTCTTCTTCTTCTTCTTCTCCTTCTCCTTCTCCTTCTTCCTCTTCCTCTTCCTCTTCCTCTTCCTCTTCCTCTTCCTCTTCCTCTTCCTCTTCCTCTTCCTCTTCCTCCTCTTCTTCCTCTTCCTCCTCTTCTTCCTCTTCTTCTTCATCTTCCTCTTCATCTTCATCTTCATCTTCATCTTCATCTTCATCATCAGCACATGCGATTGACACTTCGAATGCCTTGGCTGTAGCGGTATCATTCATGTATGCAGCAGGAATAGACGATGAAGAGAGGCAGCTGCGGATTATTGTATCTGAGGCAGATGAAGCATATATAAATCACAAGAAGTCGTAACTGAGGGAGCAACAGACGCTTCGAGGGATATGTTGTGAATCAGCTGGTTGTATTGAATGGGATTATTGCGTTTTCCTATGATGAGAATCTTTCAGTGATGCTTTCGGTTCCACTGGTGGTAGTACAGCTTCCATCGCTTGCAGAATCGGAGGAGAAAGAAAAAGAAGAGCAAGCGGATCTTTGCGGTGGAGGATGTAAATGCGTTCCTGTCTTTCTATGATCTGTTTGACCCTTCACTGCAGATGTGGCGATCGCTGCAGTCGAGGATTGTGGTGGTGATGTTGGATGATAAAGTGATGGAGAGAAGGGTTGCGGTGTGTGAAGTGGAGGAGAGGAGGAGGTGAAGGCGCTGGAGACAGAGGCGATGATGATGGAAGATGCGACTCTGTTGTCTGCAGCAATTGCTCTTAATGTGCTGGAGAAAGGATTAGAAGATGAGGAAGAAGAAGAAGAAGAAAAAGAGGAAGAAGATGAAGAAGAAAAAGAGGAAGAAGATGAAGAGGAAGAGGAAGAGGAAGAGGAAGAGGAAGAGGAAGATGAAGATGAAGATGAAGATGAAAAAAAAGAAGAAGGAGAAGGAGAAGAGGAAGAGGAGGGAGTAGTAAAAAAGAAGATGAAGATGAAGCAGCAGCAGAAGAAGAAGAAAAAGAAGAAGAAGAAGAAGAAGCAAATGGAGCAGATGGAGAAGGAGAAGAAGGAAAAGTTTGAGAATACGAAGTCAGAGATGGAGAAAAGGAATTCGTAATTTTTCATTTCGCTGCAAAAGATCCGAGGAAACGAGAGGATATCGAAGCAGATGAGCTGGTAAGTCGAGTAGTGGAATGAGAAGGACGAAATAGCACAGATGAAGAAGAGGAAGATTTTGAAGCAAAGTAAGAAGTGCAACGTAGTGGTGATGGAGCAGCATGAGAAACTGTCAACTATGAAGGAGAAAGAGAAGCCAATGGATGCATGGACTGATATTGTGAATAAGCGCTGAATACAGCTGGGAGTGCAGGTGAGTGGTCAATGAAAGGATTAGTTGGTGAGATTGTTGATTTCGCTTGACATGTCATCTTTACCGGCTTTTGTTTGTCGTGTGGAGGTTCCGTCTTCAGTTTCAGTAATTCTGCTGTAAGGTCTGTGTTCAAAGTGCTACGAGAAGTTTGCAGCGAACATCGGGGATGGCAGTGTTTATTTTGCTTGGGCAGCACATCAGTCGGAATGAGGTTGTTGCGATAGTTGGAAACAAGGTGAGTGTTGTGGGAGAAGCAAACATCTGCGAGGGAAGGAAAAGTCGGAAGTGAGGGAACGAGACCTGGGATCAGCGAGAGATCGGAGAAAAATGGCGCTGGGGCAAATAGTGGTGGTATTAGTGGTATTGGTGTCTGCGGTGGCGGAAGAGCAGATGTAACTGATCAATAGAAGATGAGCTAAATGGAGAAGGAAACGAAAATGCTGATGGAGTTTTCGAAAGTGAAGGAGAAGACGCTTAGCGAGTTGAATGTGTTGTTCAATGAAAAGATTGAGATGCTGCAGATGGAGCTTGCACAAAAGAAGAAGGATTAGAAGTAAATGAAGCCGTTGTACGAAGAGACGGTCCAATGACTGGTCGAGCAAGTGAAGGAACTGAAGGAGAAAGGGGCGAGAGAAGAACAGAAGATGTGACGAAGAAAACAAAGAAGAAGAAGAAGAAGAAGAAGAAAGAGAAGAAGAAGAAGAAGCTGAAGAAGAAGAAGAAGAAGAAGAAGAAGAAGAAGAAGAAGAAGAAGAAGAAGAAGAAGAAGAAGAAGAAGAAGAAGAAGAAGAAGAAGAAGAAGAAGAAGAAGAAGAAGAAGAAGAAGAAGAAGAAGAAGAAGAAGAAGAAGAAGAAGAAGAAGAAGAAGAAGAAGAAGAAAGAGAAGAAGAAAAAGAAGAAGAAGACGAAGCGGAAGAGTAATCATACTCTCCACCTTTTATGTAAATTGAGAGAAAACGAAGAAATAACTTTCTTTTTCCTTAAACTTTTCCATTTCAACTTTCCCTTTTTTTTCTTCCTTTCTCTCATTTCTATTCATCTTCTTCCTTCTTTATTTATGTTTCATTGGGTAATCTTTTCTCTTTCTCTCTTTAACCTGTTAAAAAAAATTTGAAACCTCTTCGCACAAATCATCTGATGAGAAATAACTCCTTTCTTATTTTTCTTCTTTTGATAATTACTCTTCTCTTTTCCTGCTGATATCCTCAAAATTCCTCATGTTTATGAAAGAGAACCACTTCCGGATAATTAGTATCATCCGGAGAAATATCACTCTTTGCTTGATTTTCTCCGCTTTTGCCTTTTTATCTTCTTCTTCTTCTAATCCACTTCACTCATTTTTCTCCATGAAAATTCCCGCTTTCGGCTCATCTTTTTGGAAGTTTGCCGGAATAAAAAATCCAAACATTTTCATCTTCTTTTCTCAAATCCAACATCTGATTATTTTGTTTCTTTTCTTCTGCTTTCTTCCTCTTCTCTCTCTTTCTCCAATAAAAAATAGCTAAGTTCTTTCTCTGAACTTTCTTTCCTCGTAATGAGGAACATCTTTTCTTCTTTCATTTCATTCATAAGAAAGTATCCAATTCTTCTTTCAAAAATTGCTTATTTCCTCTTTCTCTTTTCTCTTTTCTTCTTCTTCTTCTTCTTCTTCTTCTTCAAATCCACTTTTCTTGTTCACAACCATTTTTCCCTTGTTTTCTTGTCCATCGCTGAATCTTCCCTCCTTTTTCTCTTCTCTTTTTGGAAGCACTCCAATTCCAACTTAAATTCTGCATATTTCGCCAAAATTGCAAATCTTTCCATTGAAGCATCAAAATTGCTGTTTCCATCAAACAATTCTTGGAAATGATGATGACTATAAAGAAGAAGATGAGTTAATCGATGATTGAATCATGAAAAATAGATGGCAGAAGTCACGAATGTTATTGTTGAATGCAACCCAAACAAGAATAATCTCAAAATTTCTGAATCTTTCGCGAAATGAAAAGAAGATTTCTTTCCATAGCATTCCTGTTCGTAACCAATATGTATTCATTCAATGAACATTTAAAAAGAAAAATGAATGAAATAAAATAGTAAACCATCTTTTTGGCCTTGAATTATTTTCCCATCTCCAACGGATTGGTAATTATCAGCCCAGCTGGTTTTCTTGTTCTCCAAAATTGCCTCTCACCACATAAAAAAACAGGCAACTGGATAACAATCATCTGGAAAAGAACGTCATCGAACGTAGAGAATCCATTGTGAAACCAGTCATGATTTCAAATGAAAACACACATCCTCAAAATTAACTCCTTTTCAAAGCCTAAATCAGTGTCATGTCTTCGCTGATGACTTTCCAACGGGTTTCGCGTAAATGGCAATGCGTTTGTTGAAAAGGCCTGCTGAGTGCTTCGTTCAACTCTCTTCCTCCATTGTCCAATCCCCAATTCCCTTTCCTTTCCCATAAAGAAAATCTTCCACCAAATAATCACGCAAAACAAGCTCTAAGCAAAAGATATGTCAATTACACAATATTTCCCTCGAAATGAGCAAGCCATTCATTTCAATCCTTCATAAACATTCTGATTATTTTTTCTGCTCTTGCTTGAGTTATTTTTCATTCAAAATATCGCAGCCGATGTTGCGTCATATGTTTTGCAATATACAGCTAAGTTCAAGTTTCACGCAATTTCCTCCACCAATTCACTTTTCAAATTTAACCGATGCAAACAGCCACCCGCTCCTCCATCTGCAAGAAAAGTTCCTGTTCTTCTGCAGTACAATAACTCGCATGGTTGCATCCGTGGAAGTAAACATAAGCAGCTCAAACAAACTTTTATCTCAACATATCATCAATCAAAAATTTTCACTTATATAATTATAGGTTGGTCACCCTTATTAATTTATCCAAAAACCAGATTATTTTGTATCATAGATTTTCTTTCTTTGAGGCAAAAATCATTGATGGCAAAAGAGGTTTCGATCCTATATTATTTAAAAAATTTTGATTTGGTGTTTTTATTCTATTGATTCCATTACACCATGAATGTTTCGAAAACGAATTTACATGTTGTTTTGAATTCATTTTGCGATTTCACAGCCAACTTCAAAAAGTCAAATATATCTTGGTTTGCAAAGTGTTATAAGAAATGAATGCTTTTCATTCTTTGGATTTTTCAATTTTTTAAGAGAAACTTTCGCAGATGGAACAATTCACTGAAGCCGAACAGAAACAGAAAATTGAAGAAATGAATGAAATAGTTGATGGAATGAATGAAGAAGAATTCGAAGTAGTTTTCAACGAAGAATTGTATGATAAAATATACAAAATGATTGAAGAAAAGAAACTTTCAATGGAAAATACATTGTTGTTGCTGAAACGCATTGGATATTGTAAAGTCCTTTTTGGCTGGTGGATTTATGGATTTCATAGTTCTTTGCTGGGCGGAAGATTCGAACAGATGATTATTGAAGAAGAAAAGAAAAATGAGGAAAATGAAGAAAGTCTTCTTGTTGATCTTTGCGAATGCTATCTTTCTTTGCATTATTATTCCAGTGAAATTGGAGAAATAATTTCAATTATAGTCCCTTGCCTTCTGAAAGCTGCATCGGTAAAAGAGGAAAACGAGGAGGCACAAAAGGAAGTGGAAATGGCTTTGCTGGCGCTGAGCAACATTAACGAATGTATTGTTTGAACATTTCTTTTTCATTTTTGTCATGTTTGCTTTTTTCCCTTTTTATTTCTGATTAGGAAGTGAAACAAGAACTATATTTGAAGGAAATTACAGAAATCATCAAACATCAGCAGAAACACAGAAATCTAACTCATCTGGCCTATCAATCTGCTTGGCTGTTTTTTATATATAGATTTTTCAAAGATAGAAATTTGGAAGATACAATTGCGAATGAGCTGCATTTTGGAAGAGAAGCAGCAAGAGAATTGGAAGAGCTTACAAGAAACGTGAATTGGAAGAAGAAAAAAGAGGAAATGAGCAAAGAAGAAGCGAAAGAAGAGCTTACATTGGTGAGATGGCTGCAAACATTGAATTCTTATATTTACAAAAACAAATTGAGGAATGAAGAAAATGTTGAGCTAATCAATAGCATTGTACAGATATATCGAGCAGCAAAAGGGAATAATGAAGAAATTAGTTTCAAGTGCATTTATTCCTTGAGAACTGCAGCAAAATGGGGAGTTGTGAAAGTTGTAGATTTATTGAATGGAGGAGCTGTTGATACTGTTTTGGAGGGGATGCAGCTGCCAACGTTGGATGACAATGTGATGAGAAATTGCTTGTATTTCTTTATGAATGTTTCAAAAAGATTGAAAAAGAAGACAGATGATGAATTGGAAGAAGCGAAAAGAAAAGAGTTGAACAGGAAGTTTTTTGAAAAGCTGGAAGAAGAAGGATACGAAGATACAATCGCAAGCTTTCATGAAAAATTTGAATTTCTTCACGGAATATATTCTCTTGGAACATTGTTGAAAATTTCTGAATATTTTGTGAATGTTTGAGGAAATACATTATATTTTGTAACTCTTTATTTTCAATTTCTCTTTTTTCATTCATTTCGCAAAATGAAAAAATAAATAAATAAATAAATAAATAAATGGATCATTTAAATCATGTTTTTACTTTCTTTTTGGAGAATAAAAAAAGAAAAATCTAAAATTCTTTTCTTTTCCTTTCATCAAGAATCTTTGTTGAATGAATTGTCAACCTAAAAAAAAATATGTTAAAAATCAATGTTCACTAGTTCACTCATCAACTTTAAAATCTTCTCCTCTGTTATTTTCAGCAGTTTTGTGTTCCTCTCACTTCTTTCTTTGTTTTTCCACGTTCCTTCAGATTTCATCGAACTGAAAAAGAGAAATCAAAGCCCTATGAAAATAGAGGATTTGTAAGATGAATTTGAATGGAAAGATAGCGTTATTCTATTGGTCGTTTGTGTGTTAATTGAAGCTTCTCAACGCAGACATTTTCTCTTTCCCGCTTTTTCTTTCTGTATTTCAGTCCAACTTGCTTTGCCAAATATTCATCAAAAATATGATATCCTCACCCAATTCCCAATGAGCAAGAGAAATTAAGAAATCCAAAACGACGAATACAAAGAAATAGCATTCTCTTGACTGATTAGTGTATTCTGTCCAAAGCATTTCATTTGTATTTTTCATCGTCCTTCAACAGCTAAATATTCCTTAAACAGCACAAATTCGTTCACGGAGCAGAGATTAAGCCAAACCGATTTTTTCAGAAGTCGAATGAACCAACATTCTGATTGAGATTCACGCTCTTCCATTGAAAGTGATGATAGATGTGAATGAGAAGGAAGAAAAGCAACAAATGATGCTTTTCATACGGATGATTGATGCAACGCGATGAATTTGAGAAAATATGAGAAATATTCTCTTGAAAACGATATTATCTCTGTGTGACAATTGGAAAAGAGGAAAACAATGGTGGAACCGATTGATGAATGAAATATTGAAGAATTTCAGAAGATGCAACTGAATTTTTTTAAAAATTGAAGCATCTGATGATTAAGTTTGTGATGAAACAGGTTTTGAAGCCACAAAACCGCTTGATTGAAAAGTGGTTGTAAAATTCTCATTGAACTGCCAACTTTGATTCAATTTTCAAATGAAAACTTCTTCTTCCACTTTTTTGCCTTTCTTCTTCGCATTTGCTGCATTTGTGTGTGCTTCTTCGATCGATTTCGCATGCTTCATTTCACTTCCACTTGATACATCTATCTTCGACTGAGTTGCTAAATTTTCACTAGAAAAAAAAACTGTTCAGAAAGAAGGGATTAAACTCTTAATAAATCTTTTATGAGTTAATTGAAAAAGAAGTTGATGATTCAATGAACTAAATAAAGAAGAAATGAATTTCTAAACTCATTTGAGCTTCAACAAAATAGAAGCGCTTCATAAACTGAGAATTATAAGTTTATCGCCGTGACTGTATTTGACGTTGATTCTTCATTCTTTAATTCTTTCTCTTTAAGCTCTGCATATTCCGCCTGTTCGTCTCCAATCCATTTGCCTTGTGCTGTCAGAATTAACACTTTCCTCAATAAGATGTGTTCATATGAATATGTTTTGCAAAATCAACAGCCTGTATCTGCAAACATGCATTCAACTTATTCTTTGTCCTCTTATCTTTACAGAATTCTCTATTTTCCTATTCTTCTTTTTTTTCCTCTTGTTCAGCTGTATGTTAAGATTCTATTCCCCAACTTCAAAGTTATTGCATCCACTTCAGAGCTTATAGCTTCCTTTTCTCATCCATTGCCATCAAATAAAGTATCAAGCTGATTCAAACAAGAACAGGCGAATGCAGAAAAGGATAAATCATGGAAGACTTTGAATCAAAAGGAGAAATTGAGGAGAAGTTTGAGAGTAGAACATGAAGAGGAAGTTTGACAACGAGAAGAAAGAGATTCAGTGCATTCCATTCAATGAATCGCATTTTTTGTCGCTTTCAATCTGAAACGAAGTGAAGCCATTTTTCCTTTTCCAGATTATCTATTCTGGAGTGATTATGCATTTGTCCTCTTTAACATCTTCGCAAAATGTTCATTTTTGTTCTGTATCAGTTTCTTCTTCATTTGTACTTTGCGATGGCTATATAAGGCAATCAATGAAGTTGTCGAAGAAAAGGAAGAAAAGGAGGAGGAGGAAGAGGAAGAAGAGGATGATGATGATGATGGAGGAAGAAGAGAAAAAGGCAAAGAAGAAGAAGAAGAAGAAGAAGAAGAAGGAGGAGGAGGAGGAAAAGAAGAAGAAGAAGAAGAAGAAGAAGAAGGAGGAGGAGGAGGAAAAGAAGAAGAAGAAGAAGAAGAAGAAGAAGAAGAAGAAGAAGAAGAAGAAGAAGAAGAAGAAGAAGAAGAAGGTGAAGAAGGTGAAGAAGGTGAAGAAGGTGAAGAAGGTGAAGAAGGTGAAGAAGGTGAAGAAGAAGAAGAAGAAGAAGAAAAAGAAGAAAAAGAAGAAGAATATTTCCATTTCAATTCATCAAAAGCGAGCTGTGATGCTGAAGTTCCAAGGCTTCTGTCTGTTCTTTCTGAAAATATCGCAAATGTGAAAAATAAGAAACAACTGAAGCATGTTTGACTTGTTTTGGAAATCTTTCAAAAGCAGAGACTGAAACAGAGTTGATGATATTCATTTCACGTTTCTCAACTTCATGAGAAGGCGCAACAATGCTTAGCTGTTAAAAACTCTGCAAAACACAAGTTTTCATTTCAATTAAATAACCAAAATGTCCATCAAGAAATGCTGTTCTCCAGCTCCATTGCTAATTGTTGTTTCCTTGCCTTTTTTCGTTATAAATATCTTTCCCTCGATATTGCCAGTTGCTTTCCTTGTCCAAAAAGCTTCTCCTTTGCCTTCAGCTCCAAAATGCTATATAATTTTATGAGGAGTTTGTCCTTCACAGAATTCCATCCATAAATCTTCATTCAACAAAACATCAGTTGAATTTGTTTTCATCTCTTGCTCCAAATAAAAATCATGAAAATCATGTAACTTCCGTAACTTCATTTATTTCCCAATGCCTATATAATAATCTGCTCCATTCTCATCATATTGCTCCACAAAGCGGAGATTGGCCATTTCAACAATAACTCACATTCCTGGACTTTGGAAAGGATACAGACGGAAATATCTTCACAATATATAGAACAATATAAATTACATACATTATGTCTTTTTGTGTGATTGATGAAATTGTTGTATTCCCCTTGGCCATCCAATTACCAAAAATCATCAGATTGAATTTCAAAAATTTTGCATCTCCATCATTGTCTGTTTTTTCCTCGTGAAATTTTGTTTGTAATTCTGCAGGTTAATTTCATTTATCAACACTCATTTTGCTGATTGATATTCCAGTTCAAACATAACCATTTGATCATTGAATCCATAACAACAAACTTAATTAATTTGAACATTTTTTTTCTTAACAATCACTTTTCAAAAGTGCCAAGACGATAAAGAATGGTGTGAACGTGACATTATTAATGACTATTTTTGAGATTTTGTTATCGTGTATTTTCGACAAAACAAACAAATGCTTGTTCAATGTGAATGATAAAAATTTTTATTGTTTTTTGAATAAAATGTTCATATAAAAATGCAGGCAAAAAGCGTAACTGAAAAATTCTATAGTGTGCATTTATCGTTGCATTTGAAATGCTAGTGATTGTGGTTCTTTGTTTAATTTTTTATTGAAGAATTATTTTTTAAGCTTAAACATTGCATTGAAGATGAACAGAAAGCGATAATTGTTGAAATGAATGAAGTTATAGAAGAGATGGATATAGATGAATTCAAATATGTTTTTACGAGAGAATTGTTCAATGAAATTGACAAAATGATTGAAAAAAAGAAATTGACTTTGGAGAATGCATTTCTGTTGCTGAAGCATATTGGACATTTCAAAGCATTGAAAGACATTTGGATTAATAACTTAAATACATCATTGTTGAGTAGAAAAATTGAGAGAATGATTCTTGAAGAAAAAAAGAAAAAAGATGAAAAGAACGAAAAGCTGCAGACTGATCTTTGCGAATGCTATCTTTTATTGAACATGTGGATTTCTTCGGAATTGCTTTCAATTTGCGTGCCTTGCCTTCTGAAAGCTGCGTCAAAGAAAGAGGAAAGCGAGGATACTCGAAAAGAAGTGGAAATGGCTTTACTGGCTTTATGTAACTTAAGATTTATTGTTTGAACACTTCTTTTTCCTTTTTGACATTTTTGCATATTTTTCGATTTTTATAGAAAATTGAACAAGAACTGTATTTGAATGAAATCAAAGAGATTATCCAACATCACCAGGAATATCACAATCTCACTCGCCTTGCCTATCAGTCTGCTTGGAGGTTTTTAGTCTCCAGACTTTGGGATGACAATAGCTTGGAAAAAGTGATTGTGGTTGAGCAACATTTTGCAAGAGAGGCAGCAAGAGAATTGGAAGAGCTGTCAAAAAGTGTGGATTGGAAGAAAAATAAAAAGGGGGGGGAGAGAAAAGAAAAGGAAGAAATGATTACCACATTGAGATGGATGCAAACACTCTCTTTTTTCTTTGGGAACTGTTATTTGTGGAATGAAGAATATGTTGAGCTTTTCAGCAGCATTGTTGGGGTGCTTCGTGCATCGAGGGATAATTACAGAGAAATAAGCGAGAAATGCATTTATCCATTTGAAGAAGCATCAGGCCGCAGAGTTGTGAAAATTGGCAGCTTGTGGCAAAGCGGAGCTGTTGATGTTGCTTTGGAAGAGATTCATAAATCAGCAAAGGATGACGAGATTGCAGCCAAAATCTTGAAATTTTTTATGAATGTTTCAAGAAGATTGAAAGAAAAGAAGAAAGATGAAATCGAAGAAATGAAAAGAAAAGAGCTGAAAAGAAAGATATTTGAAAAGATGGAAGAAGAAGGATATGAAGATGTTGTCACAAGCTTTCATAAAACATTTGATTTTCTAAGTAATAAATATTTTTTTGACGATGCATTGTCATTGGATATTTTTGATTATCTTGTAAATGTTTGAGAAAATGTGATTTTATTAATTTTATTGCTCAATAATTATTTTTTTTCTTTTCTTTTAATTTTTTTTTCCAATGTGTGAAATCGAAAATTAATGAGCTTTTTCAAATGATGTTTTTGCTTTCTTTTTCAAAAAAAGAATAATGAAAATTCTTTTAAACAAAGATTGAACACAAAATAGAATAAAAGAGATGAGTTACACAGAAGAACAACAAAGGAAGCCATTCAATGAAAAAAGTACATGTTAATAAAAAAAATAGTGATTTCAATCAAATTGATTACAAAAGAAATTTCTCAATTTTCAGAAAATAAAATCATTTTTGCACAAATCTGAAAAAATAAAGGTGAAAAAAAAGAATAAGAATAAGAAAAAGAATAAGAAAAGAAAGTGATATTAACAAAAAATAAGCTTCATTGCAATAACAATGAAGAGCTTCTCAAAGAAAATCTGTTGATATTTCAATGAGAAAATCAGAAATAAAACTTTTCTTGTGAAGTCAAGATTTTCTAAATGAAATGAGAAATTAATCAAAGAAGATAAGCATCACGATTTCTCAAAAAGAAAATGAGAAAAAAAAGAGGACAAAAGAAAACTTCGACAAAAGGAGCTAATCAGATAACAATGCTTTATTATGTATTATTAGAATCTCGTGTTTAAAATGAAATTTCATCCGCTTCGCGTATTTTTAGATATAAATTCATTTCTTTCTTCATTTTCATTTCTTTTCTTCTTTTTTGAATAAATCCCTCCATTTCTATCAATTTCTTCTTTCATTCTCAGAAAATCGTCTTTTCTTCAAATCTTTCGAAAGTATCTATCAACCTTTCTTTCTTTCTTTCTTTCAATGCGAAATTAATTTTTCTCTTCCTCAATGCATTTTGTTATCTTTTCTCTATCTTGTTTATTTAAAATCTTTTTCTTTTCAGTGCAAACAATCATCTTTCATTGAAATCTCGCAAATATCATCCAGAATTCAAGGAAAAAAAAAGGGGGGGGAAATAAATTAGTCATTTGAAACAAGTAATCTTCAAATTGCCTTCTAATTCTTTCTTATTCAACACATTTTTTTTTGATCTAAATTCGTTTTTTTTTAGCTGTTTAATATTCTTGTTCTTCATATTTCTTCTTCTTCAGTACTTTCGAGTTTCTTTGTTTTCTTCTTCTTCTTCCTTTTCTTTTGTTCCTGTTTAACATCTTCACTCTCTTCTTGTTCTTCCTCCATTGCTTCTTCATTATCCAATTCGATATTCGCTATTAAATGTTCTGTTTTTTTCTCTTTCTTTCTTTTTGCTTTCTTTCCTTTTTTTCTTTTCTTAATCTCTTTTTCCTCTGAGCTATTTTCATAGATTTCTCCATCTGTCATTCTTGTTTCTTCATTTTGTTTGTTTGATTGCAGCGAAAAAGTGTTTGTTTCTGTCACAAATTCTTTCAAATTCACATTCATTCCGTTTGCTTGCAATCCTTCTTTATTCATCAAAGAAGAAGAAGAAGATGTTGAGGAAGAAGAAGAAGAAGAAGAAGATGTTGAGGAAGAAGAAGAAGAAGAAGAAGATGTTGAGGAAGAAGAAGAAGAAGAAGAAGAAGAAGAAGAAGAAGAAGAAGATAAAACCTGTCTTAATGTCTCTTCAATAAATTCACTACTAATTCCTTCCTTTCTTTCAGCTTTCTGCAATTGTTCTTTTGACTTGTTGATGTTGTTTCTTGTGCTGCTCAAATTTCGTTTGGTAAATTCATTTCCATTTCCATTTGAATTTGCTTCTTTCACAGGATTATTTGTTGTTCTGTCTTTTCCTTTCCTTTCTTTTTCTCTTTGCATAATGTGTTTTGTCTTCTTATCCTCCTCCTCTTTTTTCCCTTCTTCTTCCTCCTCATCATCATTTTCGTTCACCCACCTCTTCTTTGAGTTCTTCTTCTTCTCAACAAAAAGAAGAACAGAAAATACAACCACAATAACAACAATCATACAAGCTAAAATCACAACAATTATCCACCAAGCAAATGGCTTTGATTCGTTGCTTTTATCAAATCCCTGTTTTTCTATTCCATCTCCCTTCCCCTCTTCCTTCCCCTCTTCCTCTTTCTTTCCTTCATCTTTCTCTTTCTTCAGATATTTCTCACACACATCAATGGGCTTTGCATCCACATCAGCTGCTCCAACAATCCACCCAGCTGCTGATTCATCGCTGTAATCCTTCGCAAACTCAAAGGCATCTTCTTGTTGGCTGAACTCCTCAAAGTCGGGGAAAACAATGCACAACGACGCTCCTGACGAATCTTTCCCTGTGTTTGTCTCGTCAATCTCCAGATTGCCCTCGGCTGGAAGCTCCAAGTTCGATATCGCCTTCTCCATCTCAATATACATTGCTCCTGCTTTCCCTTCTTGCGCTGAGCAAGATTTGAATGTGCACTTGCTTTCCCTTCCAATCGACACTGAAGATTCTTCTGAACTGAGAATGATTCCCAACCCTGCACTTTCTCCATTCTCTGAACTCACTTCTTGAACATTCAATCCTTCGATTGACACTTTCGAGGCCGTGTCTTTCCCATCTTTGATGCTTATCGCTGCTCCTTCTTTCACTTTCACATTGCTGATGCTCACTGAATCAATCACAATATCGCTTGCTCCTTCAATTTCAAACAACGGGCTTTGGAATGTTGCTTTGTTGCTCTCATCAACACATTCCACGTTGCTCATATTTAAAGCGCCTCCATTCACTTTCACAAGTGAAAATCAACAACATTCTCTTTTTCGCTTTCATTTTCATGTGGCCGAATAAATCTGCAATGGATTATTGCAAGCTTTGCATCCACACCTTCTGAGATGATCAAAGCAAATGAATCCGTCACTTTAACAAACTGACTTTTCCCCTTTGAACTTAAAGACAATGGGAAAACAAATGAAAGGTATTTGAAAGTGACACTTTTTTTGCACGTAAACAAATTGCTTTCTGGGCCAACATCACAATCAATATTCGCATATTGATTCATTCCTTCGGTATTCTCAATTCCTTCAATTGTCAATTGATCACTTCTATCAAAAATCATTGCTTCTGCTTTGATCATATCATCGTCAGCAATTATTCTCATCGAATACAACTTCAAACTTGATGAGAAAGTGAATAAATTGTAAGAGCTTGAAAAGCTACCAATTGGTTCATGGAATGATAACCCAGTATCGTTGGCATCGCATTTCAAATAAACAACGGAGATTGGAGTGGGCGGTGTTGGTGGTTGTTCTGGATCGAAATATGTGGCTGTAAAATCAACATCACATCCATCGGGTCCTTTCGCTGCAACATACCAATCATTTGTTCCTCTTATATAGCTTGAAGCAAAACCACACTTCATCGAGACTGCTATTTCTTCATGAAGATTAACAGGCACATCAAGATATAATCCTGTACTTTTTGATCCAGCTGTGCATCCACTAAACACCAAATTGCTTTCTGTGTCTGGCCATGCCAATTTATTAGCTTCTATAATTCCTGTCATTTTCAGATATATCCCACCAGACTTCCCATAGGCACAAGCGCATGAAGTGAATGTTGTTGTTGCTGTATCTCCAATAGTAAATGAACTTCCAGCGTGTTCGCTTTCAACATAAAGTGCTCCACTTGTTGCTGTATCTGCTGATGCTTCTTCTGATGCACATTTTGTAAATGAGCATCCATCAAGTGACACTTCCATTTTAACTGCTGATTCTGATGCAATTTTCATCAAAGGACCTGTTTTTGATGTAATCTCTGACAATTGCAAATCTTTCAAAGAAACCTTTGTCACTCCAGTAATCAAAAATGGCGATGTTGAAAACGAAATTGGATTCTCGGTGGCTGTGCCTATAACTGTTTCCATCGTCAATGTGCCTGCTTCCACTTTCACAAGAGTGGTTCCTAGCGGTTGTGATTCGTCTCCTTCGCCATTTCCTCCGGGTGTCTGTGGAGTCGGTCGCACAAAATCGCAGCTAATTAATCTCAGCGAAGTTGAACCAGTTGTTGCGCAAATCAATGAATTCGTTCCAATAAGTGTTCCAAATTTAAAGGAGATCTCCCTGAATTCCACTGTTTGCGTGCAAGTAAAAAGAACAACGGTATCTCCAATAGAGCAAACGATTGTTGCCTTTGCTTCGGTTTCGATTTCGGTTCCGTCATCATTTTCCTGTTTTGCGACTCCCACAACGGTGACTCCCTTTTCTTTGTCAAATGCTACAGCTTCGCTTGCGGAAAGTTCGCCAGTTGAAATAACTTTAATGTGATATCCCCCTTCCGCTGGATCGCCTGTAAGTAAAGTGTTTGCTTTTCCCAGAGTATTCACTGGTGTTTCAAATGTTTCCCCATTTGCATCTGAGGTGCCACTTTGACCCACATAAATAGTAACATGCTTCAACAAATTTTCTTTTGTTTCATTTGCTGATGCTCTGTCTACTCCATTTTTAACATTATTAATAGAAGTAATTGTTTGTGCTTCTTATGTTAGAAACAATACGCAAAAAATAACTAAAACAATATTCACTCTTGATTTTAACATGAAATTTCAACCTCTTCAATTATTTAGTGACAATATTATGGCTGAAGATCGTATTCTTGATATCGAACTTATGTGTTTGTTATAGTTACACCATGACAGTTTTGCGATTTTCATTTGCAAAATCATCTGATATTATTCAACCATAATAAATAATTTGAGATAATGATTAAATATTAATTTATTTTGTAAAATACAATGTTTTCAAGGCTGGAATTTATTGCAAATTCCTATTTGCTCTACGTTTTTTGTATTTTATTTATCAGCATTGCGTTTTCAAAGGTTGCCACTTAAATCATTTTGTGAATGTAACATGATTCGTTTTCTATTCAAATTCAAACAAACGATTCCTGAAGAAAATGCATGAAAATTATCATTTTCCCCATCTTCATTCAGTTGTTATCAATTTTTCTCGGCATCTGAAAAGACATATTTATTTGATTTAGTCATTTTGCTTAAAGAGGTGATTTTGCATCCACTAGAAGCCAATTTTTCAAATGAAATAATTTGCTTTATACAAAGAATTTAGCAATTCAGCTGGGCTATTGAAGCCAATTTGTAATTTTGAACTTTTTATCCTCAGTGTTAGCATTAGCAATTCTAATGTGCATCTGTGAAGTCTGAATCGATTTATATTCAAGTTTCTGAGCAAAGATGAAAGCCATTGGATTTTCTGTGCTGTAGTTCGGAGGGAAAGGACAAACGCATCAAACAATTCAATGAATCAGATAAATAGATAAGCTATATTATCAATCAGAGAGGCAAAATGCAGTTCAGTTCTAAAGATGCCAAATAAAGATGAACATTTCAACAGGAAAATAAAATATGACTGTTTTTGATGTTTGTGCCAGCTTGCAGATTCAGAAGATGGACAACAGAGAAGCTTTGCTGCAAAGCTGCCATTTTCACTTTGAATTACGCAATCAAATTCATTCTTCATTTGAATTTTGACCTTTCTTTCTTTCTCTCTCTCTCTTTCTCTTTCTCTCTCTCTTTATTTTTTTTTTTTAATTTTATTTTGCTTCATTCCATTTCGAAGAAGGAAAATATAAAAAAACAACTCTGAAAAGATCTTCAAATAATTGCATGTTTTCGATTTTGTGAAACGATTTTTAAAAAAACAAAAATTGAAAATTTTTGAGCGACAAAATGAAATGAATCTCCTTTTCTCAAGCATTCACATCAAAACCAAATACATTCAATGATAAATAAATACAATATTTTCTTCAATAAAGAAACGAAATGCTTCATGAAGACTTGTGATCATATCTTCGTACCCTTCTTCTTCCATCTTTTCAAATATCTCCATTTTTATTGCCTTTCTTTTCGCTTCTTCCATTTCATCCTCCCCCTTCTTTTCTCTCAAACGAGCTGAAATAGTTTTTAAATATTCCAAAACATTATACACATTTTCGTTATTTAATGTCTTCCAATGAAGTTCCCACAAAAATGCATCAACAGTTCCGACACTCGAAATGCCGTCAATTTTCACATTTCCATTTGCCTCTGCTGTTCTTGCAAACAAAATGCATTCCTTGCTCACATCTCTGTGATTCTCCTTTGCTGCCAGATACACCCGAACAATACAGCCCAAAAGCTCAGAAAATTCTTCATTCCGCAATTCGCAGTAACAAAAATAATTCTTCAATATTTGTAGCCATCTCAATAAAACAACTTCTTCTTTCCTTTCTACTTTTCCATCTTCTTCCTCTTTCTCTCTCTTCCAATTCACACACTTTGTCAGCTCTTTTAATTCTTTTGTTGCCTCTCTGACAAAATGCAATTCATTCACAATCACTTCTTCCAAGCTATTGTCATCCCAAAGTCTGTAAACCAAAAACATCCAAGCCGATTGATAGGCAAGTCGCGTCAGATTGTGATATTCCTGGTGATGTTGGATAACCTCTTTGATTTCATTGAGGTAAAGTTCTTTTTCAAATAACTAATAAAAAATGATAATGAAATTCAAAAATATCAAAAATGAAAAAGAAGTACTCATACAGAAGCACGAACATTGCTCAATGCAAGCAATGCCACTTCCACTTCTTTTCGAGTCTCCTCGCTTTCCTCTTTGTTCAGCGCTACCTTCAGAATGCAAGGCACAACGGTTGAAAGAACTTCACCAAAAATGTCATCTTCTCCCAGCAAAGCATAACATTCACAGAGATCTGTAAAAATTTTTTCGTTCATTTCTTCTTTCTTCTCATTTTCATCAATTATCATCTCTTTCATCCTTTCGCTCAATAACGAATAATCAAAAGATTCTAAGTAAATTATTTTCAGCTCTCTGAAATACCCAACATGCTTCAGTAATAGAATTGCATTTTCCATGAAAAGTTTCTTTTCTTTAATCATTTCGTCCGTTTCATCGAACCTTCCCATCGTAAAAACATATTTGAATTCTTTTTCGTCCATCTCTTCCATTGCTTCATTCATTTTTTCAATTTTCGCTTTCTGTTCATCTTCATTGCAATCTTCAAGCTCCGAAAATAATACTTCAATAAAAAAGGAAAGAACCACAATCACCAGGAATTCTAATGCAACAACGAATGCACACCAGTGAACTTTTTTGCGTTATTTGTCTCCTGCATTTTTACAAGAACATTTTATTCACAAATCAGTAAAATTTTTATCATTCACATTGAATTCGTATTTGTTTGGAAAGATGACATCGATGATAATTTATTTTCAAAGACAGTCATTAATAATGTCGTTTTCACACCATTCTTTATCGTCTTTGCACTTTTGGAAAGTGATTGTTAAGAAAAAAAATGATCTATTTTATTCGGCTTGTTGTTATGGATTCAATGATCAAATGGTTATGTTTGAACTGGAATATCAATCAGCAAAATGAGTGTCGATGAATGAGTTTATCCTGCAGAATTGCAAACATAATTTCCCGTGGAAAAAACGGACAATGATGGTGACTCAACATTTTTGAAATTCAATCTGATGATTTTTGGTAATTGGATGGCCAAGGGGAATGCAACAATTTCATCAATAACGCAAAAAGACATAATGTGCGTAATTTTTATTATTGTATTGATTATGAAGATATTTTCATCAGTATCCTCTCCAAAGTTCAGGAATGTGAGTTATTGTTGAAATGACCAATCCCCGCTTTGTAGAGCAATTCGATGAGAACAGAGCAGATTATTGTATAGCAATTAGGATATAAATGAAGTTACGGAAGATACATGATTTTTATAAAATATTATTTTGAGCAAGAGGTGAAAACAAATTCAACTGATGTTTTGTTGAATGAAGATAAAAGAGGATGGTATTCTGTGAAGGACAAAATCTGCACAAAACTATGTAGCATTTTGGAGCATAAGGCAGTGGAGCAGTTTGGGATATTTTTTTGGAAAGGAAAGTGGCTGGCAATATCAAAGGAAGGATATTTGTAACGAAAAAAGGCAAGAATTCAACGATTAGCAATGGAGCTGGAGAACAACATTTCTTGATGGATATTTTGGTTATTTAATTGAAATGCGAACTTGTGTTTTGCAGAGTTTTTAACAGCTAAGCATTGTTGCGCCTTCTCATGAAGTTGAGAAACGTGAAATGAATATCACCAACTCTGTTTCAGTCTCTGCTTTTGAAAGATTTCCAAAACAAGTCAAACATGCTTCAGTTGTTTCCTATTTTACACATTTGCGATATTTTCAGAAAGAACAGACAGAAGCCTTGGAACTTCAGCATCACAGCTCGCTTTTGATGAATTGAAATGGAAATATTCTTCTGTGCGTTCATAATCATCATCATCTTCTTCTTCTTTTCCTTCTTCTGCTTCTTCTGCTTCCTCTTCTTCACCTTCTTCTATTTTTCATTTTTTCGTTGGTTAATTTTTTGAAAAAGAAAATTCATTCTCAAGATTCGTGAAACGTTAATTTCATTCAAAAAATTATTTGAATGAAATCGAATGAGATAAGAAAAAGGAGATATTTATTTGTAAAAATTATGAAAGAGAAAATTGGTTGAAAAGGATGAAGAAGAGAAATTTGAAGATAGAATTTTGAGAGATGTTTGAAGATGAGCAAATTGAAACGAAGAAAAAGAGAGAGAGAAAAAGGAAGAAAAAGGAAAAGAGAAGGCAAAGAATAAGATGAAAACACTTTTGAAAATGTGATCAAGAAAATCAAGGCGTCTGTCGTATTCAATGCTTTCTAAAAAGGATTGGAGCATATTTTTAATCTTCATCTCTTTTCTAACTCAAAACCTGCTTTTTTTTTTGAAGTCCTGAAGAAGAGCTAGATAAAGAAACAAAAACAATGCATCGCCTTCTTTTTCCAAACCCTCTGCACACCACCGTCTCATTTGACTTCATCACTTGTTGACAGTCCCACAGCAGCACCTCCATGTAGATAAACGCCTTCTTCACAGCTTAACTCTTCTTCTGTACTGCTTTCTTCTCCTTCAGCCACATGTGCACAAAATCCCCAAATCCTTTCCTCAACACCTCAGTCCCCTTCCCACTCCAGACTGCTTCTCTCCCAGTTCTGTTCTGATCTAATCTCTTTTTTTCACCCAGGATCATCAACATCTTCCACATTCACACAAAGTTTTTCACCCTGTCTTCAGCATCATCATCAGCATCTTCAATCTGAACAGACAACTGCCATAAATAAGAACAGCATCCGAAGAACAAACTCCATTAACCTCTCTCCTGACCACCAGCCTTTGCAACTCAGAGATCATTCTTATTTAATGCTCCATCACAACCAACTCTCTCTCCATGGACTCTATTTGCTTATCCCACAATGCTCACTTCGTTCCTCACTTTCATAACAACCCTTTTCCCATTCGTGTCTGGAAAAAGAATTGCAGTGCTGTTATATTCGAAGCTCGCTGCGAATTTTCTCGGTCCTCTTCAAACAGCTCCGATGGCAGAATCAACGAAACCGAAGATGGAACCTACCAGCCACCTCACAGAGTTCAACTGAAATCCATCGCGAATAGCACACTTGGCACGCTCTTCGAAACATTGCTGTCCCCACTCACCACTCCGCACTTCTTTATGTTGATTTTTTTTACTCTTTCTCAGTCAAAAAATTCATAAGCTCCGTCTTCTTCTTCATCGCCACAATCTGCTCCTGCAGCTCCTTTGTCTCTGCATTGTTCTTCTCGCTCATCTCCAGAATCTTTCTCTTTCACATCCGGATGATCTATTCCTTCTCCTTCAGCTGCTCCTTCAGCTCGTTCATCAGCTTCAAAATCCGCTCGTCTAACAGGATCTCTGGCAGCTTCATGTGAGACTCCAAACACTTCTTCTCCATCTCCTGCTTCACCTTTTCATGCTTTTCCTTTTTATTCATCATCTTCTCCTCAGTCAACTTTTTATCCTTCTTTCTTCTTCTTCTTCTTCTTTTGCTTCCTCTTTCTCTTTTCGCTGTTCCTCTTCTGCTCTCCAAGCAAATGGAATATGTTCAAGTTAGATAGAAGAATCAACCCTCAAAATCCAGAAGTTGCAAACGCTTACACTTTTTGCAGCCCCATTCCACAAAATACACACATCCCCCACTTCCTAGTGTATCTAGTGCATTGCAAATGGAGAAGAGCGCTGCGAGTGAGGTTGCTTTATGGATTTCTTCCAAACTTTTGTTCATTCATCGTTAACTTTCAAAAATAATTCATTAATCCAACTTAAAAATGTCTTGAAATCGCTATTATTATTGTTTGAATTGCTTTTAAAAATTGTCACTCTTAGAATGTTGAGCCAAAATTATTTTTTGTTGAAAAAAAAACATTTTAAGCTAATTATTCCATTTCTGAAATTCAAGAAGAAAAGAATCATATTATTCGCATTTTTCTTGTTAAAATTTATTAATTGTGATGAAATGAGTGATGACTTTTGAAATTATATTGATTCAACTTTTTATTTCTGTTCGAGACTTTGCTTTGATAACTGATGAATGAAAATAAAAAAGAAACAATTTCTTTCATAGACAATTTCTTCATTAATTCACTCAAACACTGACTTTGAAGAAAATCATAATGCATCTTTCTTTTGAAAGTTAATATTCTTTCCATAGGAAAAAAAAACCTTTTGAATTATAAGCACTCTGAAAAAAATATTCTTTTCAATAAAGATCACACAAATGAACATCAATTGCAAAACACTTGGTATTTCAATTAAAAAAACACTTTTGATGGTAAATGCACAAGATACGACCGGTCACAAATTTGTCATATGTTATAGCTACGATTATAACATAAAGTGAGCATAAGTTTTTTTCTGCCTATTGTGTGCGGAAACTGTGAAATATGTTATTTTCAATTTTCAATAAAATTCAAAGTCCTGTTCAATTTTAAATGAAATAAATGAGTTTTTTTAGGGCTTTTATTTGTTCGCTTTTTTTATCAAAGTTTTTCTGTTTGGGTCTTACCCAAATCAACTTATTGGGGTTGAACTCTGTTGCATGAATTACTCAATTTTATGAAATATAAAAATTATTTATCATTGATCTAAATATGCTCTATTCAAATTGGGGTCAAGAAAAACTGAATATGGGTGCTTATTATTGAAATCATAACTTTTTTCGGGTTGATCATATATCAAAGGTTGATTTTCCTTTGAAAGAGATTTTGTATTCGAATGCTGAATTCATAACAACTATTTCAAAAATAAATATTTTTACTCAAATAAAGATGACGATATCTTTAACAAGTCTTTTCATTTTTCAGTGCTCATTTTTTGATATTCAAGAGAAATATTCGAAGTGAAATTATTGAAAGGAAAAATATTATTTCAAAAATAATCGCCCATATGTTCAAAGCATATTTGAGTGCATTCTAGGAGAATTTAAATAATAAATCTGTTTATTTAAATTATTGCTGAATATAACTGATGTTAAAAAAATTTTGATCAATACCAATCTTGAGTGAAAAAATAATTTGATTCATTTAAGACTAAAAGTTTCCGCACATAAGAAAGACATAAGAACTTTACGAAACAGTTAACAATAACGTTATAATCATCCACACAAATTTTTATTAACGGTCGTATATTGTGCAATAACCCTTTTGATAAGGCGCATTAGAAAACAAAACGCAAAATTGTCAATAACTGATATAATTTTTTTCTTTTCATAAAATGTTCTTGAAATCATGAAACATTCATTTTCTTTTTTCAACATTTCTTCAAAAATGAAAAGACTGATAAAGTCATTTGGGTGCTAATATTTTTTACGTTTTGAAATGAAATGCAATCATGAAGAAAAACGATGCATTCGCATTTCATTTGAAAACGTTATTGGATCCAAAAATCGTAAAATCTGAATCAAGAAAAGAAACAAAATGATAGATTTTTGTTGTTATCTGTGAAATGAAAGATTTCATATTATGTTACAAGATTCATTCACAATGCGTTGTTGTAAACTTAATGAGATACTGTCCGGTTATAATATTTTTTGTTTTGTGTTTCATCTTTTTCATCACCCATTTTGTGAAATTTGTTTGAATGGAAAATATATACTCATGATTAAAGATATATTTAAATTTAATGCATTTTTCATAGTTCAAGATCCATGTTTGAAGTGATTGAAAAAACGCATTTGCTCTATGATTATCGAATAAAGAATAAAAAGCAAAATATATAAGTCAATACATCAGCTTTTGTTTCGATTTTATTTCTAAATCAGATGGCTTTCCAACTTTTCCAAAAAGTGTTTTTTCTTTCAGTCTACATTCATTATCTTAATTCTTGTTAAATTGATATCTTTGTAACTAGCGATCTTTTATGATTTTAGTCACTTCAGCAAAAACCAAGAAAAAAGTTTCTGTTGATAGCATATTTTCAATATTGAAAAAATTAACGTTTATTTCAAGATAATTATATGTCTTTCTAGTTTTTTTTCTTCCGAGTTGCTTTTTTTCTTTGAATTTTTTTTGATCAACACATTTTTTATATTTAACTGAATAGAAATAAACTTTAGAAACATTAAACTCATTCACTTTTCAGAAAAATCAAAGATTGACTGATTTGTGTTTACTGAAATTTAAAATTTTATTTTAACGAACAATTAAAACTCCCAAAATCTCCACATTGGATATTGAGTTATTCGAAAAACAATTGGATTCATTTTATTTTGAGAAAAAAAAAGAACCCTTTGATCATCTTTTCATTCAATAATCAAAGTTTAATTTTTTGATCAAACATAATTTTTTTATAGGCGTTATTTATCAATTAAAAGATTCTATTTTCTCAATTATACTTGAAAATTTGAAACGTGCAAAAAAATTTCAAATATAATTTTGCAAAAAATGGAATAATACGTGATGGTTGATTTTCTTTTTGAGTAATGCAGTGTCCACAAATTTTTAATTTTTTCATTAAAGGAGGTTTCAAAATAAACAAATCAATAAAAACATGCCTCAAATTTCAAATATTGAGAATAAAAAAAGTCGAAATAAAATAGTGACAAAATTGAATGAGATGTGTTTCCTGTTGAAAAAAAGTGCTTTGATTTTTAATGAAAAATATGTTTGTAGAAAGTCAAACAAAAAAATTTTTGAAAAAAATTATCTGGACTTAATGAATTGTCACATTATTCTTGCCTTCTCATTTACCATTAAAATGAATCATTTTTTCTGAGAAATGTTCAGTCACTTAATTTTGATTGATATAACGGAAATGAGGGTACTGATAAAGAAAATAAAAAAACAAGAAATAAATGAATTTTTATTCTTTTGTGATAACTCTGAAAATGAATAATAATCATTTATCTTCAAATGAAAAAATTAAACAAAACCCATTTCATTTTTATTTTTTTTGTAAATATGGTTGACATCTTCGTTTTTTTTATTTTTTGAAATAATATTCAGATTTCTTTTTATGAAAATTCATAAAAACAACTTTTTGACTGAAATTCCGACATCTTAATTTAACAGTCTGATTGATTGTGTATTTTTGATAAAGTCTGGTTCATCTTTCCAATAGAATTTCATCTCAATTGTCACAAGTATTTATCATTAAACAGTATGAAAAGATGAATTGTTTTGACTTTTTTGTCTCAACAATTTTTGATCTTATAAAAAAACAAAACAATTAAAAAATCAACTTTTTTCTCCAATAATAACATTTCTTGAATGATTCGGTAAAAGTGGAATCAATCGACACCTTTGATCTTAAAAAAAACTATTCAAATCGAGGATTATTATTTTTTATAAGTTTATTAATACATTGTATTTCTGAAATAAATGCTTTTTTTCAAAAACAAAAAAAGAACTTTTCAATCCTTTGATCCATGTTATTTTGAAAAAAGGGTTGAATAATTTGTTGTTTTTTTTCTTTTCATAAGCATGCAGAAAGATAAAGTTGAATTATCCACATATTTTCGAATGTTTCTTGATAACAGTTGTTGTTGGGAATGGTTTAGGACTCAAATTCTTGTTATATCAAAAACGAAGAGCAGTTCATGTGGTTCATTTATGTTTCTTGGAAGAGATTCAATATCATCATTTATTCTTCGCTGTCCTAATCGTAAAAGAAGAAAATCACCATTTTCCAATTTGATTAATTATCATTCAAAATTGAGGATTTCAAAATTATTGATGTTGCTTCTTTTTCTTTTCCTACGTTTAAATTTAACACAAACATCTATTCTACTTAACGTGAACCCATCTACCGTTTCTTTTTACTCAAATACAGCTCGAAGAATAAGGTTGGAGTCATTGCAGTTGGAATCATCGTGGCTTGGACGGAAAAATATGATTGAAGAAATTGATGAAATGTTGCTTCGTCGAAGAAAGTACAAAAGAGGAAAAAGGAAAAAACATATTTGGCTTTTTGGAATGGTTGAAAGGAATGATTTGGGCAAACAAGGAAATTCTACGATTGTCAGAGTGAGAAATAGTTAAAAAAGGGAGCCTGATTCCAATTATTATTACAAACATAAGAAAAGATAGTATGATTTACTCCGATTAATGGCTTGCATATAGATCATTACCTGAATATGGATATTCCCACAAGACAGTATGTCACAAGTATCGTTACAGAACTGAAGACGGAGTGTGTACAAATATGATTGAAGTAATATGGTCGCAAATTAGAAAATATTTATCTACAACAGGTATCAGAGATCGGTTCATAGATGATACAATTGCGGAATTTATTTCTTTCAAAAGTAAGAATCTGGATTTCGTCTAATTTTGTCAGAAAATTTTCTATTTTAAAGATAACGATACCCATAATGAAAAAAAAGATAATAATGATTCTGAAAATACAGATGAGGAATTAAGTTCAGATGAATTATCTATTGTTAAGGATTCTATCTATTATGATACCGATTCAACAGAAATTGAAGACGGTGCCAGAACACATGAATGCAAAGAAGATCACTAATTGAAAAATTATATTGCGTCTTTTTTTGTCTAACGTTTCATTTTTTTCAAATGACAACTAATAAACATTTTCTCTCATCAACAATTTATTTATTTTAAGGTTTTTAATCAAAAATACTCAAAAATGCGATTATTAAAAGGTGTCTGTTGAGTCCATTCTTACCAAAGATTCTCATTCCTTCGATTTGCTGGTACTTTATTTCATATTTTCGATCAACAACAGCCAATTTCAACAATCAATGAATTGACTAAATTCATTCATCTCTATCATCAAGACAAGTTTTTGTTGCCTTCTTTTTTTTCTTCTATCATGGTTTCTTCATCAACTTTTATGATGTTTCATTCTCTTTGTGTTTCATAATGAAAATTATTGTTTGATATTGAATTTTCACATGACAAGAAAAAGATGAGCAGTTGGATAATGTAACAACAAATTTGCTCAACAAAAAAATGCTGATGAGTCTGAAAGTCTGAGGCAATTCTCTCAATTCGAAGGATATCAGTTCAGAATGAAATAGGTCAAATCAACACTGAGAATGAATTCAAAGGAGATTTTTCATCAGATTAATAAATAGAACAGCTTATTCTTCAAAAAAAGAGATATGAAATCATATTAATTTTGATTTCTTGTTTTGAAACATGACATTCTATATTTCAGATTCCACATAAAAAGGAAATAAACAATTCTTTGTTCATGTAAATTTCAATAACAACAAAGAGATTGCAACAATTCAGTCCCTCATATTCATGAAGCTGAATTCACATTGTTCTTTTCTTCAACAAAGGAAACAGAAAGTTGAGAGAGGAAATTTCAAAAGAGGTTCTTGAGCATGAACAATACTTAATTTTCAAAGTCAAGAAACAACAAAGCCAACAGATTGAATGAGTTTCTCTTGTTTTGTTCAATTCTCTTCACAAATTATTTGTTTCACAGAACAAAGCTGTTCATTGATGGAGGAATTGTTTCTTCTTATGCAATCGCTGCAAACGAACAAACAACTATTTTTTTGCTTTCTGAAACAAAAAAGAGATATCTTTTATCGTTTGTTGTGAATGTTGTGATCGCTACAAATAAAGAAAAAGTCGCTTGGAAAATTGAAAAAAACAAATGGAATTGATAATACAAACTGGAGTTACACAAAATAGGAAATGAAATAATGACTGTTGATGTTTGCAATGAAAAGAAAAGAAAAGAATCAACTGAAAAGCCGAATTAGAGATTAATGAAAAATTTCATTTGACAAGATTCACTCAAAATAATTGTGTGGTGGTGATTCAGCGAACACAAAAACATGAATATATAAAAACACAACAAACACTGCTCATCCAAAATCTGCATTCGGAATCGGTGAAAGAAGAAGCTAAGTGAAACACAACAACCAATGAAACCAATGAAACATAAAAAAAAAAGGTTGATATCAAAAACAAGAAGAAATGTGCTGATGAACAAAAACAAAAAGGGAAGAGAGATTCTCTCTCAGACTGATAAAAGATAATATTGAGGTGGCTTTGAAAACAAATACATTTTTCCAACAAAAACACAATTATCACCAACTCTTCATCACTTCTCAGCCTGCAAGGTTCCTGTGATATCTGAAGAATTCACACTCGTGGTGTGTTCCCCATCTTCTGTTGTCTCCTCCAGATCAATCGCATCTGACATCGTCAGAATTGCTGCTCCTGCAGGAAACCGCTGGATGAACTCTCGCTTCAGCCCTGCCAAGCTCAGTCTGTCTTCTGGCTGAGCAGACAGGCAAGCTCGGATGATTTCAAAGAAATTCGACTCCTTCACAGCAGATATGTTCGGTCGTTCGTGATTCACTATCTTCTGCCCTGCCACCTCACCCTCATACTCATCAAATGGGATCTCCAGCGTCAGACACTCCCACAGCATCATCCCAATCGAGAACGCCACTGACTCCTTTGTTGCTCCCATCTTCTTGTTCATCTGCAGCTCTGGTGCCTTCCACCTCAGGCACTCTTTTCTTTCTTCATCTTCATCATCTTCAAACGCTGATGATGGAGGTGGCGACTTGGTGAATCTCTCGCTCATCACTGAAATATTGGACGATGAAGAGACAACACTCAAGGAAGAGATCGATGAGGAATCTGAACTATCATCAGATGAGAAGTCGGAGTGCAAAACAATGCAGATCACCATGTGTTCCGAGAACAGCACAATGTGGGGACTGAGGTTGGCAAGAGATGAAAGAGGATTCTCCATTTCATCAAATGAGTGAAGTGCGAGATTAGCCACCCAGAACAGGATCTGCGCAGCTGTCTGTTCCCTCTCCTTCAAGGAGCCAATCGCCATCTCTTTTGTCTTATTCCTTCCATGAAGCAGCATGAACAGTGAATCCCTCAGATCCACAATCAGCTTCTCATGGGGAGACGAACACGCCATCACATCCACCAGATTCGACATCGACGAGGTGGTTGGACACAACTCCTCTCCTCGAACAAAAGTTGAATCTGAGTCAGATGTTGAAATGGTTGAAGTGGATGAGACCGATGGAGATGGTGATCTCTTTCGAATCTCTTCCTCCTCTTCCTTTTCTAATGCCCATTCAGGGATCTTGTCTGAGTCTCTCCCCAAAATATATTCTGTTGAGCCACATTCACTCAGCAAATGCTCTGACGATTCTGAGTGTCCCAAGCTTTTCTCATACACCCTCTTCTTCATCCTCTCTTCATTCTTTTTTTCTGCCTCCCTTTCTGCTCTCCTCCACTGCTCCTCAGGTGATGGCTCCATCGTCACCATCTCAATCAGCTTCGGATCCTTCCTCACCGTGTCGTTCACAATCTCTCTCAGATCTTTGTTCTCATTCTTCGCCTTTCTCCACCGAACAGCAAACAAAATAAATCCAATCAGAACAATCAAAAACAAAACAACAAATATGATGGCAATTATCAATAACCATGATGATTTCCCTTCTTTTCCTCCTTCCACCACTTTGTCATTTCCAGTATTTGATTCTGTTTTGTTCTTCACAATCTGAGGAGAAGTCTCTGCCAATGGCTTACCAAATAGAATCATCACTGACACCTCTGTTTCATCTGCAATAGTTGAAATATTTTCTGATGGAACTCTTCCAATCACTTCTGTTTCTGAAACAAAACTGTCTTCCTTAAAATGATATGTCTCAACCAACTCCACATCCCCTGTTTTGAATATCAATCTGAATGACAAGTCACAAGGCACAAAAAGAGATCCCTTGAATTTCACAACAACATTGCTGCCATTCTCATTCACTGAAACATCTTCCAGTCTGGGAATGAAAAATGGAGATGACCTTTCTCCTGCTATCCCTCTCAAATCACATCCATCATCCAAAATCCAAAGTGAAGAATTTGGCATCACTCCATCTCCACCTTTCAAGCTGGAAATGGTCAATGATGCTGAATCTGAACAGATTATATTTCTTCTCAATGACGGATATTTTTCAACAGAGGGGTTGTTATTGCTGAAGTTCCCTGCTTCAATCTTCACATTCCCGCTCGATACGGATAATCCCCCCGAAGAAGCATAAAAAATTGTCACATCCTTCATCGCAAATGAAGAATTAGTTGAATGAACAAGTGATCCATTCCACTCACATATTTCTTCAAAAGAATTTATTCTTTCACTTTCACTTTCTTTTGAAAGAATTCCTTCAAATTGACACAAATCCATCGAAACATCCTTTGTATTGCTTATCTCCACAATGCTTCCTTTGCTTGACAGAGAATTGCAATCTGAGCAAGAGCAATTGAAAAGATTTATTTGAGCTGGAGTTGAAGAAGCAGTGAGAACAGAAGCTCCTTCTGAATTTCTCGAACAGTTGTTGAATGAGGAGATTCCAATTGAAATTGAACTCGAAGACAAATCGTTTATCGCAATGATGCAACCTTCAGGCAATTTCACTCCATCTGAAGATACTCCATTAAATACAACACTCCCACATTGTCCAATCTCAAATACATTTGTTATTGATTCAATCTGTTCCAGTTTCACATTTGTAAAATTTATCTCATCACCATTTAACAGAAATGAAGGCTTCTTGAATGAAAGCATTGATATTGAGCAGTTGTCAACATGAAGAATTCCATTTTCGATGTTCAACAATGTTGAATTGAGACCAACTAATTCGATGCTTTCTGATTTGCCAACTGAAGAAAAATCAACAAATGAAAGAGAAAGCTGACCATTTGCTTCTTGAATGATTGAACACCCCGAATATGAAAATGACTGACCAAAATTGAATTTCAATCTCTCAATCCGAACATTCTCTGATGTTGTGATCAGACTTCCCTCATTGGTTATTGTTGAGTTCAAATACACCAATGCGGCTGAGGGAGATTGCAATGAGCGGATGGTCACATCAAGAACATCACACTCCCCAACAATTTCCGTTTGCCCCAAGATCAGCATCTGTGAGTACAGAGATGGAATGATGTGCTGCACTCCAAAGCTCAGTGAGTGGCAAGGAGTATTGAACTCTCCACATTGCTTGTTATCTGCTGCATTTTCAGAAACAGAAGAAACAAATATCGTCTCGCTCTGGTATCTCATAACCCTCAGCAGAAGATCCTCTTCCCCCACAAACGAGTCTGTTGTGCATCCCCACATTGCCAGTTCCTTCACAAACGGCGCTCTGAAATCCAAAAGGAATTGGTCATCAACAATTTGTGTTTCAACTGAATGGCATCGAATATACACATCTCTCCCTCTGAATGCGGTGTTGTCTCGGAATGTGATATTGGATAACACAAAATTCAGAGGCTTCTCAGCTGTCGAGGTGCATTCCAGAAACAGCCACCCACCTCTTCCTGCAGTCGAGCAGAAACACTCAGAAATCTTGCAAAATGAGCACTCAAACTTTCCTCCCTCATTCAACTCACAAAACATCCCTCCTCCCTTTCCACACTTCAACCCTCCACATCTCTTCATCGTTGTATTCCCAATCACCATTTTCAATGGCGCATCATTCTCATTTCGAATGACGGGAATCTTTTCTGTCTTGTTCTGGGTGACTTCTTCAAACAAACTCCACTCAATAACGATGTTTTGTTCTCCATCATTGCTCCCTCTCTTCTCTCCAGCTGATCCCTTTGATATCCTCAATCCACTTGCTCCTTCAAGCTCAATATTCTTCATCGTCAGGTTTTTCGCATTCAGCACCGTTGTTGTCAAAAGCACAGAAATAACATCCTGCGAAAAGCTCAACAATTGCATCGTCACCAATTCCAGCACAACTGTCCCTCCTTCTGCCTTGATCAGCCCATAATCCGTCAATTCTTCTCTCTCATCTCCTTTTTTGGTGAATGTGCAGTCTTTCACAGTCAACAATCCCTCGCTTGAGCCAACATGCATCAAAACATTCACTCCACTTGCAAATGAAGATGGAATCACAAACTTCATCAGCTCGAAATTGGTGATGCCACAAATCTTCATTGCTGCTCCTTCTGCTCCCTCAAGCGATGAGACACATTCCAAAGAGCACATGCTGCTCTCATCCGATTTTATTGAGATTCCACTCACATCAACACTCTTCTGAAGATACCCTTTTCCAATGATGCTGACATTCCTTTCATTTCCTTCTCGCAGTCTTCTCAACGAATGATCCATCGACAGACACGGATAATCTGAGAATCCACACACACACACATCGCAACCTTCGCTCCCAATAAATATCTCTGAGCCAAGTGTGCGCCAGAAATACACCAGTGGAATGGCATTCGTTGTGTCACTCCCATCAAAGCCTCTCATAGAATCCAACGAAATATCAGAAAGATGCTCATTCACAAATGGAAGAGAGGTGTTTGTGATGCTCTTTGTCAAGTTTGGCGATTCAACAAACAGGTCATTTCCATATTTCGCAGCATTAGGTTTGTCTGCCTCAAAAACAGGGGATGAGATCACAAATGAAGAATACTCATCAATCAGCTTCAGTGCCATCCCTCCCCCAAACCCAATCTTCCGTTCTTCTGCTGGTGCTGTGCATCCTGTGAATGCGCAAGAAACAACATTCATTTGAATGCTCCCTTTCAACTGAGCATTGATAGCCCCTCCTCTGCTTTCATCATCCACCACAGAACATCCATCAAATGAACATTCTTCAATATTTATTTGTGTGTTTGTATTTTCATCATCGCTGTTGCCAATGCTCACACACCCTCCACATCCAGTAGCTCTTTTGATTTTTGTGAAATTGCTGTTCGTCATGTTCAACCACAGAGTGCTCATCAACTCGGTATTTGTGCTGCTTCCTCTCAACCAGATCAATGGATTTCTCCTCAAATCAATTGATGAAGCTGAGAATTTGTCGATTATCAGGATCCCTGACTCAACAGACAAGAACAGAATTGTCAATTCTGATGATGGATTTTGAAGAGAAAGCGAACATTGAGACAGAGTTATTGATGATGATGAAAAAGAAATGAAAGTGGAATGAAGAGGAAGGGAAGATGGAAGAGAGAAGATGAGTTTTGATAATTCTGTTTCAACATTTATTGTTATCATCGATGAATTGGATGTTGAACTTGAATCAGAGACTGTCCAACCACTTTCATCATCATTTCCTCGGATTTCATGTTTCTTTCCAGCAAAGTCCAATTCATCGCTCATCTCAACCATTCCATTTACGATGACTTTCTTTGTTTCTGTTTGTCTTGTGAGGGAGTGCTTCATTGTCAAGCAAGGGAATTGGACAATTCCACAGTGTGAGTGATTGGATGCCTCAGAATTGCTCACATATATTTCTTCTGGGGTGGGAAGGAGATAGATGCACAGAGGAATGGCCACACTCGTGTTTCCGTTGTCATATCCTCTCACCTTCTCAACAGAATCCAATGAATCTGTCACACATCTGATGTTTTCTGATTTTGCAGTTTCTTCCAGATTGGGTGAAATGACAAAGATATCATTCCCCCATTTGGCCGTGTTTGTTCCGAATGAAGAAGAAATCTGGAAATTGGGATTTTCATTCAACAATCGAAGAAGGATTCCTCCTCCAAATCCATATGTTGCAGAGCAATAGCACCCATCAAAAGATCCGCCTTTCACTTTCACTTCATTCTCATTCCCAACACACAGCATCATCGATCCCCCATCAGTTGATGTTGTGCTTCCACATCCTTCAAAAGTGCAACAATTCACATCAATGTTGGCCTTGTCATTCGAAAACGATATCACTGCTGCTCCGCTCGTTGCTCTCTCAATCCCATCAAAGCCACACTCTGAAAGTGTCAATGAAATCTCATTTGTCGAAGAAAGCGAAAATAATGAATTTGTGGAAATCGTCTTTGCCCAGTTCACATGTTCCATCTGAAACATCCCATTCTGGACATTGATCAGTTCTGTCGAAAATGCTGTTTCTGTTGATTGTCCGCTCCCAAAAGATATGTTCAGTCTGCTGATCCTCATTCCTCCTGCTCCATTAATCTCAAACAGCCTTGACCCACGGTTACTCGGATGAGCCGAGTCATGCACAACAACAAAGTCTCTGGCAGTCAATGTGCCTGTCGAGACTGAAAATAGAGACAGCCCAGATGCTTCAAATTCTGTTTGGATTGCTGTGCTCATGTTACTTTGGCCATAAACAGTGAAACTGTCTGCTCCACAATCAAAACTATTTGTTTCGATTATCGTTCCTGAAAATACTTCCACATTGGGAACCAAGTCTGGAATGAGTTGTGAAAGGCAACGACTGATGGTGCGGCATGGATAAGATTCATAAATTCCACATGCATATGTGTCAATGCCTTTTGGTTGCGAATCAGTTGATGAGACAAATCTCACATTTCTAAAATCATTACGAAGCCATTCGCTTCTGTCTGAAGTCTGATTCCAATTTGTACTAACTCTGTTTGCTGATTGCCTGGTTGAATAGCAAGTTGGATCAATATTATTAGATGTTGAACCATGAAGAATAATATCACGTCCACCTTCATTACAAGTATTGTTATGAAAGAAACAGTAATAAAACAAAATACCATTATTATTTGTATTCAGCAACAAGCAAACTGCACCTGCATAAAACGAAGAGCAATGATAAAATAAACAATTTGAAATTACTACTTGATCAGTGCAGTTCCAATGCATAATAGCGCCTCCACAATCAAGTGTTGAATGGCAAAACAAAAATACAGAATTTATAATGCAACGTTTTTGTTTTTGAGTTTTTGTTGGTCGTAGGTTTATTGCCCCGCCTTCATCTTCAGCAAAACAGCTGTGAAAAGAGCAATCATCAACCATTGATTGTACGTTTACATGTTCGAATTGAATTCCTCCTCCACCATAATTTGTTTTTCCTGCTGCAAAGCACTGGACAAATGTTGAATGAAGCACAATGCATTCAGCAATTTTCAAAGCATATATTCCTCCACCTCTTGTTGAAGAAGCATTGCATCTTGTGAATGAAGAATTCTCAACTGTGAGAATGGCACTTGCATTGTCATGCACATAAAGCGCTCCTCCTTGTGGGGATGTGCAATCAGTCCATTCGCATAAAGAAAAGGATTGGCTTTCCGTTGAATTAATTTGTCCTTTTTTCTGAAGGGAATTTGCTTCTCTTTTCCCGAAGTTTATTGTTGTGTTTTTGCAGACAAATTCCTGTGAAGAATAAGATCCACTCGAAATCCCTCCTTCAAAGGCATTCACACACGAATAAATAAGACATTTCTCCATTGAACTTCGAAAACATGAATGTTCCACAAAATGATCGCTATTCGTGGTATATTTCACAGACATGTTCCTGAAGGCACAATTATCAATCTGTTCGCTTTTGCTCTTTCCTGAAACAAGAAAATAGCCTGAAGATGAAACAGTCAGGTCTGTCATGATGGAATTGCCCAAAATAGCAACATTTGTATCATCAGATGAAAATATGAGACTGGAAGGGTTAAGACTCTTTTGGGGGATCAAAGTCATGTTTGTGAAGCAGATTGACCCGATATTCAAAAGAAACGGAGATTCCGACTTTTGGTGGGAAATGCAGGTATCCAACATCAAACCTGATTTATCTGTAATTAGAATAAATGGCGAGGCAGAATATTCCACTGCCACATTTTTCAGTCCAACTGAAGAATTGGAAAAGCACAAAAATGAATAAATCGCTGTGCATGTTCCTGCCTTCCATCTGTTCATTCCTGATGCTTTTCCATGTTCATATAAATAATTATTATTGCCATTTGTGAAAAACAGTGCGTCATTTGAGTTGCCTTGACCGAAATAAATACAGTTATATTTAAAAGTTATAATTGAAAAAATACCTTGGTTTTTTAATGTGGCTGTTCCACAGACGACTTGGGATTTAAATGTCTCTGCTAGAGTCAGACATGCTAAAAGGAACAAATGCACCCTCATACGGAAATAAATTCAGTTTTGATTTGAAAAATAAAATATAATGAGAATGATCATTACAAAATTTTTATGTTTAACTTAATAGAAAATAGAAATAAGTCAATTAACATGCTTTCAATAATATTTGGAACATATTCGAGATAACACTTCGTAATTAATTTTCTCTTTTACAAAGAATTCCTTGAATCTTCATTCAAAATATCTTTTAAGTTTTTTTTTTTTTTTGTTGAATAATGAGAAACGTGAATGCAAAATATAAAAATGTGCATCAAATTGTGGAATTGGTTGAATAAAAAATATATCAATTCTCTTCTTTACCATTAATTCCAATTCATGATTTGATAATTTTGAATTGTTGCAAAATTAAAGAAAACTTCAAAACTTTTTAATTTGATCTAATCGTTTCATTTTGCAATATGATTCACCTCTTCGTGACATTTAGTGAAGGATATTTGTTCAAATTCTGCTCCTTTGCTTTATGAAAATTGAAAAAGAGAATTTTTGATGAGCATCTTGTTGGTTTTGTTGAATCAATTATTCATTCACTATTTCTTTCTGCCTCTTCCATCTTCCACCATTCATCCACCTCTGCCCCAATTTTTTCCATTCTTTTCTTGGTTAATGCACAAGATACGACCGGTCACAAAATTGTCATATATCACAGCTATCATGATTCCACATTGTGCACATAAGTTTTTTTCTGCCTATTGTGTGCGGAAACTGTGAAATATGTTATTTACAATTTTCGTAAAATTCAAAAATCTTTTTCAATTTTGATTGAAACCAATGATTTTTTTCGGGTATTTATTTGTTAGCTTTTTTTATCGCTATTATATTGTTAGGGTTTTATCCAAAATCAACTTGTTAGGGTGAAATTCTGTTGCATAAATTGCTCAATTTTATTAAATATAAAAATTATTTATCATTGATCAAAAAATGCTCTATTCAAATTGGGGACAAATTAAATTGAATATGTTCAAAGCATATTTGAGTGCATTCTAGTAGAATTTAAATTATTAATCTGTTTATTTTGATTGTCGTTGAATATAATTGATGTAAAAAAATATTTGATCAATACCAATTTACAGGGAAATAACAATTTGATTCATTTGAAAATAAATGTTTCCGCATAAAATAAAGACATAATAACTTAACGAAACAGTTAACAACAATGTTAAAATCATCCACACAGATTTTTATAAACGGTCGTATATTGTGCAATTACCCTTTTCTTTCCCCAGCCATCAATCTTATCATTGCATTCCAACTCTTCATTCGCTTCACTTGTTTCTTCTGTTCATTGATGAATGACAATCATCCTTTTTATATCATCTATCCAATTCTGAAAGCAATAAAGAAGATCCAAAAGCGAAAAAGTCTTTGACGATGATTTTTATCCAATGTTTTTCCTGAAAGTGAAGGTCAAATGGGAATTCAAAACAACCTGAACTTTCTTTTTTATGTTTTCAATTCTCAATCACAAAATATCATTTTTCATTTTGCAAAAGAATCTGGAAATTTGAAATTCTCACTGGAGCATTGGTCTGCGAAACTCATCCATTTTATTCTCGTTTGTGAAATGAATGAAAAAAAAACAATCAAAGTTTCAATGTCATTTGAAAAAAGAGTGAAAATAAATGATAAATAAACTGAATTTCTTTTCTCATTGATATAAAACCTGAATTTTATTTTTTGAAAAAGAAACAAATAATCACAAATAAAACGAATTCAGAAGAATCTATCCAATTAATGAAATAAGGTCAATTTGACCTTTTCACAATGAGCAGTTTTGAGGAAGCTGTTCACCAAATCCTCCAATCCTTCTCTTTCCAACTTCTCCAAAACTTGTTGTTTCATCGATTTATCATCCTTCTCTCTCAATCTGACAAGCACCAAAAGCACGAAGTCCAGGCAGCAACTCAAGAATTCTGTGTGAATCACCGATTGGGTGATCTCCTCCTAAAACACATCAACTGCTTCGATTGCCACAAAATCTGAAACACTCAGCGATGCTGACTCATTCATTTGCTCAAGCAGCACCAGGCATTCCAAAGACAGTTCCCCAAAACAAGCCCTCGCCTTTCTGCAAATCCCAACAGCCACTGCTGCCAATCTTGTGTTTCTCTCTCTCGATGGCTGATGGTTCACAAAATGCTTGTTGAGTGTTTTCAGCCATCTCAGAATCGTGTGAATGTCTTTCAGCTCTTTCACCCTCCTTTCCTTTCTCTGCCAATCCGCTCGCTTCTCCAGCTCTTCCAATTCCCTCCTCGCCTCTTCCACAAAACCAAAATGCATTGACATGGCACTTTCCATTTGTGCATTTGTGTGCATTCTCTTCATGAAAAATTGCCATGCTGATTGGTAGGCAAGCTGCGTGAGGTTGCGATTCTGCTGATGATGGACAATCACACTGACAATGCTGTTCATGAACACATCTTCTTCCACATGCTGACAAATAAATGGTGAGAAAAAAAAGCAACATAAATTTTCGAAAAAAAAAGAAGAAGAAATATTTTCAGACTTCATCCTCTCAGATGTGGCTCAAAGCCAACAAAGCAGTTTCCACTTCATTTTGTGCATCCTGGCTGTCTCCTTTGCTTGATGCAACTCCCAGAAGACGAGGAACACAAACCGATGAAAAGTTGAATGTCACAAACTGTTCATATGACAAGGCATAGCATTCACAAACATCATTCAGCATCTTCTCCTTCTTTTGTCCTTGTTTCCATTCTTCGTTCATCACCCTCCTTTCAAACCTTTTGCGAAATGAAGATTCACCATCGTTGTCAGTGTGAATGTCTGATAAAGCCTTGTAATATCCAACATGCTTCAACAGCATAATTCCATCTTCCAGCACCAATTTCTCCCCTTTCACCATCTCGAAGATCTTCTCAAACACTTTTCCTGCAAACACACATCCCAATTCCTTCACACCCATCCCCTCAATGAAATTCTTCAACTCACACATTTTTTGTCTCTATTCAGAAGAACAAGAGCAATTCTTCAGATTGTCAACCATTTCTTCAAAACAAAAATTTCGAAATATTAATCAACATCATCCTTGATATTTTGCATACGAAGCATCTGGTTGTTGCCTGTTCTTGTTTTGTTCAATTTGCTGTGTTGCATCCAGCTTTAAGTTCCACGATTCGCGTTTGTTGTTTTTTCAATGTGTAGAGAATTCACAAAAACAGCCAACAAAAAAAATGAAAGTGAATTTCCCAAATGTTTTTTATTCAAACTTTTGCAACCTTTCTTTCGGGAAAGTATCACTTGATACTTCGTTTTCGACAAACAGGGCTTTTTGTGCAGCAGTAATGGTTCATTCAAAAAATTCAATTTGAACAATCTTTTTCTCAAAATCAATTTGAATGATATATGAAATTGCTATTAACAAATTGAAATTAAATCCTTTCGTTGTCATTATCTTCAAAATATTAATTATTAATTCATTTCAATTTTAAAAAAAGAAAAACTTCAATAATTTCAAATATACACATCATTGGAATGAAGACAGTCAGTCTCAGAATTCATTTTTGAAATCTCCAAAAAAGTGTTAATCCCATTTGAATTTCTGTTGCAATTATTAAATTTGAAAATATGTTCAAAAGCAAGATTAATGATGAATTATTAACCAAAATATCGCAAAAATGAAAAAGAATTGGAAGGATAATTGATGATGAGGAGATGAGAGAAGATGAAGATTTCAAGTGATTTGAAGAAGAAGAATGAAGAAGAAAATCGGATGCATGGAATGGGACAAGAAGTTCTTGCAGCAGAATAAGAAGAACACCTGATCACAGAGACACACCCAATTTCCATGTGGCACAGGAGCGATACAACGAAGAGGAGGAATGAAGAAGATGAGTAAATGAAATTAGTTCATATTTGTATCATTACCCCGTTTTTTATTAGATCCTGAATTTTTTTTCTTATATTGCTTCAAATAGAAGCTTTCATTCGATAAGAATAATTTAAAAACAAATAACATTTTATTATAAGATTGTACTCCAAATATTTTTGAAAATTATTTCTTAAAAAGAAAGATCTGAATTTTTTAAGTTTTATTTTTTGATCAATGTTTTGCTCGTGTTTCCACGAGTTTTTGAAATCAAGTGTTTTCCTTGTTGGCATTGTTTTTATACATTTCTTTTTAACATTTTTGGTTATTTTTTAACTTGAGTAACTCTTTTTTTTCAACAGTTTTCACGTCTCACATTTTTTTCGTAAAACGATTATATCAACAAAAGAAGTAATTATTTACAAAATTGCTTGTGTTTGAATTATAAAATATTTTGTGTAATACTATAGGCAAAGCCTTCATAAATAATTTTTTGTGTACAAAAAGGAAAACGTGAAAAACAAAATGTCAACTTTTTCATTTTTTGACTGAAAAACTTTTTAGTTTTATTTCTCACCACTTTTATTATTTGCAACACTAATTTATTTATATAACACGTTAAATAATTTTAAAAAATAACAATATGGGACAATATATTTTCCTTCAGGCATTTTCATTGAAAAATAATGCACCTCTGAAGATTTTTTTGTAATCAAAAAATATGAATTAAATGGGTTCATTTTTCGAAATATTATTGAGATCACAAAACTTATTGTTGTTATATCTTTGGTATCTTTTCGCATAAATAAAAATCCAATTCATTTTGAAATCTGAGAAAGAATAGCAATTTAATTGAAACAATTTTTTCTTGCTTTGTGCATAAAAAGTTTGAAAGTCTGGATTTTCCCCCATATGGGTGATTATTTTTGAAATCATATTTTTTCATTCAAAAATTTGGGAATAATAAATTCCCTCTAACATTTATAAATGAACACTGAAAAATGAAATGGTTCATTGAAGATATCTTCATCTTAATTTCTGAAAATACATTTGTTTATAAAACAGTCGTCCTGTATTTTGCATTTGAATACGAAATCTCTTCCCGATGACAAACAACCTTTTAAAAAACTTCACTCCGAAAAAAGTTATGATTTCAAAAATAATCACCCATATGGGGGAAAATCCAGACTTTCAAACTTTTTATGCACAAAGCAAGAAAAAATTGTTTCAATTAAATTGCTATTCTTTCTCAGATTTCAAAATGAATTGGATTTTTATTTATGCGAAAAGATACCAAAGATATAACAACAATAAGTTTTGTGATCTCAATAATATTTCGAAAAATGAACCCATTTAATTCATATTTTTTGATTACAAAAAAATCTTCAGAGGTGCATTATTTTTCAATGAAAATGCCTGAAGGAAAATATATTGTCCCATATTGTTATTTTTTAAAATTATTTAACGTGTTATATAAATAAATTAGTGTTGCAAATAATAAAAGTGGTGAGAAATAAAACTAAAAAGTTTTTCAGTCAAAAAATGAAAAAGTTGACATTTTGTTTTTCACGTTTTCCTTTTTGTACACAAAAAATTATTTATGAAGGCTTTGCCTATAGTATTACACAAAATATTTTATAATTCAAACACAAGCAATTTTGTAAATAATTACTTCTTTTGTTGATATAATCGTTTTACGAAAAAAATGTGAGACGTGAAAACTGTTGAAAAAAAAGAGTTACTCAAGTTAAAAAATAACCAAAAATGTTAAAAAGAAATGTATAAAAACAATGCCAACAAGGAAAACACTTGATTTCAAAAACTCGTGGAAACACGAGCAAAACATTGATCAAAAAATAAAACTTAAAAAATTCAGATCTTTCTTTTTAAGAAATAATTTTCAAAAATATTTGGAGTACAATCTTATAATAAAATGTTATTTGTTTTTAAATTATTCTTATCGAATGAAAGCTTCTATTTGAAGCAATATAAGAAAAAAAATTCAGGATCTAATAAAAAACGGGGTAATGATAAAAATATGACCCTATGATTAAAAAGAAGAAGAGAGAAATTCCACAAATTATGATACTGATGATCACGAAAAGACAAAACGGATTAGTAGGAAAAATCACACCAAATATGAATGAAACAACTGAAACTTTAGCGAAAACATTTTCAACATCTTTTTTCAAACGACATTCCAATTATCAACAAGAATCCCAAAAGAAAAGATCACACAATGATTATTGGCATCTGTGAAAGCTGAATGTTATCCGTTCGCTCCTCCACCTGCACTGTTATTGCCATCTGATAATTAATTCAAATAAAGATAATATAAAGGAAAAAACATTATTTCTTTCAGAGAACAGAGTGATATTTAGCTTGAAAGTTTATGAAAATGAAATTGATGATGAAATGGAAACAACTTCACAGCTGCAAAGATGTTTATTTTGTTTGACATGAACAGCAACAGTAAATGCGAGTTTTCTCAGCTTCCCAAAACTCATTGTTTTTCTTCTGCTATTTTCTTCTTAAACTCCGGACTCATTAACAGGAAAAGAAAAAGATACAAAATAAAATTCGAAATAGATATAAATCTTTGTTTTTTAAAGAGTTAATTATTTTGAAAAGTCACAAATGTTTAACACTAATTATGAAAAAAAAAATTTTTTAAAAGTGTGATAATTAAAGAAATTATTTATTTTACCAAAGCTTTGATTCTTCTGAGGTTTTGTTTCTTCGGAAAGAAATTTTTCATTAAAATGAAAAATGTTAAATATTTCTTTTACAAGCCAATGTTTGAGAAAAGTTCATTTAAAAATTGTCAACAAATGGGAGATTGATTTTTGGTGTTCAGTCTTGGAGCATTGTAATAAAGAGCAAGATAAGTCATTGATAGGAAACACTCTGAAAGCACAACCATCATTAAATAGCAACCAAAAGTTCTCTTTCATCATTTCTCAGCAATTATATTAATAGGCAATGTTGAGCACACCAATGTCGGAGCAAATTTATTTGCGGAGAAATAATAAGGAATACAATTTTAATAAATTTTTTCTTTCGTGTAAAAGGCAGTCAACAAACATTCAATTGTCGAGGAAGATGAGCGAAATTGCAGTAATGATTTTTAACATAATTTATATGAAGCTTTCTGATTGATTTTTTTAAAGAACGTGGAAGAATGGTGGGATATCATCAGGTTGACAGACAAGTTGAACTAAATGACAATCGATAATTAATTAATTCTCTTATTCAAGTCACATTAAAATTATTGTTAATTGGCGAATGTTGTTCTATCAAGATCCATTTGCATTTTGATCAAAATTAAAAATAATGGATGAGATCATAAACTTTGTTTTTTCTCATAATTCTTTATGAAATTTTCCAACATTGTTGTTCTTCATTGTTTGCATATTAATAGTTAATATTTATTTATGTAGATTATGATTAAACACAAAATTCTTCTTATTAGTGTCTGAATCGCGAATGCTTTGAAAATAACTTTCACTTGGGTTCTGTGCTGGTGAAGAAAACAATCGACATCATGAAAGCGTTCAAATAATCATTGTATTGCTAGATTGTGCTAACCAGATTATGTAAATATTTGTTGTTATCATTTTTTATTGTTTCTGCAATATTTTTTAAACAAAGCATTACACTCTAAATGAATGGAAACAGAAAATGGATGGAATGAAGCCCTTTATAGAAAAAATGGACAATGATGGATTGAAAACTCTTTTCACAGCATAAATATCAATATAATTGACAGAATGATTGAAGAATTGAAATTGTCTTTAAATATGTGCAATTTTAATGATAAGGAATGTTAAATATTGGGAAGAGTTGAAAAGTGGATGAGTGAATAGGCTCGAAGAATATTTATTGAAAAGAAGAATTGAAAAGATGATGATTGATGAAATTGAGAATAAGAAATATGAAAATGATGAAAAGACACTAACTGTACATGGCAAATGATGTTTTTTCACATTGCATAATTGTCTTCTCAATTTGGAGAGATATCGAAAGGATAAATCTCTAAAAGAAGCAAAAAAAGGAACCTTTGGTTTTGAGTTGCATTGGCCAATAGGATGTGTTGTTTTTTTAAATATAGTTAATCGTTTTGTTATTATTTTTGTTTTTTTGATAGTTCAATGGAAAATGAAAAGAATATAAGGTTTCAGATAATCTTTGAATAGTTTGAGAAGTCTCATAAGCAAATGATCAGAAGAGCAAACAAGCCGAAGTAATAAACATTCAAGGCAAATAATCAGAAATGAAGCTCAAGGTGTGAGTGGAAACAAAATTAGGGTGAAGAATGAAACGAACTTAAAATGTTTAATGAAAGTGGAAGCTCAATTGTGAGTTGAGCGATAAAATTATTTATTTAATTTCTATTTGTTTGTTTGCTTGATTATCAACAATTGAATCTCATGTTGGATTTTTCTGATATTAGGAATATTGATGATTTTTTTTATAAATGATAATTTCAAAAAATGTTTTTATTTTTGTTGATGAAGTGTTGTAAAATGCGAGCTGTTAAGAATTTTTTGCACTTAGCAACTAGTATTTTTTTAACTTTTAACTTTATTGCGCTTTCTCAGATTATTAAAAAAGTGGATTTTTAAATACGAAAACTCGTATTATTGATATAGCAATATTATGTTTTGTGACCTCAAACGTATTCCAAAAAGAAAACAAACTTTTTAACTTTTTTTGTTCACAGAAAGTTCATCAAAAATGCAAAATTTATTTAATGAGAATGATTGAATGAAAAATACTTTACCCAAAGAGAACAAATATGGGTGATTATTTTTGTAATCATAGCTTTTTTTCGGGATATTGTATTTTCAAGGGTTGTTAACCATTGGGAAGAGATTATGAATTCAAGTGCTGAATCCATCACGACTGTTTTAAAAACAAATGAAAGAGCTTAAATAAAAAAGAAGATGTCTTTAACATACAATTTCACTTTTTTTGCGTACATTTATTAATATTCAAAAGTAATTTTCGAATCGAAAATATTGAAGGAAAAATATATTTTGAAAAATAATCACTTATATGATAATTTTTAAATTTTTTTATTTTGAGTTTGTATTTGCTTTTTATTTGTTGATTTCACTTTTCATATGTCTAAATTTTTTTGGAATGTTCCTTTTGTAAAATTTTCAAATAGAATAAAAATTTTATATTTCTCTCATATTTCTGTTCACATTGACCAAATTTTGCTGTTTTGAAAATAAAATCTTGATTATGATATTATATTCATTCACATGAAATCTAGTGAGTGAAAACAGAAATTTGATCGAAATATGAAATTTTTATTTTATTGAAAATAAAACAAAAGGAACATTCCAAAAAAATTTAGACATATTTATCTTTTAATTTTTCTTTTTTCAAATATAAAGATGAAAACAAGAATTATTCGATAAATCTATTTTAAACACTCCGTTAGAAATATTATGCCAACCAAAGCAGAAAATCATTAGCAGTTTCAAAATTTGTTTCAAATATTCAGATCAGAAAAAGAAACAATTGATTGGCTTTCGGATCATTGGATCTTGAAAAAAGACCACTATTGTTGGAAGTGCTAAATGAATATGAAAATCTTCGTATATGAAAGTGAAACAAGTCGCTTTCGTTGCAAACATAAACAAGTCAAAATTTTAAAAAATACTAAATTAGACAAATTCAGATTCAATATTTGTAATATCTGTTTGATGGCTCTATGTTTTTGGGTCGGCATTTCTCAGACACATTGCAGCTTCATTTGTGGAAAATCAAACATTTTTATGATGCATGCTTATGATTCTTTCCGAAAGTGCATATCAAAATTTCACATGGATCATCCGCGAATTATTGGAGGAAAATGAACTGAAGCGGAAAATGATGAAGCTATATTTCTAAAAAGAAAATGCAATAGAGGAAGACCAAAAAAGCAAAATTGGATCATTGGAGGAATTGAACGTCCTTAAAAAAAGGGCCATTTATCCAATCTTTTTAAAATTCCTGTTTTGACAAGATCAAGAGAAATACTGCATCAAACGATCAAAAGTTATGTGAAGGAAAAAACCAAAATAAACACGGATTGTTGGAGGGGATATAATAATTTGAATGGAGCTGGATACACGCATTAAACTGTTAATCATTAAAAAGATTTGTGCATCCTATTTCAAAGGCTCACACACATAGAATAGAAAACGCTTTGGAACTTCTCAGAGAATATATTTTTCCATTTGGAGTTAGACAATTATTTATACAATATAATTTTAATGTTTTCACATTTATTAGAAGCCTGTCTAATTCATTCATAAATTTCTTACACATGGGTGATTATTTTTTCAAATCATAACTTTTTTCATGTTACAGATTTTTCAAATTTTGCTTATCATTGGGGAGAGCTTTTAAAATTCAAATGCACAATTTATCACATCTGTTTTATGATTAAGTGAATCAGCTGAAATAAATATTAAAATATCCCTATTGAGTCTTTTCACTCTTCAGTGATCACTTATTTTAACACAAAGTAAATTTTTGTACTGAATAATTAAACAGTAAAAATGTGGTTTCATAAATTATCACCCACATTTTTGTTTATTTTGATTTTTAAAGAATGACCTTTTAGAAATTCGTTATCTTTTTTTGATTATTTTCTCTTTTTAAAAAAAAATAATAATGAATATCATAATTATTGTAGTTCATTTTTCAAAATTATAAAAAACCATTCCCAAAAAATATGTTTATAAAAAAATAGAAAAATATTTCTCAGTTACAAATAAAATTAATAACAAATATATTTCACAATATTGCCTTAAAAATATTTGGATAACAACATTATTTGGGGAAAAATATTTCACTTCAGGCATTTTTATTGTAGAATTATGTACTTTTCGTTGACTTTTTGATTCCAAAAAACACAATAAAAATGTGTCCATTTTTTGACATTCGTCAAATGCCACAAAACTTCATGTTATGATTTCAATGATGCCTGTTGACAAATATGAAAATCAAATTTATTTTGAAATCTGAGAAATCGAAATAATGTTATGAGAGAAACAATTTTTTCAAGCTTTGTGCATAATAAGCTTGAAAGTCCGTATTTTTCCCCATTTATCTATTAATTACACAACCACAATTTATTATGACTTTTTTTTAATTTTGAGATTTATCCAATAAAGTTTTCAATCCATTATAGCTTCACCATTTTTCTTTCACTTTGCTTTTGTTGTCATTCACACCTTGAGCTTCATTTCTGATTATTTGCCTTGAATGTTTATTACTTCGGCTTGTTTGCTCTTCTGATCATTTGCTTATGAGACTTCTCAAACTATTCAAAGATTATCTGAAACCTTATATTCTTTTCATTTTCCATTGAACTATCAAAAAAACAAAAATAATAACAAAACGATTAACTATATTTAAAAAAACAACACATCCTATTGGCCAATGCAACTCAAAACCAAAGGTTCCTTTTTTTGCTTCTTTTAGAGATTTATCCTTTCGATATCTCTCCAAATTGAGAAGACAATTATGCAATGTGAAAAAACATCATTTGCCATGTACAGTTAGTGTCTTTTCATCATTTTCATATTTCTTATTCTCAATTTCATCAATCATCATCTTTTCAATTCTTCTTTTCAATAAATATTCTTCGAGCCTATTCACTCATCCACTTTTCAACTCTTCCCAATATTTAACATTCCTTATCATTAAAATTGCACATATTTAAAGACAATTTCAATTCTTCAATCATTCTGTCAATTATATTGATATTTATGCTGTGAAAAGAGTTTTCAATCCATCATTGTCCATTTTTTCTATAAAGGGCTTCATTCCATCCATTTTCTGTTTCCATTCATTTAGAGTGTAATGCTTTGTTTAAAAAATATTGCAGAAACAATAAAAAATGATAACAACAAATATTTACATAATCTGGTTAGCACAATCTAGCAATACAATGATTATTTGAACGCTTTCATGATGTCGATTGTTTTCTTCACCAGCACAGAACCCAAGTGAAAGTTATTTTCAAAGCATTCGCGATTCAGACACTAATAAGAAGAATTTTGTGTTTAATCATAATCTACATAAATAAATATTAACTATTAATATGCAAACAATGAAGAACAACAATGTTGGAGAATTTCATAAAGAATTATGAGAAAAAACAAAGTTTATGATCTCATCCATTATTTTTAATTTTGATCAAAATGCAAATGGATCTTGATAGAACAACATTCGCCAATTAACAATAATTTTAATGTGACTTGAATAAGAGAATTAATTAATTATAGATTGTCATTTTGTTCAACTTGTCTGTTGTGCAAATTGTATCTCACAGAAATGTATTGTCAATGTATTTGTATATGGAAAAGAGGGAGCCAACAATGCAATTTGAACTGGAAGAATGTCTGCTATCGATAAGTCCGAAATCGAAGCTGTCTTGATTGAGTACATTGTGAATGTGTCTGGTTTCCCAGCGTTGATCAGAACTTCATTGGAAAGTTTGCGAATTCCTCCTGATGTCAATGGTGCAAAGGTGTTTACATTAAGGAACAAACTGTTTGTGCTGTGGTTGACTTGTTTAACTCTCTCCCACAAGGTCTTTATTACGAAAGCAGGATAAAACATCGGCAACTCTGATAAATAAGGAACGGCTATCTCCGTGCGTGTCTTTGAAGTCTTCAGTCTAGTATCAAGATACATTACTTCTTCTTTAAACCTTGAATTTTTCATGCCTATTCTCTCAAGCTCTGTAAATCTTCAAGCAGAAAATAACATAGTTTATACAATCACCTTTATTGTTAATTGCTTAAAGCTTAGGGTCTCATTCGGTCCATGATCTGCAAAATACTTCAGCAACGTCTGTTGGTTCCAAATTTCCCTGTTTTCTTTTTTCTTTGATCTGTTTGTTCTTCTGAACGCTCTGAATAGCATCTTAATGAGTGGGATATCACCTAAGCACGTATTGAAAACGAGACTGGAATAAAAAGAAACTGCAGCTCTTGTTATCTGCAGGCACGTGAGCGACATTCCACCATTTCTCAGCGATAAAAAGACATTTGCGCAATTCGACGCCCAATCGAATATATTGCCTGGTATTTCTTTGTGGCCACATTCCTCCCATTGCTTCCCAAAAAGTGTAAAGCCAAAGAGGTATCCTTTCCATGTTATCTCCGCTATTTCCTTGCTGCACTCCTCTGGAATATCTGTTGAGAAAGCTTTTTGCTCCAAAGCGCGTTTCCACCATTCTTCTCCATCACGCTGGATGGATTCAACAACACGATCCTCAACCGTCCTGGTGGAAGACTGGCATTCGTCCATTGCATTGAAGGGCCTTTTCGTATTACTTCCTTTTGCAGCTTCCATTCCCAGCTCCTGTGCGGAATCGACCTCAAAAGAGTGTCCTAGTTCTGGCCTCTCCAGTTCGGCAGGAGTAAGATCACTTGTGCTTTCTCCCTTTTCGCTTTCTGGATCGTTGGAATAATCAGCGGCACAGGAGGGTGAGCCAATTCAACTTCGTCTTTCCATGAAACCATAAAATCATCCTCTGCAATCGGACTGTTGATTCCACATCATCTCTCCAACTTGTGATTGTGACATGCTGCAAATGCATCCAGTTAAGGTGTCCTCTGTGCTATCTTCAGAATCTCCATCAGCTCTTCTACTCGCACTTCGAAATCCCCTGCTTTCTCTTGCCTTGATAGGGCGTCTGCCCTTGTGTTCTTGATGCCTGAGATGTGTGTGGCTCTCATCTTTATTTGCGTTAATCCTCACATCTCCAAATCTTACTCAGAACGGGTCTCAAATTCTAACCTGGATTCCATTTGTTTATATTGTAGAAAACCGCTGTGTTGTCCGATCTCAGATGCAGTTGACTGATTCATTTCCTCTGGGACACAGGGACAAAATAGTTGAGAGCTAACCACACCGCCATTTACTCCCTGTAATTCGATGACTGTTTCGCAAGTTGATGTGGAAACCGATTATGTGCGTCTAACAGTTGATTGTTGATATATAGCATTGCACCAACACGCTGCCTCCGATGCATCTGTTATAATCATTGCCTGGTGGACAAACACTGTTATCAGCTTGCGTTTAGTGTGTAATTTCAATATCTCACTCCATTGCAGAATCTGCTGTATTATGGATGGGTTGATTCTCATCTGTCCGCTCCATCCTTTCAACTCTAAGCCTGTTTGTGAGAGGCGATACAGAAAATGCAACCATAGAGAAGAGTCTAACTGAAAGAAACGGATAGCACTGAGTTTTCCAATGAGAAAAGCGAAATATCTTATTTTCACCTTCTTGACTTTCACTGCTTTCACTTTCCATTTGTCAACTTCTTTCATCAACACAAGTCTTCTGCCTTCCGTCAACTAAACCTCCATCATTTCCGAGTTCCATCTGTATCCGAGGTAAATAAACTCACTGCTGGCAGATATGTGGCTTTTTTCCTTGTTCACTAGCAGCCAAAGCGACTCAAAAAAACTGCACAATCCCCTCCGCAATTCTTCAAAAATGCATTTGATCTTGATGTAATATTAGCAGGTTGTCCAAATACGCAACAAGCCTCACATGCCATCTTCTTCTTCATTCCTTCGTCACTTTCCTCATTGCATGTGTGAATATTCTGAGTGCATCAACGAATCCGAAAGGTGATCATTTGAATACGTTATCTTTTCCGAGAAATCTGAAAGCAAGATATGGTTTGAGGTTCTCTGAAACTGGGAGAAGATAACACGCCTGATGAAGGTCTATCGTCACTACCCAATCTTTTTTCAGAAATATTCTCTCCACTGTTCTCTCGTTGTCGCATTTGAAATGCGTTCTGTGAACCGCTGCATTCAAACGACGACAGTCCAGGATCTGTCTCCATGTTCTTTCTTCTTTTCGATCAAGAATACGTTGTTCCTGTGTTTGACATCTTCCTAATTTATCTTCTCCTCTATTCAGGTCCTCGTCTTATCCTCCAACAAATCCATGAAGGCTCTTCTGTGCTTTTCGCTTGTTCGCTCGGCTCCATCTCTGCTCTATCTCTATCTGAAGGCTGTGTTGAAGATACTGCAGAATGGTTCATAAACTGCGGAGTTAGGATCTGATGCTGCGATTGGACGTTCATCTGGCTTTGCTCACCGCCTGGCCTTTCAACTGCTTCTGTCGAAGGCGTAAGTCCAGGAAATTTCGAGAACTGCAACGATTGCAACATTGATCCGATCGTAGCGATGAACCATTGATTGCGCTCTCAAATGAAATGGAAGGAATTAAATGGACATTTCTGAAAATATACGTGCAAAGAAATTTATATTTTTAAAAAAAATATGAAAATTATGTGGAGATGAGAAACGAGAAATGAAGATTGTTTTATGGTTTTAGCGATTCAGATTCAAAATACCAAACATATATTATTTTTTGTTTTTTATATCAAAGAAAGTTTTTCAACATTTCTCTCAAATTTGTGTGATAATTTCTTAAATCATAACTTTTTTTAAAAGATTGTTTGTCAATGGGATATGTTTTTGTGTACAGATGATAAAATTATCACAACTGTTTCAAAAACAAGTTTTATAACCGAATCAAAGATAAAAATGTCTTCTATAATCCTTTTCACTTTTCATTGTTCATTGGTTAATATTCAAATGAAATTTCTGAACCGAAAATTTTGAAAGAAAAAATATGCTTTCAAAAATAATCACCCATTTAGTTCAATAAATTAAAAACAATTCATGGAAATTTTGTAACTGATTTTTGCTTTTTTGAAAAAAATAAACACAAACAGTTGCATGCTTGATCAATGTTTGAAAAACAATCATCTATTATATTCTGATTGAAAAGTCGAAAATGTTTGATTTTCGACTTTTCATAATTATAGATTATTTTTATCCAACTTTTGTTCAATCTTTCTTTAATTCTCTGAAATGGAAACGATGATATTGTCAAGTGTGTATAATAATTCCAGTAAATTTTCGAAAGAGTGAACAGATATGGGCGATTATTTTTAAAAACGTATTTTTTCAAAAATAATTTTCAGTCCAAAAATTTACCTTGAATATTAACATATGAACGACGAAAAGTGAAAAGGCTTATAGAAGACATTATAATTTTTGATTCGGTCAAAATAATTGTTTTTAAAAACAATTATCATGCTTCCTATCTTTTGAATTAATAATCACTTTCGAATAATCAACAATTTTTAAAAAATCAACACCCCCAAAAAATATATGATTTCATAAATAATCACCCATATTGATAGGGGTGTTTTGATCAAATTATTCATACAGATATCGCATAAAATACCGGACAAGATCGATATCTCAATAACTGCAAGAGGAATAACTCTATTATTTTTCCTCAAAATATATCTCATCAAAACGAACTCAATTGATATGCAATACTTTCAAAATAGCTTCATTTATGTTCAGAATACTTTTTTTAATATTTCGGAGAAACTCAAAATCCTATTACTCAGAAATTTCAAAAATTGATATTTCTGAGCATAAATGAAGCTATTTTGAAAGTCTCGTTTATCAGTTGAGTCTGTATTAATGAGATGTGTTTTGAGGAAAATAGTCAGAATTATTACTCTTGCGGTAATTGAGATATTGATCTTGTCCGGTATTTTTTGCGATGTCAGGTATTTTTTGCACAAGCTGTATTAACCTAACTCATAAATAATTTTTTAACATTGCATTTTATCAAAATTTATTCTTAATAATAAAAATTTAACAAAAAAAGTTTTTTGATATTGTATTGTTTTTGGTGTTACAACTTCAAAAAGAATTACACACGTTCCCAATATATTTTGATTAGAAAATTATGAAAGTTGGAGAGTCTATTGTCAAAATTGAGCATGTAATGAATAGTTTTATTTTCCCTGAAAATTAACCGTTAACATATGGGGCAAAATATTTCACTTCAGGCATTTTCATTGAAGAATGATGCACTTTTCATTAACTTTTTGAGATAAAAAAATATTACAAAAATGGTTCTTTTTTTTGACATTCGTGAATCGTCACAATTCTTCATGTTTTGATTTCAATGATGAGTGTTTAAAGATATGTAAATCAAATTGATTTTGAAATCTGGCTAAGTTCAAAAATGTTGTAAGTGAAACAGTTTTTTCATGCTTTGTGTATAAAAAGCTTGAAAGTCCGTATTTTCCCCTATGCCACCAATAATCCAATTCAAAATAGGGGACAAAGTTTTCAGTTACCAAATTTCATCACATCCGTTATTTTGACTTTAATTTCAAAACGAAACAAAATATAACACTGTTTAATTTTTTGGAAAAATTTTTGTTCAATATTTAATTATCGTTAACATTTATTTTCTTGGTTAACTAATTCTGAGACCAAGTCCTTCAAGTTACTCTATTATTAATTATCAAGAGAGAAACATGACGGAATCAGTCTTGCCATCAGCCAAATATTTTTTGTTTATGTTGAAAAAGCAGAAAAGAATGATTATTATTTCTTATTTGAAAAAACATATCTTTTTTAAATGATAAAATCTATATTAAATAAAAAAAAATAATAATAGAATATTCAATGACAATAAAAAATTCAACAAAAAATCAAAATAAATTCGATATAGTATGATGATAAGTTCAGTCAAAACCGGATATAATCACATCGGTTTTTGCACAACTGTTTGTGACTATATCAGATTGTGATTATACACGATGCCGCTTCACACAGAAAAAAATAAAAATCAATTTTTGAAATAATTAACCTTGGGTCGATTTTTTATTTATGGAAATTCTACACAAATACACTTTTTTCACTTGCTTGGACAATTTTGATTATTAATACACATAATTTTAACTGATTTAAGCATATTTTTGAAAAAGCGAAAAATTGAAATTTTTGATTAAAAAATCGATTTTTCAATGAAAAAATCACACATTATGATAAAAAATGTGATATATGGCTAAATTTTTTTGAAAAGTGACATCAGATCAAAAATCTGACCCATGGAAGTTATTCTTTTATCATTCCGTTTCCATAATTCAAATGAAAAAAGGTTACTTTTGCCATAGTGTTTGTTGGTTCATTGCAAACTTCTTTGTGAGAAAAAACAATATGAAACAAAAAATAATATATCCTTTATTTTGATCAAAATTAATATTTTTGTTATTCAATGAAAAAGGGTTTTTCTTGATTAAACTGTTTTGCAATTGTTGATTCATGAAATTTTCATAGTATGTTTCGATTGTTTATTGAGAATGTTTTATCGATAATAAGAATTCTTGCATTGTTTAAAATGGGAATTTTTCATTGCTCATTATGAACATCAATGTTTCATAGAAGCTAATACAACTTGTTCAAGTTCAAAAAAATAAAAAATTATCAAAATTGATGGTTTGTGATTTGTTTGTTCTTTTATGTCAAATTAATTTTGGATTTATTTAAATTAACTATTTTGTTGCAATATACCCAATAATGCAAACGAAGCCTCCATTCAGCGCTGCCCTGTTATCTTTGCAACGTCTGCAAATGTCAGGATTGGGCGTCTCGACTTCCTCTTCTACCAATCTTTTTCGCACACGGGCAGTGCCGTTGTGTGCCACACCGATGGCCGCATTTATCTCTTCTTTGTTCATTTTGCTTCCTCTACCATTTTGTCAACCACAGAGCAAGCTGAACATCCAGCATTCCTCAACTAATCTTTGCTAGCCATCGAGAATGGCCACTTGATTGTCGATAACTGCTACGTCACCACCTCGCGTTCGCTCTCCCGTGTTTCCTTCTCTCCGCTGTCGACAGCATCTCCTTCGCAGAAATAAACTTTCAGCACCTCCAGATGTCAGTCAGCGTCTTCGAGTTTCGCCGGTGCGGGAGCTCCTTGGAGCACAGCGTAGGAATAGAGCATCTGGTGTTTTCGCAGGGAGGAATCCTCTGCCTCCCCTCCACAGCCGAAGTATATTTTGCCTTTTCCGGTTCATCTTTCCCAACTGAACAAACACAGGTGCCAGCGCATCCTTCGGCTCGTCTGTACTTTTTGTGTCTTCTCCATCTGAGTATATTTCCCCGAACAATTGCATCTGCTCGCAATGTCCCTTATCCTCTAGCAACGAAATTGATGAACAGACATTTCAAGGAAGTTATGTGAGTGTAAGGAATGCACCCTAACTCTCGTTTATCGCGTGATTTATTGAGAAAGCTCACATTGAATGCTCAGCAATATAAACGGTGACAGCTGAGACAGCATCTCCTCTTTCATTTGTACAACTCAATAGCAGCTATCAGTGATCTCACCGTGGCAAACGCATCAGATGAGCGTTGTCTGTCTCTGGAGGTGCTGTCCGCATCGACGATGCAAAGTTTGTGGGCAAAGGCCCCTCTACCCGTAGCAGCCTTTCGGTCAGCAGCTATCCGTCATCCCGCAGGAACATCGCCTACTCCGATGGGGCGTCGCTGATCGAAGAGAGTTTGAAAGAGGAAGACAATGCGAAAGACAACACCTCCATGGGGATGCTGGACAGCAAATACACGCTTGCCTGCATCCCCCGCCAGAGGCAATCTCTCTTCTTTATCCAAACACTCCATTCTGCCTAAGAGGTGAAAAAGGAAACAAAGAGCGAGTTCACAATCACATTCTTGTTGGAGTTTTTTATCCTGCAATTTGTCATTCCGGCTGTAAACAACCATCGAAACAGAGGTTTTGCTGAATCTGTTGGAGTTCGATGCGAAAGGGATTGTCTAGGAAAAAGAGTCCTTTGAGATAATGCAAGGGAGCATTTTTCGAGAGGCGTTAGCGGAGGCAGATGTGACTGTGTGCCTGCTCCTTGGAAATTAAAATGCTCTTTCTTCGACAAATTCATTTATTCTGAAGAACAAAAGCAAGATACAAGCTGCAGGAGATGATATTGTTGCTGAAGGAGGAAAAGAAGGAAAATCATTCTGGACGATTATTGTTATTGAGCTTGTTGTGGTTTTATTGATTGTTCTGATAATTTCGGTGATATTTATTGTTCGATGGAGAAAGGAAAAGAATGAAGCAGAAAATCTGAGAGAGATAGTGAATGACACGGTGAAAAAGGATCCGAAGGCATTTGAAATGGTGACGATGGAGCCTTCTTCAGAAGAGCAGTGGAGGAGAGCAGAGAGGGAGGGAGAAAAAAAGAATGAAAGAGGATAAAGAGAGAATATATGAGAAAGCTTGGGACATTCAGAATCATCAGAGTATTTTTTGGCTGAAAGTTGTTCGACTGAATACATCCTGGGGATAGATTCATACAAGATTCCAAAATGTTAAGTGGAAAAACAGAAATAAGAAAAAGAAGAAGAAGAAGAATTAACTCTGAGCGAAGTTTTCAGAAGAGTAGCTTCAAACCGTTGGTATGAATATGAGTCATCAAAAGACGAGAAGGAAAGAAAAGATATTATGAAGATTCAATTTGGTAGAATTGTTCATTTTTGGAAAGCACTCTGTATCACGCGGACAACGATTATAGTCATCGTCACCAGATAATTCAGTTAGATCCAATTCCCACTCTCGCAAATCAGTTTCAAAAACCTCAAATGCATCGATTCCATCAAGAATCTGCCCTTTTCTTTTCCCTTCATCTTCTCTCTCTCTCTCTTTCTCTCTATCTCTATCTATCTCTCTCTCTCTCTCCATTCATTCATTCATTCATTCTCTTTCTCTTTCTCTTTCTCTTTCTCTTTCTCTTTCTCTTTCTCTTTCTCTCTCTCTTTCTCTTTCTCTCTTTTTCTCTTTCTCTCTCTCTTTCTCTTTCTCTCTTTTTCTCTCTTCTCCATCAACTCTTTCAGTTTTTCTTTTTCATCATCAATGTCAAACAAAGAAAACGACATCCTGCCAACAACTTTATCTTTTTTGGAGAGTGCAACATTCAAACTGGAAAAGATGAGAACGAAGAAGAAAAAGAAAAAATGAATACAGAAGATGAAATTGTACAGAAGCTCAAGCAAAATCCAGGCACAAAGAAATAATAATAAGATGTCACGCACCGTATAGAAATAACAGAAGTTACTGAAGAGAAAATAATCCTCGAATTTCTCTGCAACCAGCTCGCATTCAGTCTTTATTCGGAGCATTTTTATGTGCATCTACCAAATTGAAGCATAAAGTCGAAGCAATCGAGAAGCAGAAAGCAATGGAGTGAGTGATGTTGAATTAGCTGCTCAGCATGCTTTTATATATCATTCACTCCACATAGCAACCGCAAGCAATTCACTTTCAGGCATTGCATCGGGCTTGTCGTTTTCACTCGAACTACTGCTGGCTACCCTGCACTACTAGCTCCTCAATTATTGCATAAGGAGACATGCGCACACTTTTCGAAAGTGGAACAATAAAAAGAGGTGTGCGAAATTAGCTAGGAGGATAGAGGCGATGACTTGGATGGAGTGGAAAATGAAGAATGAAAAAATGATAACTAACTTGAGCATGGTCTCAAGCTTTAACAAAAGCTGGAAAAGCCCTCTTGCAAGCTGCAATGCACACAACATCAGCTGTGTTCAGTGTAGACACTGAAGAAAATGTCATTCAATCTCACTTAACGTGATTTTGTTAACTCACTCTTCTGAAGTCATTGAAGATAAACCATCTAAACATCTTACATATAAAGAAGATCTCACAAAAAAAAAATTGCAGAATAAAAATCAAAGAGAAGACGAACATTTCGATAAACTTTCAGAAGCGCACTCCACAGAGGGAACAACCTGAGGGAAAATATACAAGACGATTATCAGACTCTCGTCAAACACGCTTTAAGCACATTATGAGGCTTCTTCTGCAAAATACGTTTTTTTGTCTATCCCTTCATCTGCGACGTTTGCTGCTTCTTCGTCAAGAGATTCTTCTTCTTCTATATTTCTCACATTTTATTTGAAATCTGTTAAAAGAATAGAACGCATTCTAAGATTTATAAAATGTTTGTTTCACTCGACAAGTACATTAAAAGAAAACGAAGGCAATAATAAACAAAAAATGGAAGATGAAAGAGGGTAATGGACAGAGCTGAAGCAAGTGTCGAAGAAAAAGAAAGTGCATTTCAAAAGAAAATAGAGATAATTAGAATTAAAGAGATAGAAAAAAAGGAAAAAATTATAAAAAGACTCATTTGATGATTATAATATTGCCGATGAAAATATGGTCGGAGAAATCTAAGGATCGATCAAGCCAAATGCAGACTCAAATGACAGCAACATGTTATTAATTGCCATCACCATCTCACTCGAAATCTGTTTGTGCTGTGTTGAAAAAGCATATACATATGATGCATGACAAGATTTAGACTCCTCCTCCCTCCCTCTGTTGTGCCATCTCCTTGTGAAACTTCGTCACTTGCTGCCCATCCTCCAGTGGCAGCCCAAAGCGGATCGCCCTTTCCACCTCGTTCTACACAACTGTAGCTCCACTAGCTCCACAACCAGCCGCACCATCCACAACAGCGCCCGCCGCCCTTCTTTCTTCCCCACCGCAGGCTGCACACTCTCCACACTCCACCTCAGCACAACCCTTTCCCACATCCCAGCCTACACCAATGAAAGCGCCCGCATCTATTCGTCAGGTGTTTGCTTCCGCGGTGCAAAGTGACAGCTCACAATCTTTACAACCGCAACGTTCTCAGACTTTGATAGAGGCTCTCGTCGGAAAGCAGCATCGCACACGTCCGGCAGCCGCTGGTACAGCTTGATAAAGTCGTTGTCCTCATATGCCCACAGCACCGACACTTAATATGGCAGACAGCATCAAAACATCCGGCACGTGTCTTAGAAGATCCTCAGGGACAGCGCTAATAGCGTCTGCGGATTGTACATGCAGAAGAGACTCCACTTCATCGTTCGCATTGCCTCAACAAGCCACACACATTGACGATGATGTTGCTGAAGATGATGAAATCAGTGGATCTTCACTGCATATCGCATCTGACTGAGCATTCATCGCCTCTTTCAACCTCGCAGCTTCTTCCTCAGAAGTTCAGCTACAATCCAAGAAACACATACGCATCTGCCTCCCCCTTATCCGACTTAATCTCTTCCAACTCCCCAAGAAACAACTTTATCTTCTTCCCCAATTCCCCTTTAAGCACAATATTGATACACATCCGACACATCCGTAACGACATAGTCAAAAAGTCCTCTTTCTCTTTCATCGGCAACTGCTGCTGCTCACCTTCAAACAGCACCGTGTTGCAGTACAGGAAGTCATGCAGCTCGCATCCAGGAAACTCCTCCGGCACATACCACCCAACAGCCACACCTCCGCAAATTTTTTTCGGAACAGTTCCACCACGAAGATCATCTTCAACAGCACCACATCCTTCTTCTATTACTCCGAGCACTTCTCCCACAGCCGCATACACAAAAAATCCCCAAAACAACTGACTTGGAAGCACCCCATCTTCCCACCCAGCGCTGCCATCGCTCAAATCTGCTAATATCTTCTCCATATATTCTCTGGATCGTTGACAGCGTCCACGCCAGCTTCTTTCGCAGTCCTGTCTTTAGCTATTGCTGACTCCGCTGAATCGGAATAGACGACTAATATATGTGCGACATCCGAAGTACATTAACCATTTCGTACGCCACTTGCCCCAGCACACCTGACACCGTGCTCATCAACCGCTTCATCTCTGTCGACCCCGCCGGCAAAGCACCCCACTTGCCCCAGATCCACCTAAATGCGTAACAGATCGCTCCGACTCTTCTCGGTCTCTGTTGCCTGTTGTCTGCTCAAGAAGCATGCACAGCAGCTGCACAATTATCGCTTTCCCCACACCTTTTTCTTCACAATTTGGAACAACAGCTAGCATCCAGTCCTTTCACTCTTTCGTTAGATCTTCACACTGCGATAGAGGAAACCCATGCGGCGAGCTCTCATCTATTTCTTCTCCCTTTTCACCTTCCTCAGCTTCATCGTATTTTCCGACTCAACTTTTGTTCTTCCTCCTCCTCCTCGCCACATCCTTCTTCTTCTCATCTTTCTCCTCTGCCCCGCATTTAATGCCACTTCCAAAGTCCCCAAGCCCAACCTGTTTCTCCAGCTCATTCACCTACCCAACCAGGCGCGGCACTGTCTCTTCATACGACTACTTCATTTTCTTCTAATCCTGCTTCTTTTGCGCAAGCGCTGTGTACCGCTTCTCAATCACCTCCTTGAACAGCGCCTTCTGCTCGCTTAACGTCTGCTACTGCACTTTCCACAGCTCAGTCAGCATCTTCGTTTCCTTCTCCATCTTGTTCATCTTCTGCTGCACCGTTGCATCTGCTTTTCCACCACCGCCTCCATCACCGCTGTTTATTTTTCTCGCAACACTCGCCTCACTCCCCACTTTTGCAACAACCCCCTTCCCATTCAGATCTAATCCAAGCATCACAACACTTCCATTTTTGTTGATCTCTGTTAACTTCTCCCGTCACTTTTCATGCAGCTCCAACGGCAGAATCAACAAAGCCAATGATGGAATTGCCCGCCATACGCACAAATTAATGAAGGAGATGTATCAATTGTAACCCCTGACCAGCCAGTTTTCACTTGCCATCCATACTCACCACTTCGCTTTGAAGAGAACAGCCTTTCTTCTCCTTCTCAATCCTTACACCAATCAGCCCCACCTTCTCCTTCGTGGCCACCAACTGTCCCTTCGCCTCCTTCGCCTCCTGCACCTCCTGACTTCTGAGTTAGACTTCTCATTCAGCTGCAGAATCTTCCTCTCCTGCATCGATATGATCTTATCCTTCCCTACAGAATACTTCTTCTTTATCTCCTGCTTCACCTTTTCATGTTTTTCCTTTTTATTCATCTTATCCGCAGCCAACTTCTTTTCCATCTTTTTTTCTTTTTCTTTTGCTTCCTCTGCTTCTTCGCGCTTCTCCAGTACGGCCAGCGCAATCGCTGCTGAAGACAGAACCACATCTTTCATCCTCAGCCCCACCACCGACAGTCCGTTCTCCACAATCTCTCCCATATCACACACTTCAACCCCTCGCCCCATCACTTCGTCGTCCAGCTTCACCACCACATGCCTCGACTGCGGCGATCTCCATATCTGCAGCGACAGGTCAAACAGATCGTAGATCGACGGGAATGAATTCACATTTGCCGCTGCAAAGATCCGCTTTATCCCCGACTTTTTTCCCACTGAAATTGCATGTTACGGAAGCGGTTCCACCAGCGGAACAGAAAGCATTGCCAAAAGCATCATATCGTAGGCACACAGTGCAACCCCATACAGCACCGCTCGACGCACCACAACATATCCCGCAGCGTCTGCAGCACCCGCGTTGACAGCAGCAGCAGCAGCAATAGCAGCATGTCCCGCGCATACACCCCAGCTGCCTCAGATACAATAATCCGCAGCCGCCACTCGACGTTGTCCATTTCTGCTGCTGATGTGAATAATGCTGCCACCGCCGACGCATCAGAAAAGTCAATCACAATCATCGATAATGATGGCTACTTATTCTCTGAAGATTTCTTCTCTTCGCTTCTCCACCTCCGGAATGGAGAAGTTGATCGGCGTACTGCATTAGAAGAAGACGAAGAAGATGAAAACTCTGAGAGAAGTGACGACTGATGCGCTGCCACTGCCACAAGAAATTTAATGAGACATCTCCAAACGCATCAGCCAAAAGAACCACAGGCTATTTAAATACAACATCCACATTCTTATCAGAATGGGATACCTGCAAAGAAAATCTGCTTTTTTCGTGTTATTTGAAAAGAATGAAGCGGAATATGTCTTAACGACGGATGGAGACGAAATGAAAATGAGAAGAAAACAAGTTGTTTGATTCAAACTTTATGAATCTTTATATGAGAAGAGATTGTATTTTTGAGTTTGTAATAAATAAAGATTTATTTTGAAAATTAACATTTCGTGCTGTATTTCATAATGATAACATTTATTATTGCTCAATGTTTACATCTTTTCGAATAGCTTTAGATTGTTTCGAATGTAGATTTGATGTATTTTTCATGTTTGAAATTTTCTAATAAAAAATTCTATTATTCAAGTAAATTAAACTTTTTTTGTCTTTTACAAAGGAAAATAACAAAAAACCAAGTTAATATCCATAAATTCAGAATGAATATTCTAATATATGAAATGAAAATGAAGAAATAAGAATTTGCAATTCATTTGATTCAAATAGCTTAAAAGCAATCGCTCACTTGTTTGTATTACAATATAAAGTTAAAAATGCATATGATATCAACAAATATGTATCTTATTTTTTATTAAAAAGCTAAATAAATGACAACAAATCACATTTATCAAACATAAATGGGAACGGAATGATCAAAATATATTGATCATTTTTGATCTTTTGTGGGACAAAATAAAAGTCGAGGAACTTTTCAAAAAAATTTAGACATATAGAAAATAAAAAAAGCTGGAGGACGACAGATTAATCGAGGCAAAAATCAAAAAGGAGGATAATCATCGAAGAAAAAGAAAGGATTATAATGAAGCAAAAATCGAAGAGCAGAATGTTTAAGAAAAACCCGGAGCTTCCATTGTTTGATAGCTATCCACACAGCCATGCATCTTCTGCGTTTCCAGAATCGTCATCTCCTCCTTTATCTATAAATTATACTTCATTTAATGATGCTTCAGATTTGAAGAAACAAATGTGCAAGCATCTTTTAAAGTTAGCGGACAAGTTGATTGAATTTGCTGTCTCTGTGTATTTCTATTCATTGCTGCGTTTGAGAGGAGAAGTGGCAAGGCGTTAAAACAGAAATGTGAAATATGTGTGATTGATTTAAGAAACGTTTATTTTTGAACTGTTATCGATTTCCTCTCTTTTCAATTTTAGAAATGAAAACTGAGTTATCAAAGTTTCTTTTTCTATTTCCTCATTTTTTGCTTTCATGATAGCACTTTTATATCTGTGAATTGCATTCAATTTGTGTTTCATTTTTGTTCAAACTCCTGCATTTCTTCCTTTTCCCTCTCTGCACTTGCAATTATCAAGTCTCATCCCTGTTCATATTATCCCCACAGTTCAACCAGAACTCGTCGAACAATATCGCTTCAACCTCCCTGCCATGCACGATCCAATGCAGCCTCTTCAAATTCCTCCTATGCTTCAGAATTATCAGAACTTCAACATACTCTTTTTTGTCTTTTGCAACCGTTCCACATTCACGTTCCAATCAAAGCTGAACATGCAGAAAAAACTGCCTCCTTCAGAGATAATGCGCAAACACGATAAAAGAAGGGCTTGGAAAGAGACAGGTGAAAGAAATGAAGAAAAACAAAGGAGGTTTGTAATGTATTGAGAGTAATTGTGCACGAAATATCTCAGTTATTGATGCTTTTGGAAGTGTGTCGATTTCATTTTGCATAGCTGCTGAGAACAGAAAGAAAGCAAAAGCAGAAAAGGCAGAGGAAGAGAAAAAGAGGATAAAGATAAGACAGATGAGAAAGATGAGAAAGATGAGAAGGCCAAAGAATGCAATGAGGAAAAGAAATGGAAGAAAAATAAAAGAAAGATATTAATGAAAAAGAAAAATGAACGTAATCTGAAGAACCTTATTATTTCGGTTGATACAACAAATTCGTTTCAGAACGCATCTTTTTGTGAAAAAAAAAGATTCAAATTAACTTCAAAAACAATTCACGTTTGCAATTTTTACCTGTTTCAATTGTATTCTTTAACGATGAAATTCTGATAGATAATTATTGTTGAAATAAAAATTATTGAACCTTTTTTATGGATAAAGAATAATTTCTTCAGTGAATTGAATTATCAGTTATTGAGAAAAGAAAAAAAAGCAAAAGAAAAATATAACGAATTGAATAAATCTTCATCCCAACAAAAATAATATGATAAAGTTGAGGAAAGAACGATTTCTTGTTAATGAGGCTGTTTTTCAAGCAAGTTTCAACATAATAGAAAATAGCATTAGAAATATATTTGAAATGAACTAAGATTATGTTTTGTTTTGCGTATATGATAACATATTTATCACATTAAAAACAATTGACAAATTATTAATAATTAAAAATTCTTATTAAACAAACAGATAACAAAAGCTCTTGATTGAAGTTAATAAACTTTAATTCCAAACAGGTCTTCTCGTAGATGTTGGCTTTTACCTGAAAAAGCAAATAATAATAAAGAATGTTATTAATAATGGTTATCTATAAAAAACGAATCAAAAAACATTTGTTTTTCATCAAAATTCACATTCATATTCATCGTTCATAAAATTAAATTCTTCTGATTGCAATTCTTCAATTTTTAACAGTTTAAAAATGTTCTTAAATTCAACCCCGAAAAAAAGTATGACTCCAAAAATAATCGCCCATATATTAGACAATAAACTAATAATAATTATTTGTTATGATTAAAAGAAAATTTAAACATACCATATTGCTTCAAATCTTTACCATTGCATAAGTCGATCTGTTTTAAATTTTTTTCTTTTCTTTAATCGAGCTCAAAATATTTTGCCTTCTTCTTTTCTGCTTTCCTGACCTCCCTCTCCTTCGAGAATCCAGGCAATCTTGAATAATAAAAACTAAAATTTACCGAAAATAGCTGTATTCACTTGCTGGTCCACAAAGTTTGCTGTTCTGGGCGCATCAAGCTTCGCTTCTACAAATACTTCCTCTTCAAGTGACATGCACTGCGTCTGCTCCACAATCACAATCTCATTCGGCCGGATGATCTTCTCCTTCTCCAGCGCATCTGCCACACACGATGTCAATTTGAACATGTCCAAAGTTGTCATGTTGAGCCCTTGGTGTAACCATTGCCTCCCCTTTCTCCACTGCTTCCACTACATTAATTTGAATCAGCCATGTGAAACATCCAAAATATGACCCCATAAAGCTGCCACACTCTCTCCCATTGTATTTGTACAGGCTGTGCGGAAAGTGGAACTTGCGAGAGAATTACACAGTGGGGCTTGCATCCGAAAAAGTGTCTCGTTCGTCTTTCGCTTTTCATCCACTAATATTCGATTAATATTCGCTTCAGAGTTTATGTTCAATGTATAGAACAGATTGCTATACGTGCCCTGTGCTGCATACGAAATGAACAGCAAGCATTTGACGTTAACGAGTTGAATCACAAAAAAATACTCATAAAAAAAATCGCTTACAGACAAATTTCTGAATGTGGATTGTATATTTTTTCATTTTCATTGATATTCCATTCGTTGGCTGACACATCTTCAAATGGAAATTTTTTTATTAGTTTAAAATTTTTCTTGACTTTATTCAATGGAAAAAAATAATGTAAATATGGTTTTTCATTTCAAAAAATGCATTGTTCTTTAATCATAAAAAATAATATAAAATATACACACAAATATTTTTCTTACGCAATTAAATACAAAAACCAACAAAAAATTAACATTTCATGAAAATTTGTCAAATTGAGAATCTCGATCACAAAAGTGGTCACTAATTTTTCTTCAGATTTTGCAACAAACATACATAAAAATATGTGGGGAAGCGGTTTGTGTGGAAATCTGAGAAAAAATTAGTGACCACTTTTGTGATCGCCAGTCATTCTAATTTTCTGTTTTATAATAGTTCCGATCGTTCAACGGATCAAATCTGATGAGAACCTTAATAAAAGTGTTTTTCCAAATGACTGGATATCACAAAAGTGGTCACTAATTTTTTCTCAGATTTCCACACAAACCGCTTCCCCACATATTTTTATGTATGTTTGTTGCAAAATCTGAAGAAAAATTAGTGACCACTTTTGTGATCGAGATTTTCAATTTGACATATTTTCTTAAATATTTATTTTTTATTGGTTTTTTGAAGAATTTCATTTTTGTTTGCAACATTATTGATTTTTCTGATTATTTATTTTTTGTTGATATATGGAAATTTTTATATGTTCTTTTTTTATTTTCTTCGTGAACATGTGGGGGAAAATATGGACTTTCAAGCTTTTTATGCACAACGTTTGAAAAAATTGTTTCACTTATAACATTTTTAAACTTAATCAGATTTCAAAATAAATTTGATTTTCATATCTGCAAACAAACATCATGGAAATAATTACAAAATGTTTTTCCTGCATTTCGCTATTGTCAAAAAATGGACCCATTTTCATTGTGTTTTATTGTCTCAAAAAGTCAATGAAAAGTGCATAATTTTTCAATGAAAATGCCTGAAGTTATATATTTTGTCCCATTTAGTAAATACAAACAGAACAAAAGTTAAAAGCAAATCTGAGTATATATCTTTTTTTATATTTTGGAAAAAAAATAACAATAGATATCAATTAATATATTTTATTAAAATTCAATCATTCAAACATAACAGTTACATGAATTACTCAACATTTTCAAATCTATTCAATTTAAAAAAATTAACAAATCTATCAAATTCTTCTTCTCAAATCACTCCAATATCTCAACCTTTTTCATATGCAAATTCATGTTTATTTTTTCAACCAACTTTATTTACTCATACATATTTATTATTTCAGATAACTTCATCAGATAAAATCAAACAATCCACCGTAAGTACTGAATTTGTGAATTCAGATATTTTTACTTCAGTTGCATCAAATATTATTCATATTCAATCTTTAAATGCATCAATCACTGCACAATCAGAATCTTTGCGATCATAAACTTCTTCTGATTCTTCTCAAATATTTGTCAATGCACTGAAAAATTTCTGTTTCAGAGATAAATTCTTATTTGAATGCAGAAAAAATGTATAATTTTAAAAAACATATCTTCCATCTTAAACACTCCACAACAATCTCAATTATTCGACGCTGAAGGTGATGATATTGAATTATCAAGAACAAATGTCAAACTTGTTATTCGTTCGAAGAGAGGATTGGAAAATGGAGGAAATGTTTGTTGTTTTTCTGCCATATGTCAATGCCTTTCTTGTTTGAATGTGACGAAAGTGGGGGCGACAAAAATAAATCGGATGCAAAATGCTATTTTCTCATTGTTTTATCGACTAAGAATAGAGGAGGATATTGATTCAATTTGGAAAGGACAACTAATCAATAACTTTCATGACATTTATCTTAAACGAAAGAATGAGGTGAAAGTATTTTCAGACGTTTTTTAAACTCTGATCACCTTTCTTTCGAACGGAAATAATGTAATCTACAATCAATTTTTCATTCCAAGTTTGACTAAAAGCAAATGTGTTCATTGTGGGAGAGTTCAACAAAAAAAAAGAGATGAAAAGTTCTGTTTGACAATAACAGGAGGAGATGTAATTCGCGGATTGAATCTTCTTCTTTCTTCTTCCAAAATATCTTCTGATCAACAATATGAAGAAAAAAAAAAAAAAAAACTACTGAGAGAAAATGGTACAAAATAATTGAGTTAATTTGTTTTCAATCCCTGGAATTTTTTCTTTTAAACTTTATACAACAAATGTAAAATTTATTTTTTTTTTAACTCTTTTTTTTTTTCAGAAATAATTCTGAAAAATCATCCAAATATTTTTTAGTGCAATTCACATTTTTGTCTAACAAATTGAAATAAAAAAATTGTATTCAAACATATTTAAAATGTTGTTGTCTTAAATTTGTCAACACATGTGTTTCATTCTTAGAAAAAAATAAAACAAGCGTGACTTTTTCAAAATCTTCAAATAAGTGAAAAATAAGTAATTTCACTTTAAGAAAATTTTCCACACAATTATTCTGTAGCAAAAATTATTATCCTTTAGAAATAAATTGAAATTTGTAATTTCTTTCATCTGGATTGTTTTTTTTGAAATCGAACATTTAATGTCAAAAATTTCACGAAAAAAAATTAACGTTATTTTATATGCATAAAAACGCCATTTAGTATCAACTCATTTTTCGAATAACTTAGTTACACCATGAATTTTATTTAATCCAAAAACTTTTGTTCAAAGTCGAAAATCCTTTAAACTTCAAATGAAAAAAAAGTTGACAAAAATCAATTGAACTTAAAAAACATTTAAGTTGAAATGTCTATGATATTTGTAATTTCAATCATGTGTCATCTTTCGATATTTTTTGGTACTTTTTTTGAACTATTGCACAATTTATAGATGAAATGAATTCTGGTAATATTTTTTTTTATCTCAATTGAAAGCGTTCTGTTCTTCAATAAATTAGAAACAGAAGAGTTTTGCTTTACACAAATCAAATGAAGAATGATTATTGCAGATCTCTCTTTTTGATTTTTTCTTTTCAAATTATAAAGACATCATTTCTTTGAGAATAAATCAAATTATTTATATCATGTTAAGAGAATGTGTTTTTGTTTTTTTTTCAAATTCTGAAGATTACTAACCAATAAAAAACTCTGAAATTAGCAATGTTTGTTTCTTTCACAGAAACAGAAGAATTGTGTTTATTTTCAATTGAATACTCATTATATAACATATATTTTTCAAAAAAATTTTCGATGTCGTTTGAAAGTTTTTCTTTTTCGTCAACAATTTTTTCGACAATGTATTATTTTTGGAGTATAACTTTCAGATGAATATTTTATATCCACGTTTTTGTCATGTTCAAAATAATATTTGGATGACTTCTGAAAAAAAAAAAATAAAAAATATACAAATATATAAAAATATAAAAATAAACTAATACACAAAAAATAATTCAATCTCGAAAAAAAATAATTCAATTTTGCAATTAATATTTCAATTTCGAAAAAGAAATATTCAAAATCGAAAAAGAATAAACCAATTTCGAAAATGAATATTTCAATTTCGAAATTCATTTATAACTGAGAATTTTAATTTATCTCGAGAATGGATTTCAGAAAAGTTCAAGTAATTTTTTAACCAATCAAATATTATTACTCAAAGAAAACTGTTTTTAAAAATGAAACAATCAATAAATCAATTTTTTGAATATTTTTTTCATTTTCGATAATCATCACTCAAAAGATAATAAAAATTCAAAAAATTCTTTCGATTGAATAACCAATTAAAAATAATAAATCATAAATCACATTTTCTTGAATAACAAAAAACAAGTATTTTTTCACCAACAAATTTTAGAAGTTTCGTTGGTGAAAAAATAGAAAAACATCAATTTTTAATACAAAAATGAATTCATTTTTTTTTTGAAAAACTTCTATAAAAGAAATATGAATACAAAATAAATGAATTCTTTAATTGAAAATGCATTATTTTAATATTGATAGACAAAGTGAAATGATGAAACAAAAATTAAGAGAATAAAAAACACCAAACAAAAGTTATTCATTCCACAAATCGAAAAATTTTTCATTTTGAAATTTAAATATTTATTTTCGAAATCGATTTATTCCTTTACGAAAATGAATTATTTTTTTGAATAAGAATTATTTTTGGTGTATATAAATAAATAAAACGATATAATTTTTTTTTTAGTTGGAATATGTAATTTCTGATAGACAAAAAAATTTATTTGAAGAAGAAAAAAAAGAAGTTTTAATATCGAAGTCATCTCCCAACTCAATCATAAAAAGGAATCCACACCTCAAAGTATCTCTTCCAAGAAACGTTGATATTCAACGATTAGCTGTGTCAAACAAACAAACTCTCCAGCCTTTCTACGAACTTCTTCAACATCTTCATAATACCAACAATTATTCTTCTTCATTGATATTTAATACCCACGAATCTTCACTTCGCCTCTCAAATTCCACCAAAAAGCTGGTTGTGCATCCTTCCGATTCACCTGCTGGATTCAGAAAAACACCCATGATAATCCCAAATACCACATTGTGCGTTGAAGCTGCTGCAGACGGTTGTTTTTTTGAAAAGCATCGTTTTATAGCCTTCTAAGAAAATTCCAGCCGAACTGCGTATGATACTCAGCTCATTAATGAATATTTGGGAAGATAACGATGGCTGGATGACAGACGCAATATTAAGAAGATATACAGAAGATGTTTTCCTTCCAGAAATAATGGAAAGACGAACTCTTTTGAATAAAGAAATTGAAAGACTCCTTCTTTGTCTGAATTCTCAATTATCAACTGCTCACCCCCACATTTAGCAAAAATTCACTTATCCCTTTATCAACGTTTTCACTTTCATCCCTTACAGCACGCATTTCACTCAGCCTCTCGACAGAGGAGTATTCACAGTCTTCAAAAATTGTTTTAACACTAAATGTGTCGTTCCTTCTTCTTCATCTGTCTCTCTTCGAAGAAAAGCAATTGAAGATGCCATTCATCAGGCTCTGCAAACAGCATTATTGCCTGAAACAATTGTTTCTTCGTTTGTCAAAAGTGGAGTGATATCAAATGAATGGCATGCTGTTCTATCCACGTTGCCTGATGAGCATTCTATCACACTAAAGAAAAAGAATTACAGATTTGATTATCATGGGAAAATGATTACCAACCTAGGCTTTTCGGACGAATTAGAAAAATCAAAAGAAAATAAAAGAAAAGAAGAAAAAAAATGACGAAAACAAAAAAACTGGGTAATTTTTTATTGAAAAGTCGCAAATGTTTAATAACCAGGTTAAATAAAAATGTAACTTATTTGATCATTTTTCACAATTGAATCAACAATCTCTCACATTTTGCAAATAAGAATACATTAACCTATTTGATATAAGAATAAGTGCATGGTGGAGAAATTTGATGGATAAACAGTAAAAATTGATGAAATGAGGAACGTTATTATTTAATCAGGATATTAAACATTTGCGACTTTTCAAAAAGAATAACCCAGCTGTTGAAAAATTAATATTTGAGGATGAAAAAACATAGAAAACGAAAAATCCACGAAAAAATCTATTTTCTGATGATATTTCTGGAGATGAAAAAAAACAAGAAAATTCAAGAAAAATTAACAAGAAAGAGTTTGTTGATTGTTTTTATTCATGTGTTGTTTTTTTTCCATAAAAAAATAAACTTTCATGATTTGTATTTTTCAATATTTTTCATTTCCTTATAAAAAATCTACAGAATTGAATAACCACCCATTATTTTGAAAAATTCCACGATCCAAGAAAAATAAAATTGATTTTTGTTTTGAAATTTTAAAAAAAAAAATAAAAATAAAAATAAAAATAAAAATAAAAATAAAAAAATAATAAACAAACCATTTTTTCATTACGAAATTTTTATCATAGTTGTGAAATCAATAAACAATTAATTTTAATTTTCCAATTTTATTTTTCTGAAAATCGAAAAAAATAGAGTTTCATTTTTTTAAAAATTAACATTAAAATAAACAATATGATATGAAAAGTCGAACACAATTTTTACAAATTGTTTTATCAATTTTTTTGAAAAATCATTAAAATTGAGTGAAAGAAAAATTTTTAACATTCGAATAAAAATTTTTGGAATCATGTAATTCAAATCAAAAGTTATGAATTGAAAAATTTCATTCAGAATACAAAGAAAGAGAACACAATGAGGAGTTAACACATAAAATAGAAACTTGAGTTTTTTTAATTTTTTTGTTAATAATAATTATTATTATTTAAAATAAAAATTCAAATGAATGATTATTTTTTGTAAATTGCAGTTATCACAATATGTCAAAATTTTTTTGAAAAGTTCCTTTTGTTTAATTTTCAAACAGAGAAAAAATTTTTTATTTCGATCAAATTTCTGTTCTCACTCACCAAATTATGCAGTTATTAAAACTTAAGCTTGACAATGTAGTTATTTCCATTTTTTTAAATTTTCATGATTGGGAACAGAAATTTGATTGAAATATGAAATTTTTTCTTTATTTGAAAATTAAACAAAAGGAACTTTTCAAAAAAATATTGACATAAAAATTATAACAAAAAACATTTACAAAATTAACACTTTGAAATAAGTGATGAACACATAAATAATCACTGAAATTCTTTCTTAAATTTAATCAAATTTAAAAAAAAATCAAAATTTTGGGTAAATTCAAATTAGGAAAGTGATTAAAAGCAATTTGTGTTTATTATTTGGAAAACATTTCCATAATTAAACAGAACAAGGATTCCATGAAAAGCTCAACAGATGAAATCATGAATAGATTGGGACAACAATGCCAGTTAGTGAATGCGGAGTAGAGCGAACTTCAACCAAAAAGACACTTCGATAACTTCGGATAGAGATGGGACAGCGAACAGATGACGGAAAGACAAGAAGACAAGCGATGCAGAGAGCTGAGAAAACAATGTGTGAAATGGATGAAGCGAGTGAAGTGCAGCAAGACAGTGAAGGTGCGGGATTTAGCGTCCTTCATAGGACTACTCAGCACTATGCGCTTCGTTTTCAAAGACGCAAGATTAAACATGATCAGATGATATGCTGTTCTCAACAGAGGAATGAGAGAATCGGGTTGGAATGGGGAGGTGTGCCTCAACGGAAGTCTGATGAGGCAACTGGAGCTATGGTTACAGAGACTGAATACGAGGTTCAGCAGGAGGCTGGTGGACTTTGCCAGCCCGGAGGCTGTTCTTACAACGGACGCATCTCCATTTGCAGTGGGAGCAACCTTGAATATTGCAGGAAACATCCAACATATCCACAAATCTCTTAGCTCAACAGAACTTTCACAGAACAAACATCGAATTACAGAGAGCTTTCGGCTGTTCTCCTTGCACTCAACAGATTTTCCTCTAGCCTTGTGCAACACAATATCTACAATCTCCTCCTCCATTCGGACAAAACATCGGTTATCTTCAATATCAACAGATGTAGAGCGGGCACCAACCTGATTTCTCTGCTGAGAAAAATTCGATCTGTACGTCAATCGATGGCTCTGACAGTGAATGCAATTGACATTCCAGGAGAAAGGAATATCAAGGCAGACACCCTATTCCGGACGGCAGCAGCAGGAGATCACGAGATAACCGCTCGAGCACAAAGTAAAGCACAGTGAGCGCAGGAAAATGCACCCATGGTTGATGCATTCGCAAACAGTATAAACAGAAGGTGTGTGATCTGGTATGGTCCGGGAAGCACTTGGTGCACTGACGGTCTCGCTGCGGATTGGGGAAGATGTGTCGTTCTGCTTCATCCTCCGATTCCGCATATCATCCCTTTCCTGAAGAAAGCGAAAGCGGAGAGGACTAGAGCGATTATTCTTCTTCCTTCATTGAAGAATCAACTGTGGAGCCCACTTTTGGAGGAGTTGATTACTCGTCAGATACTGCGGAAGGATTCAAAGGAGGTACTAATACCAGGAGAAGGACTAAGAAAGACTGGAGAATCTCTTCCGCTGGGGGGATACAAAGAGGTGTGGCCAAACTTGTTGTAGACGAGTGCAAAAGATGGTGGAACCAGAGCATGAGACAATGCGTGAAACCTGTGAGAATTCAAAAAGCAGCAAGGAACAGTGTGGTGGAAATAACTTGGAAGTAATACTGCTTTGGTCTTAAAAATCTTGGCTGAGCATGGGTGAAATAGAAGTCGTAAAATTTTATGAAGAAATTTGATGATTATATAAAAGATTACGAATAATATTTCTCAGATTAAAAGGAACATAGTTCTTCTTTTTCAAATCTAACAGACTCAAAATACACCATCTTCTTCTTCTCAATAATTAATTTATTCAAAAATGAAAGTTACAACCCTCATGAAAATACTGTTTTTTTATTCATACAAGTTATAGAAAAAATTAAATATTTATTTCCATTTTCGATTTCTCTCAAATTTTTGATCACATAATCAATATTTTTCAATTTTTAAACTGCAAAGCATAACTTGTTGAAGATAACATTTAAAACAACTTAATCAAAAAATACACCATTACTGACACACAATTAATAGAAAATCCACAACTTAAAAACAATATTATCAATTCATATCTTCAAATTATTTCATCTTTCGAAAAATCAAAAAATACACTAAAGCATCAAAAATCATATATTTAGTTTTTATTAAATGAATTAAATGAAATTCATCAATAAAATGAATATTTAAAAATATATCAAAATTTCATTAATGTTATCTTCAATTCCCAGAAAAAACATAAAAATAAATTCTATAAATAGAATTTCTCGAAACCGTTCAACAACAAATATGGAAAAAAATTCTTTTAAATTGTTTTATATATCTAGATTTTTATTAACACAATTAAATATCATTAATTAAAATAAAAATAAATTCTATATAATGAATTATGCTATTTACAGTATTTCAATAAAAAATATCTTCACATATTAAACATTTTTTAAAGAAAATAAATATTTGTTAATTATTTTGAATAAGTTTTCTTTGAAGAATCACATTTTAATAAAAGTTTGTTTATATTTAATTCTATATTATTTGAAGCGAAATATTTGATAATCTTATAAAAAAAGAAATGTGTTTTAATAGAAAGTTTATTTTTGAATATTTGAAACAATTGAGAGACAAAATTATAAATTAATCTATTTTTTAGATATTATTAATTTAAAAATCAAATTTTTTTTTTTATGAATAAAAAATCAAAATGTAATGATAAAAAATTTTTGTTTTTTTGTACTAATAGAATATTGTAATAATATAAATTTTTTTTAGTTTAATGGAAAAGAAATAGAAATATTTTTTATCTGTTTATGGTGTAAAGGACGAGGATATTATTTTGGTGAATTGAAAAGAAAAAATTTATTATATTCTCGTGTTATCAAAGAATTGAAAGTGAATTATTACAAAAAATAAAGTTAAAAAGATTTGATAAAAGATGGAAAAGTTTCGAATGGTTGAATATATGTGAAATTTGTAGGAAAAAATACAAATGATGCTCAAAAATTGAAATTCGTAATAATTTTATATGAATTTTTAATTAATATGAAAATATTATTAATAAAAATAATTATAATAACACTTCAATTTGATATAAAAAAATTTTTTTTTCTAATTAATTATTTATCAACAAATTATGCAACTTTGCTGTATTGAAATATCAATAATTCAATATGAAATTCCAACAAATTAAAAACAATCTAAAACAAACTTAATAGATTTGCAGTGGATGGTGCGTTTAACGATGTAAGTTCAAGGTATGCTGGAGTATATGGAGCTGGAAGTGAATGCCGGGCTGATGAATTAGAAGATGGAAGGATAGGCGGGGATGATGGATTTGGGGCTGGAAGCGAAAGCGGAGCTGGAGTGTCTAATGATGAAGATGATATGGAAAAAGAGTTTGATGCAGGAAGAGTTGAAATGGAGGAAGAGTTGTGTGATGGAGGAAGGGATGTTGGACATGTTGATGGAAATTTAGAAAGCAGTTTTTGTTTGTTGAACAATTTGAAAAGAAAAAGAAAAGGCTTTGGAGTTTTTACTCCAAATGAAAAAAGATTAATAAAAAAGACAAAAAAAGACTTATTTTTTGAAATGAAAAAAGAAATTAATTTAAAAATGTCTTATTCAACATTCTGCAAAAAAACAAGATATTTTAAAAAATCAAAGAAAAGGACAGATTTGTGTGAGATTTGCAAGAGATAGAATTTATTGAAAAAGAAAAAAAAGTAATAGGAAAAAAAAGGACAAAAATTTGGACAAACTGAAGGTTATGAATTGAGTTTAACAATTCATCATCGAAAAATGGCCCAACATCAAAGAAATGGGCAATTCTTTTTGAAAAGTCGCAAATGTTAAATTTTCAAATAAATCAAAAATATCATATCTCGATCAAACTTCGGTTCCCGCTCATTCAACTTTACAGGAATGTGTTAAATGGCATTGTCAAATTATATCCTCCGCTTTGGTGAAGTTGCATGAGCGGGAACTGAAATTTGATCAAGATATGAAATTTTTGTTTTTTCAGAAAATTGAACATTTGCGACTTTTCAAAAAGTATAACCCAAATAATATTTATGAGAATAAAGAAAATTCAAAAAAAAATGAAGTTATTATTTTAACGGATTTTAAAGAGAATTGGTGTTTACCAATTTCTAATAATGAAACTGGAAAATCATTTTTTAATAAGAAACAAATTTCACATTTGTGTTTTGTTGTTTTTTATGTTGATAATTTCGGAAATCTAAAAAAATGTTGTTTTAATTATTTTTCTGAAATTTTATCACATGATTATGGTTTTGTATGTGAATGTTTGAAACAACTTTTACAATTTGATATTTTTTTATGTTAATTCTTTTAACTTTTTTTGCGACAATGGGCCGCATTTCCGTAATTCTCATTTTTTAAATTTAAAACTTTCTAACAATTCTTTTTTGTTTAAAAATAAACATTTCTTTCTTTCATTTTTTGCTGAACATCACGGCAAAAATGAATGTGATAGCGAATTAGGTTTTTTAACAAATTTAATAAATAATAAACTTGGCAATAAAGTTTTAAATAATATTTTTAATTTAATTGATTTTTTTTGTTATGATTGTGATTCTTATTTATGATACACAAAATCCGATAATTCTTCTTTTTTCATTTCTGATTCCTCAAAATGCAGTTTGAATTATTCTTTTAATTTTTTTTATTCTTCTTCTCAATATCAGGTTAAAAAGAATAATGAAACGAAGCATTTTTTTTTGTTTGAATTTATTTATTTATTTATTTTGTCACAAAGAATTAAAAGAAACAAACTTGAATGAAATGAAAATAAAAGGTATGAAAAATTATTTGTTTTTTAAAAAAGATTCAGGGAAACTTCTCATTTCGCCAATCAGCTGCGAAAATAGCTCAGGTGTGTTTGAAATAGAATATAAAATTTAGAAAAAATTTGAAACAAAAAAAAGAAAAATTTTTGAAAGTAAAGATAATAACAAAAATGACATTTTTAATTTTGAAAAAGGAAAATTCGGAAAAGGTGTGAAGAAAGTTATTGAAAATTGAATAAAATATTGCAATAAACAAAATAAAAAAGGAGTTATGAATTTTATTTATGATTATTTTTGACGATTCAAATTTTACTTTTGATTCAAATAGCTATACAAATTATTCAGGCATGTCACAGGTGTGTAATTTGAATTCTGAAAATATATATTTAAATTCATTTTCTGATAAAAATTCTTTAAAAAGTTAATTTGTTAATTATTTTTTTTACAGAATTTTTATTAAGCAAACTTTTTGCGATTAAATCAAGATTAACAGGAATGAATAAATATTTTTTTGAAATTTTTGACTTCATGAAAACCAATAAAATATAAATCTTGTAAAATACTAATTATTATCTTGTATCGAATTTATTTTGATTTTTTGATGAATTTTTAGTTGTTATTGAATATTCCATGCAATTTCAAATTTGTTTTATTATTTGAAATAGAAAAGTTTTATCAATAAAGAAATAATAATCATTCTTTTCTGCTTTTTCAACATAAACAAAAAATATTTGGCTGATGGCAAGACTGATTCCTTCATGTTTCTTTCTTGTTAATTAATAATAGAGTAACTTGAATGAATTGGTTTAAAAATCAGTTTACCAAGAAAATAAATGTTTATGATAATTATATGTTGATCAAAATTTCTTCCAAAAAATAAATCAGTGTTTTAATATGTTTTGTTTTGAAATTAAAGTCAAAATAACGGATGTGATGAAATTTGGCAACTGAAAAATATGAACTCTATTTTGAATTGGATTATTGTTGAAAAAATTATGTTGAGTTTATAAGTTTTTTATCCTTCAAGGAATAAAAAATCAATAATTTTTCAGAAGAATATCTTATAAATATCGTTGAATAAGTGGCAAAATTTTTTTGAAAAGTTACATCAGATCAAAAATTTGACCCATGTTAGTTAATGAACTATCATTCCGTTTCCATAATTCTTATTTATAAAAGGAAAACTCGTTTTAATGTTCATCAGTTTGTTGCAAACTTCTCAATGAGAAAAAACATTTTGAGACAAATAATTATATATTCTGTTTTCGTGATCAAAATAAAAATTGAGAATTTTCGATGAATATGTGATAATAATTTTCAGTTTATCTTGAAATTGATAATCCATAAAGTTTTCAATGTGTGCTACTATTATTTATTAACAAAAAATTTTGATTTTCACATTATTTTATTGATTGTTATATTAGGGTGATTTATTAACCCGAACTTTTTTAAAAACCCGGACTTTTTTTTTAATAATAAGTTGATTTTTCCCACTTTTTATATTTTTTATATTGTTTTCAGTATATAAGGAAAAATCAATGACTGAAATTCTTGATTAAATTACTATACCTAATCTCTGATGGGGGGGAGATGGGGGGGTTAGCTCCTCCATCTCTGATAAGTGCCTCCCCTGAGGAGATTAGGTAATAGCAACGGGGCTGACTAAGTTAGAATTTAATCGAAAATATTTTTTTTAATTTTTTTTCATTACAAAAAAAATTTTTTTTTAAAAATAAAAAATGATCATTACCAGAATTTTTTTGTTATGAGTGTTGTTAAAAATAAAAAAGAACGTGGACAGTTAATTCTTCGAGAAAAAATGATGTCATTTGAATATCGAAGAATTGAAAATCGATTAGAACGCATGGCACGTATTGTTGTTGATGGACATGTCAGAATCGTTGATGCAATAAATACCAAAGAGTTCTCTCGTTCAGCAATAATTAGAGCAGTTTCAGCAATTGAAAGCGGCAGAGCTGTTGCAAAACCTGGCAGGCCAGAACTATTCAATGAAGAGGACAAAAATATAATTGTTGGAGTTATTAAAATCGAAAGTTTATCCGGAACAAGTTTAAATGCAAAGAGAACAAGAGAATTAGTTTGATTTCACATTTATTTATCTTTCGTTTATAATTATAAATATGTTTCAGATGGAATCCGTTCTTTCCGACAAAAAAAGACGATCAGAAACTGATGTTGATGAAAACGCCAGTGTGTCCAAAGCACATCCTTATTTTACGAAAAAGAAATTCAGAGCTCAAAGTGTCCATGCTCAGAAATGTGGATAACCAACGTCTTTCGTTCTCCAACTAACAAGCTCTTTTTCCCTTTTAGGAGCTTCTGCAAAATCTTCATAATTAACATCATTATTCTCCTTCTTTGATCTTTAACACTGATTATTTTTCACTCCGCTTATCTGATTCCTTCAAAACTCTGGTGATTCACCATTCAGGAGTCCCAGCTGGATTTCATACAACACCTGCAAACATGCCAAATGCCACTTTGGTTGTAACAGCTGCTTCAGATGGATAATCTCTCGAAAGCGTTGTGTTGTGGCCATGCCACAAATAACCATATGAAACGCGAGTTTTTCTGAGCGCATTCATTGATGTTTGGGATAACAACGATGGATGGATGACGGAAAGCATATTTCAAAGATACGCAGAAGAGGTTTTATTAACTGGAATCATTGAAAGAAGGAAAATATTAATGAAAATTAATGGGAGATGTCTTCTTCTTTTAAATTCTCACTCTTCTCGGGCTCAGCCTGACATATGGCAGAAATTTGCTGATAACAACATTGACGTCGTCACTTTTATTCCACACAGTTCACACATCACACAACCTCTTGATCGTGGTGTGTTTGCTGTCCTCAAAAAATGCATCAACTCTCTTTACTCTGTGCCTCCAGATTCTTCCATTTCTCTTCGACGTGAGGCCATTTCCAACGTCCTTCCACAAGCTCTTCAGACAGCATAACTTCCTGCAACTGTTGTTTCTTCGTTCAAGAAAAGCGGCGTGCTTTCAAACGAGTGGCATTCAGTACTATCAACACTTCCAAAGGAACCTTCAGTGACACTGAAAAAGAGAACACATAGGTTTGATTTTTATGGAAAAATTATTACTGAATAAAAATTTCTTGAAGAATGGAAAAAAGAAAAGAAAATGAAAGAAGATAAGAAAAGAAAAGATAATAGTGATGAAAAAGAAGAAAAAATTCTTTTCGCAGCTGAAAAGCCCCAAAAAAGAAGATTTAATAAATCCCACATTTTAAATGATGATATTTTGGATGATGAATCAAAGCAGAAAAATTCCAGAAAAATTGTTAAAAGAGAATTCATTGATAATGTTTATTATTGATCATTTCAATTTTCATAATAAAAACATGATTGCTTGAAAATAAATTTTTCTTATTTCAAACCTAAATTAAAAAAAAGTTCGGGTTTATAAATCACTCTATAAGTTTTATGTACACAATTTGTGCCTGAACTCTTCTATTAAACAAAATTTGCCTCCAGATTTCAATGTATATGCAAATTAAAGAATTTTAGCGGTTTGTATTTTGTTTTGACATGAATATTTTTTTAATTTAAACTTTCTTTATTCAAATTGAAAAGTTCGAAGTTAAAAGCTAAAGTTAGTTTTATCAATGATGAAACAGACAAGAATCTATTTTCAAGTTCAATTTCATGATGTGAAAGCACAATGCAAGCTAATTGAGGCTCGATGATGCTGTGTGCAGGAGAGGTTAATAAAGTGAATGTGAAAAGTTGTAATATTGACAGATGCTTTTTCTCTGCATTCCAGGGGTTTGGAGGAGGAATTATTCTTATTATGATGAACGGCAATCCAGTTTTCCTAATAACCTCAGAAGGCAGAACAAACACGGCCAAGTGAGGAAATGATATCTTTGTCATTTCACCCAATCTGGAAGAAACTGCAAAATCAGAAAAAATCAAGTGTGTTACAGCTTCACTGGATTCTTTTGATAAAGTGCGAGGATACGACAATGGAAACACGAGTGTGGCCATTCCTCTGTGCATCTATCTCCTTCCCACCCCAGAAGAAATATATGTGAGCAATTCTGAGGCATTCAATCACTCACACTGTGGAATTGTCCAATTCCCTTGTTTGACAATGAAGCACTCCCTCACAAGACAAACAGAAACAAAGAAAGTCATCGTAAATGGAATGGTTGAGATGAGCGATGAATTGGACTTTGCTGGAAAGAAACATGAAATCCGAGGAAATGATGATGAAAGTGGTTGGACAGTCTGGAATGCAAGTGAAACATTAAACTCAGCTATGATGTCATCTTGTGTTGAAACAGAATTATCAAAACTCATCTTCTCTCTTCCTTCTTCCCTTCCTCTTCACTCCACTTTCATTTCGTCTTCTGTTTTTTTTCTTCCTCTTCCTCCTCTTTATCATCTTCACATTCTTTCTTTTCATTAACTGACTTCATCACCATCACAAACATCACAGCTGCTATTTTCATTCTCCAAATGGAAGAATTTCCCTTGTCTCAGCTCATCTCAATCCCCATCTCCACAATTGCCTGTCACACAGAAACGTCTGTTAGCCCTTCTGAGATACCGTTGCTGCAAAATAATTTGTGAGTTAAATCATATAAAGAGTCACAAAAGTAACGTCCCTCACACACTCACATGCAAGCTTGCCCATCTTCTCCCCCGCACATCCAAGCAGATACCGCGCATTGTCAAGATAAAAATAGCTTCACTCAATAAGAGCAGTTAGAAAAAGAGCTACGTGATGATAACATTTCTCCTTCTCCTCCTTCGAATGTTCCACCTGCAGAAACTTCGCAACCAGTGCAATTTCTTCTTCTTCCTCAACGCCATCTACACTGTCATCTGAAATGCAGCCACAAGAACCGCAAAAAGAAGAAAAAGTGAAGGCGTTATGTATATTCTCTGATTTCATATTCATTCAAACTGAATTTATAACCTGCGATTTGTCGGAATATCTTATGAAAAAGAGGCACTCAAACCATATTTAAGACGAGACATCACACGCACATTGAACTTCCTCCGCACTTCATTCGACGGCAGCAGCAATCACGGACTTAGCCCTGGACCTGCACTTGCCCCTGCTCCTGCCCTTGCCATTCCAACCATCTACATTGCCATTCTCGCGCTAAACCTCTTCTCTTTTTCCATCTGCCCTAGAACCTTCGTTGAACCGCCTTGCAGACGCAGCATCAGCTTCAGCTCTTCGTTGTTCCGGATGGAGCACCCGCTCATCGTGCGCATGTCACTCAGCTGCACATCGTTGAAGACAATCTTCTGCATGTCAGGCGGAATCCCTTCTTTCTTCAGCACAAGTTCCTTCAGCTTTACCGTTGAAGTCTCCTTCGTGACGCAAATTCGAATTATCTTTCCTTCTGTTGTCCTCGCCTGCACTCCATCTTCTCCAAATCCACTCCTTCTTTGAATGCTTTAGCCTGAGCTCCTTTCACACTGCTTTATCTTCCACTTTCTTGTTCTTCTTCTGCTTCAATCAACCCCACAACAAATAGTCCCGATTGATGAGCTTCCTCAAACAGCTTCTCCTCTTCTTTCTCGTCTCTCACTTGCGACTTCGGCTGCCTTTCCACTTTCTCCACCAGCGCTATACACCTCCTTGCACTCCTCTCCAGTCATTCTTCTCCTCCACTTCCTTCTTCTCTTTTCTTCGCCTTATGCCCCAGCTCCACTTGCCTCGCAAGCACAAACTCTTTCACTTCTGCGTTCGTCCCAGCATCACCTTTTGCTCTCAGAACTTGGCCGAATCGCTTTCGCAAATAATTTCAGCACATTTTTGGACAGTAGAATATGAGCTCCTCACACACAATTTCGCAGTATCGATCACAAAGCTCTCGAAATTTCATCATCATCTTCTTCTTCAATTCACTCAGCACAAAACAAGCAGCTTTTTTCCCTTTGCTTCTTCATCAAGTTTGTCTTTTTCCTCAATTATTGTCAAATGATCAACTGATATTTTCAACAGCTCCGCATCTCTGATCATTTCAATTGTACAATTCATCGAAGAAAAACTATAACACTCATCTGCTTCTCCTGCTGCAAAGTTCTTATTACTCGCATAATCCAATGTTACACAATAGACAAGCATAGTAAGTGCATAATAAAGCATCTGTGATATGCCGCTCTCTGAGGAAATCACTATCCATATCTTTTCTTTCACAAACCTCAGCCGACGCAGCCCAAGCGCCTCCACAATCAACGGAGCCATCGCTTCTTCCAGCTTCCCCTGGTTCTCTTTGATTCTTTCCACAAACTCTCTGTGCGCTGCCGGATACCCGCCTTTTTCCTCGTTCCCATCACCTCCCTCTCTCCCTCCATCTTCTTCTCCCTTTTCTTCTCCCTCTTTGCCTCCCTTTTCTCCTTCCTCCGCCTCTTCTCGCTCCTCCAGCACAGCCTGCACAATCGCTGCATGAGATTGAACAATATCCTCCATCCTCAGCTCCGCAGCATCCAGCCCTTTCTCCACAATCTCCCCCACTTCACACACTGCAACCTCTCACCCCATCACTTCGTCATCCAGCTTCATCATCACACGCCTCGACTGCGGCGATTGCCATATCTGCAGCGACGTGTCAAACAGATCGTGGATTGACGGGGACACATTCACATTTGCTGCTGCAAAGATCCGCTTGCTCCCCGACTTCGTGCCCACCGATTCTGCAAGAGTGGGAAGCTGCACCACTCTCAAAACCGAAAGCATCGCAGAAAGCTTCACATCGTATGCACACACAACGCACCCATACAGAACCGCACTTGGAATCACAAAATGACCCTGCAGCGTTTGCAGCGCATACGCCTTAGCCACCACAAGCACCACAATCCTCAGACGCCTCTCGATGCTGTGCATGACTGATGCTGAAGCATGTGAAGCCTCCACCTCCGAGGAATCCGAAAAGTCAATCACAGGTGTAGATGATGATGATGAAGATGACTTATCATCTCCTGCCGACTTCTTCTCTTCCATTCTCCATCTCCGGAACTCGAAAAAGATCAACGCACTGCTCCAGTTGGAGAAGAAGATGAGGATAGAGAAAATAATAAAGGAACTGAGCGAACCTTAAATTGCAGTGAATGATCAACCTCCAGAAGTTTTTCTGTTACACCACAACGTCTGTCGATAGCTCTTCCTAAACAGAAACACAGCATCCACATCAGGATTGGAAATATCGATCATTCGCAAATGTTCACAGTTTTCGAGTGATGTGAACTAACAGATATTTATTTCTCCTTGTAATGAATGAAAGTGAAAAGAAAAAGATGAACATAAAGCAAAAGTGAAAATAACATCGACAAAAAACATGATTCATGATTTGATTCAACAAATGATTAATATCATTTTGAGTTTTTAATTTCAAACCTTTTGATGTTTTAATTGCAAATAATATTTATTTATTTAAAACCATACGGAATCAATTTATTTGTTTTTATTTTTGAATATAGTTTTTCATTCATGAATAATATCACGTTTGAATTCTCGTTATCATTAGCTTTCAAAAAATAATACAAGACACACGATTTTTCTCCTTTTCGTTTTATCAACTCATTGAAATGTTCAAGTGGTTATAATTACTCAATAAATCAATATGTCTATTCGAATAAACGAAGCAAAAAAGGTCTATATTTATGTTATTAATTGTTTGCCACAAGTTACAACTGACAGTTTATTTTTTTAATAAAAAATGAAAAGTTAGTCAAAAGTATATATGAAATAGATGAAATTGAAGCTTCATATTTTATAATAACTTCAAAAAATGGCAATAAGAAATGATAAACAATTTATGATGGGATAGGAATGATCGTTATTTTTTGATCATTTGTGATCTTTTTAGGGAAAATATTAAAGTCGAGGAACTTTTCAAAAAAATTTTGCCAAGTTGTAAATGAATTTTTAAACATCTGCGTCACCTTGAAATAGGTGGGCTCTCGTCAGTCAGTACCCGTCACTGTTTTTTTTTTTTTTTTTTTTTTTTCTAAGATGAAAACAAACCATTTTTTTAAATAATGCTTGAAAATGGATTAAACACTTTCCAATTATTCAAAATTTGATAAACAAAAATTCCATCTAAATTTACAATCAAGAAACTCTAATTAATTATTTATTTATTAAATTACCATTTTTCACTTTGACAGAAGTCATATCATTCATGAAAATTTACATCAAGCTTTTTCTATTCATTTTTTTTAAATGTTTTAGAAGCATAATTTTAAGTGTCTCATTTTTATTGTTTTTCATTCTTTAAAGGCTTAAAAACTATGTGATTATTTATGTTCAACATGTTTTTTCTTCGATAGAAATATTTATCATGATTTTTGTAATGTGTTTTTGCAATTCTCACTAGACAATTTTATCCTTTCAATTTAACAATTGTTTTAAGAAGAAAAAAATATTTGACTGTTGTTCACTATATTATTGTAATGAGAGAATTATTATCTATGAATATGAATAAATATTCATTTTATGAAAATGTTGAAAAACAATCAGATTTGAATTGAAAGTTCACTTCAATTAAAGTCTATTTAAGAGTTTATTTGTTTTTTCATTTAATTGTTGCTCTGATCCTTTGTGATTGTTATTACTTTGTATAAATGAAAAGTTAAAGAGCATCACAGCGATTTGCATTGACTTTTTTGATTTTCTTCATCCTTTTTTTTTTTTTTTTAACTTTAAATTTATCTTTTTCTGTTTTTTCTTTCTCTTCTTCTCCATCTTCTCTTCTCTATCTTTTTCATCTCCTTTTCCTTTTCCTCTTCATCTTCATCTTCATCTTTTCCTTCTTTTTCTCCTCATCACCAACAACACCCAGCGCATTGCCACTGCCCTCCGCCCTCGCCACCTCTCCAACTACACCGCTGCTCCTGTTTCTGGTGTGAATAACGTTCCTCCTCCGCCTCCTCTTCCTCAGCGTGATTTTGTTCCTTTCGCGCCTTCACGGACAGACCATGGTTGGAGGAAAGAGGAGAGAGGGAAAGGGAAAGGGAAAGGGAAGAAGGTGAAGAAGGAGAAGAGAGAGTGAAGAAGGAGGAAGAATAGGAAGAAGAAGAAGAAGTGGAGGAGGTGAAGGAGGAGGAGTTGAGTTTAAGGATGGAGGGTTAAATTACAATTTGTGTTTTATTGAAGAAAGAATAGGAGAAGGATATTGTGATGATGAGGATGAAAAAGAAGAAAATGAAGATGACTTTTTTTTGCTTTGTGAAATGGAAAACAGAGAGAATGGCAGATTTGGAGAAGAAACAGAAGAAGAAGGAGAAGAGGGAGAAGAAGAAGTTAAAGAGGAAGAGAATTGAAATAAAGGGAGGGAAAATTGATGTAGTAGGAAGAGAGAAGAGGAAGGAGAAGGAGGAGAGAATAAGAATTAAAAGGAAAAGAAAATTTTCATTGAAAATTCTCTTTCTGAGCTAATTCATTTCACCAACAGTCAAAAACCTCCTTTACACCCATTTACACAGCCAGCTTCTATCAGAAACATATCAAATGTTTTCACTTCGCCTTCTTCATCTTCTTCCTCCTCTCCTCCTCTTCTTTAAATTCTTCTTCTATCTTTCTTCTTCTTCTTCTTCTTCTTCAACAGAACAGCGTGATGCTTCGCCTTCACTTTCAATGTCACCTTCTTCTTTATCCTCTTCCACATCTTCATCTTTATCAACATTCACTTCTTCTTCTTCTTCTTCCCCTTCACTCACCTCAGACAATTCTCCTTCTTCCGCCTCACCTTCTGCCTCACCTTCAGCCTCTTCTCCTTCTCATTCTTCTCCCATTCCATTGCAAACACCTCAATCACCTCAGTCATCTCAACCAATTCAATCCATTCAATCCATTCAATCATTAAATTCATAGCAATCATATCAATCATATCAATCACCTCATGACCCTCACTCTTCCATTGATAAAGCTGACTCCACAGGCAGTTAGCTGCTGAGAAGCAATGAGACTGCCACAAAACACTCCTCAAAGGAAACAAATAGAATGTTTCCTTTCTCTCTCAATCAGCTCCATTCACCCACATCCTTCGCTTCTTATCAGTCTATGTTCCTGTCTGCCCCTTCAGCTGTGCCTGTGAAGGCCGTCCATGGAAGAACAAAGAGCGATGTGATTAATTCTCGTCCTTCTGTTTCTTCTTCTGTTTCTTCTTCTTCACAATCTTCACATCCTTCTCAGCACCCCTACACACAACAAAGCACATACCAGCCTTCCTCTCTCAAGTCCTCCCTCCACTTTGACGAGCTGCAATCCCATTCAACATCCTCTTTCCTTCGCTCTATCAGCAATTCTTCTTCTTCTTCTTTCAAAAGACGTTCAATGCTCTGTGAAAGGCCTCTTGTTCTGCAGTCGTCGCGTGCGCCGGCAGCCTCGCTTTATCTGCGTCTGCCGTCAGACGAGGTGGAAGTGCTGAAAGGAGTGACATCGCTCCTCCGGTTGATGAAGGCTGCTCTTTTTTCGCATTCTATGCTTGGCGAAGACAACATCAGTAACCGCAACTGTTATAGAAGAAGCAGAAATAATGGAAGTTATAGAAGTGATGAAATCACAGATTATCCTCTTTTTGCAGATGAAGATGGAAACCCAGCCAGACTCGATTGTCTTCTGCCTTCTTTTGCTTCCTCATAATCCTCGTCTCCCATCCACATCTCCCACCCAAACAGTGTACGCTCCTTTTTCGCCACTGCTGCCAGACTAACTTCCCGCACATACGTATTCCTCCCCCACCGCGCCTTGTTCTTGCTGAGCCCCAACGGCTTCACCTCCACCTCCGTTCTGCCTGAGCTCTCTCCACATATAAAAACTCGCACCGTTCGCTCTATTACGAGCACATTCACACCACTGCTGCTGCTGCTACACAGCTTGCTCCGCTGTTCAGCTTCAGCTGCCCCGCTGCTCCAAGATCCGCCGCCAGCGCTCCGCCTTCTCCGCTCTCTGGCGTTCCGATGTTCGACTCATTCACCCCCCACAAACTCGCACACCATCCCTGCCACCTCAATCACTGTCTCATCAAACATACTCGCTTCATTCTACAGCACGACGTAAGTATTCCTAACCAGCAGCTCCAAGCCCATGCCATGCAAAAGTTATAACTCTTCTTCATAACATGACTCTGTTTCCTCCTCTGCCTCCAGACTGTTTAACACAACTTAATTATCCTACACATCCAGCGGCCCGCCTCCCACCATAAACGCATTCTCTGCTCCATTTCCACACCGGATAGATTCTATTCTCCTTAAATCACATATTTCACATTTTTCGTTCAATCTTTGCTCACTCATAATACAGCGAATAAACTTCTATTTTCTTTCAAAATAAAAATAAATAGAATTCTCGAGCTGTGTTTCGGTTTTTAGAAAAAGTTAAAAAAATTGGCAAAAATAGAAAAAAACAAAATTTAATAAATAACAAGAAATGATTAATTCGTATGTGTGTGTACATAAATATTGATAATTTCCACCATACATCAGAGACGAAGAAGAGCATTAAGCGTTCTGTCAGACAATTTGTGACGACGATCTCCTATTATTCTGCGAGCTTTAGAAAATATTCTCTCACAAAATGATTCACTGCAAGGAGAATTTGTTATGCAGTCAGCGATGAGATAGAATATTTTCTGCATTTCGCTATATAAACAAAAATCCTGGTAGAAAATGTCACCATCTTCCTCAACGACATCATCCTCATCTTTTTAAAAAAAAATATTCTTTGAGTAATCTAAGTCACTGACTCTTCTTTATATGTTATTTTTCATTCAACATGTGATCCAACATAGCTCTGTTGCATGCAACAATCCCGCCAAACCAATCCGAAGATTAATAACTTCTAATTATTCTCAAAGTTTGATTATCTAAATCAACATTATTTTCTTCAATTCTTTTGAAACGAGAAAAATTGCATATGAAATCCACATCACTATCGCTTTCGTTTTCACTTTCGTTGTTTTCTTCATTATTCGTTGGTTCTTTTTCATTTCTTGAAATTTCTTCTTCAGTTTGTGATTTTTTAGTAATGTCTGTTAACAAACTTTCTAACACTTCATCATGCTGAGTTGTTTTTCTAGTCAAGTAGAAATTGATATGATCTGTTTGATTGGTATTGTGTTGATATTCATCATCCTTTTCTTCAACTTCTGCTTGAATCAATCCAAACAAATCTTGTTCATCAAAATCCTCGATTTCGTATTGTTCTTCAAATTCTACTGTTTTCTCTTGAGAATTCGAATCAAGAGTTGATATGAAACAATATAATTCTTGAAGCTTTGAATTTGAGAACTCAACATTTTGAGTTTTCGCGCAGTTTGTTGCATCAGAAGCAGTGAAAGCTGAAACAGTTCCAGTCTCACTTAATTCCTCATCCACTTTTTCAGAGTTTTCAAAAGCCTTTTGCAGTTTTTCTGTAGAAAGAAATGAAATGTCTTGAAATAGATGATCCGATAAAGTTTTGATATTAGGATTTTGTATTGACAGAAATGGTGTTGAATCATGGAAAATGGAAAACGTGGGGAATGAGGAAATATTTGAGGAGGATGGGGAAGATGAAGATGATGATGAAGATGAAGAAGAAGATGACGATGACGATGACGAAAATGACGACGAAGAAGAAGAATGAATAGATAAGTTTTGATTCTGACACATTGATTCAGATGAGTCTTTGCTGCAAGAACGTGATCGAGATTCGCTTGATTTTTTGGCTTCATTAAAAATGGTTTTGGTAACTTTAAAAAAAAAAAATCAAGAAAAAAGATAAATTATAATTGATTAATAAAAACATATGTTTTTCTTTGGAATGCAAACGTTCTCTTGGGTCGCAAGTGAATTTATGAGTTCTATGCTTATGTGATCCAATTGGTGTTAGTGCGTATGATGTTGCTATGAGTTGTCCAGAAAAATCACAAAGTGTGTAATTATATAACAGAATAGCAATATCTGTCAATGCGTTATGCCATTCTCCATCAACGAAATACACATTTGTTGATAAAGAATTAAACAAATTCATTGCTTGAATAACAACAGGAAAGGCATCTCCAAGTTTTGTCGATTCTTTTTCAAAAATCAGATGCATCGAATAAAGTGGATACAACAACAATTCAGCAAGTGCAATTTCAAATATTTCGTGGTCTGAAAGCATTTTGGTTTTGCTTATTATTGATTGATTCTGCCTTATTAAGATACAAATATTATACAAACACAGCCATCTTGTAGCTATAAATGTTGGGCATCTTTTTTTCAAACCGTTTCTGAAATTTGATAAATGTGCTTGCTGACTGAATTTAATAATCAATTCCTTCATTTGCTTCAGTTTTGCATTTTCTGAAAAAGCGTGACTGACAACTAAATTGATTAAATGATTAAGGCATCTTACAAAAATTGGCCTTGGATATTATATGCACTTTATGAACCATTCAATTCCGTCGAATCATTTGTCGATATTCTATTCAATGCCAAAACTTGCGGTTTTAATCCATCCGAGCACCAAGCTCTAACGGAACATTCATAAGCACTCAACTCGGTCATTATTTCCAATCCTAAATTGAAATAATCGGATTCTGATCGACAACTTTTATACAATTTCCAAAAGATAGGTTTTGACGATTGATCCATCGTTATTAAGCCCAATGCAGTGTAGCCCACTCCCCCAACAACTCCTCCATCAATAACTACTCCCAGGGGATTGTTAGAAATAATTGAAATTGCTTTTTCTATTTTCTTTAAATTTGCTTCATGAAGCAGTTTGGTGACATTTCTCTCTGTGAGGCGAGGAAAAATATCTTCCCTGTGCATGTGCGGATTTTCATGTGATGATTTTATTAGTGCAGTAACAAAATCATTAAATTCGTTTGTTGCTACAGAAAGAAAAGAAATATTACTATGGGCAACAATGTTGATGAAAGATTCAGTGAGCTCTCCTTTCAATGTTGTTTCAGAAGAGCTATTGTTTATCTTCGAATTAACTGACCGTGTTGATAAATTGGACTTCTGTGAAAAGAACAAGGATATCTGATTATTCTGAATAAAATCACATTTGTGATTGAAAATCATAGAGTAGTCCTTTCGACCCGTCACTCCACAAGCAACACCATCTTTCTCACATAGACACATGAAAAGTCTGTGCAAATCCTTTTTCGAAGTTCTGTCTTTATACAAAGGAGCAAATGCAATAAACAATTTGCGATTCACGACGTCGAGAGTCGGTTTGGAAATGACCAATTCTTTCTGCTTTGGATGACAATAACCTGTGTAAAAATATTGCATTTTTAATAGATTAATTTCTACAAAAAATAAAATATAAAAACAGTTTGCGTATTCACCATTTTCTATTTTTTCGAGTTTGATCCATTCACATCTGTGTGATTTCAATATCTCCTCTGTTTTTTTAAATAGTTGAAACTATTTTGATCAAAATATATATAAAAAAACAATTGTTTTAAATAAAAAAAATTAAATAACTTTCCTCAAACGATTTCTGGATTTTCCGATGAAGAAACAAACACATGTGATGCATCTATGAATAACAAATATACAAAAATTTCCAAATGCTTTATTATCTGAAAACACGTCAGTGACCGGCAGTGACGTGAGTGCCTTGGTATTTATACCACAAAAAATGATCACGACACAACCCATTGTTCATATTAAAATAAAAAATGAACATTTTAAAAAAGAAAAGTATTTAAAAATCCTTTTTATAATAGAAGGTGAATAACAATTAAATATCAATTTTTCTTTGCATTTCTTGTTTCAAATTGAAAAAAACCAATTTTTAATATGAGTGAATGAAATTTTTTCTGTCACGTCACGTCACTTTAAAATTGTTTACGTCAAAAAACATGTGACGCAGATGCTTATGAATTTTTTTCATTTTTTTAATATTCCTAAAAAGTTTAATAGAAATAATTAAATTCGCATTTTCCATTAATATAAATGCATGAATTATTCAACAATGATAGATATTGTTATTAGGATAGTTTTTAATTAGAATTAAAATCACACAACACAATTTATGTTCGATGTGTTTAAAAAAAAAAAAAAAGAAAAGAAACATAGTTTATTTTTTCAAAACAGAATTATTCTGTTTTCAATAGGAATCATTTTTGGAGAATAATGCAGTTTGATAAACGTCAAACAATTGAAGGCTCAGATCCTGAATGGATAATTAGTATTATTTACAAGTGAATATGATAACGCATCCATTTTTATATTTACAAATTTTTGATTAAGACAGAAGCAACAAACGAAAATAAACAAAAACGAACAAAATAGTTAGAATCAACACAAAGAGAAATCACATTGAAGTTATATAGTTCTGAAATAATGAAAAAAATTAAAAGTAGGTGATAAAATATTATTTCATATTATTCCATTCAAAAAACATTCACTCGAAAATATCCCTTGAATTCCAACAAAGTGACAGTTAAAAACAAAAAGGCTTTAAAATGAAATTATTATCTATATTTTAGCTAATACATTTTTCAAAAAACAGTTGTTTCAAAATTTGCATTTTAATACAAAATCTTTTCACAATAATAAATAACATAAGAAAAATTATCACACCGATAAAAGTTATTATTTCAAAAATTATCATCCAAGTGGTCACTTGTTATTTCACAATTTTTAAGTTCAATGAATGCCAAATTGATGATTATTTTTACATAAGAGAAGAAAAATATTATTTAAATAATATCATAAACGGTTTTGATCAAAAATATATTAATTATATATTTGTTTTCGCTCCTATTTGAAGATTTTTCCACTTTTGAAATCTCGACGCTTGGAGTATTATCATCTTCTGGAACATATATATTATCAATACGGGACAAAATATTTGACTTCAGGCATTTTCATTGAAAAATTATGAACCTTGGATGAACTTTCAGTGATCAAAAAATTTGAAAAAATAGGTTCATTTTTTGAAATGCGTTTAAGCTCACAAAACGTAACGTTATTATATCAATGATGTTTGTTTACAGTTATAAAAATCTAATTTATTTTGAAGTCTTGTTTAGTTAAAAAAATGGTATAAGTGAAACATTTTTTTTGTGCTTTGTGCATAAAAAGCTTGAAAGTCCGTATTTTCCCCCATATCATCAATTTTTTGAACGTAATTTTCAATTTCTTCTAATTCTTCTTCGTTTTCTCTTTCGTTTTTTTTTCCATAGACAATATATCCCACAATATCCAAAAAAGAAACTTTCACCGTTTTTTTCACCATCCAAAAAGAAAGATAGTCTCCAATATATTTTTCCCTAATGCCAAATCTTGGAAAAAAAGATCTCAGATGTGACCACATTCCTTTTGCTGCATTTGGTCATGCCTGCATAATTGAATCAACAAAATTTTTGAATGATTAACTGTTTGATGAATGTGGCCATGATCCTTCAAGCTGCTGTACGCACGCCATTCATCGCTCATTATTGTGGTTCCTGGATGGATATGAGATTTGACTAAAGGAACAAGTGTTTCGGCACTTCGGTCAGGAACAATGAAAACAAATCTTCTTTTTGTAAATTTCTTTTCTTCATTTCTTTCAATTCCCCAAAATATTTATATCTGCTTTTTTCTTTTGCCTCTCTTAGACTTTCTTCTACTCCAAACACATTTGTCGATTTCAACTGTTTTAATAACACTACTTATCATAATTGGGTTTCGATTAATGATATTCATGCACTCAACACGTAAAACACTACTCCAATATCCCACAATTTTTGTATCAACTTGTATAATTGAGCTTATCTGAGTTTGCATTAGCCCTCACCATTGTAATTAAATGATTAATAAGAATTTTACCAAACCGATTTTGTTGTTTTCCAATCTCGTATTTTTGAAAACTGTCCGTTTTTTGTTGCATTTGTTGCACATCCAATACATATAAGTTCCTTTTTCAGTCAACAAAGCCAAAGTCTAAAAGTGAATTGCGCATTCAGGATGTATATCTTGTGAAACAAATCAATAAAACTTCTGCAAAGCATTTTTTCTTTCAGAAAGCAATCAAAATGCAGAAATCTGCAATTATTTTAATGAGCTTTAATCAGACAGTTTATTGATTCACTGTTTAATCAAACAGCAGCATTCTAAAAGAAATCCAATCTGTTGAACAACGATATTTTGATTTCTTGTTTTCTGCCAACTCAATTCTTTTAATACAAAAACGAACAATATTTGTTTTCATAAATGCACATCTCGGTAATTAACATTTGGGTGATCATTTTTGAAATCATAACTTTTTTTGGGGTATTGATTTTTCAAAGGTTGTTGATTATTGGGAAGAGATTATAAAGTCAAAAGAGAAATAGCATGACAATTGTTTCAAAAACAAATGTGATATCTGAAATAAAGATGAAGATGTCTCAAACACACCATTTCACTTTTTTTGTATTCATTTATTAATATTCAAGGTAAATTTATAAATCGAGAATTTTGAATGAAAAAATAAATTTTGAAAAATAATCGCCCAATCATTAACAATAATTATATTTTAAGTTTTTGTGAAACTTATGGGTGATTATTTTCGTAATCATGACTTTTTTTGGGATGTTTATTTTTTTTTTAAATGTTTGTTTTTGGAAGAATTATTTTGTTTGAAAATGCTAAATTCATAACAACTGTATCAAAAATAAATGTTTCAACTCAAATGATGATGATGATTTCTTCTATTAGCCTTTTCATTTTTTCGTGTTCTTTTGTTGATATTCAAGTGAAATTTTCGAACCGAAATTTTTGAAAGAAAAAATATGATTTCAAAAATAATCACCCATATTTTCAATGATATTTGTTTCGGAAAAACTAATGAAATGTGAATCTGTCAAAAAATAATTCTTTTTTGATGTGTAAATATTTTTGAAATTTTCAATTTAATTAACTATAAAAATAAATAAAAATGTATTTTTTTTGACACTATTTCTGTTCACTTTCTCGAAAATTAAATGGAATTATACTTAGCACTTGACAATATCATCAACACCATTCCAGAGATTGAAAGGAAGATTGAACAAAAGTTGGATTAGAACAATCAATAATAATGAAAACTCGAAAATTAAACATTTTCGACTTTTCAATCAGAATATAACAGATGATTGTTTTTCAAACATTGATCAAGCATGCAACTGTTTGTGTTTATTTTTTTCAAAAAAGCAAAAATCAGTTACAAAATTTCCATGAATTGTTTTTAATTTATTGAACTAAATGGGTGATTATTTTTGAAAGCATATTTTTTCTTTCAAAATTTTCGGTTCAGAAATTTCATTTGAATATTAACCAATGAACAATGAAAAGTGAAAAGGATTATAGAAGACATTTTTATCTTTGATTCGGTTATAAAACTTGTTTTTGAAACAGTTGTGATAATTTTATCATCTGTACACAAAAACATATCCCATTGACAAACAATCTTTTAAAAAAAGTTATGATTTAAGAAATTATCACACAAATTTGAGAGAAATGTTGAAAAACTTTCTTTGATATAAAAAACAAAAAATAATATATGTTGCGAAATTTGAACCTGAATCGCTTTAACCATTAAACAATCATCATTTCTTGTTTCTCATCTCCACATAATTTTCATGTTTTTTCATTTTTTTTTTAAAAGCACCTTTGCATTTTTATTTTCTAAAATGTCAATTTAATTCCTTCTATTTGTTTGAGATCACGATCATTGGTTCATTACAACGATCGGATCAATGTCGCAATTGTCTCAATTCTCAACATTTCTTGGAATTACGCCGTCGACCGAAGCAGCCGGACTGCCAGGTAGGAGGCAAAGCCAGATGAACATTCAATCGCAGTCACAGCTCCTTTCTCCGCCGTTTATCAACCATTCTGCAGGATCGGAAAATCAACTTCCAGTTAAAGAAAAGTTTGGATGAGAAGAAGAAGAAAATATTCACGAAATAGAAAAATCTGTTTTTGAAGAAGTTTTTGGATAGGATGCTGTCAAATCTTTTCTCGACATTCAAATTTCTATTTTCTCAGTGGAAACAATTCAACAGGAATATTCCTTACACGATTTGAGCCCCTTATTTCCACCTATGCCTCCTCCAGTTGCAAAATACTAAAATTGGATCAACGATGCACTTGAAAGCGCAGGATATAAGCAGAAGATGTGCCTGTGTCAAGCGTTCAAAGCCGTTATGTTTTGCTATGCCGAAATGGATTCCAACAAGGAAAGTGCACGACAGAGAGTTTCAAATACGCTTATACTCGAAGCAAAAACTTTCCAGGAGGCCAGAAATACACGAATTCAAGGAAGGTTTGGGTTTAAAGCAGCGGAAAAGATAAGAGCAGAAGCAGCGGCTGGGTTGTCGACATCGGGACAGGAAAAGATCCAGAAAAAATATGAGCTAGAAACTGAATTGTCCAGTTCAAGAAGGAGACACAGGAGTTTTGAAGCAATGCTTGAGGCTATAAAGGAAAAAAGGGATTTTTATTCATCCAGCCCAGTTCATGTGCCGTCAAAAGGAGGAGCAGGTCAGAAGTTTCTTCGTTGCATACCCCGCTCTTTCTCATGAAGGAGAAGCTATGAAAGCCGAACAAGAGCAGCAGGATGGGTAGGCATATGTGTATTTTAAGTCCTTTTCCAATTCTTGATTATTCATTAAAACATTATGATAAATAAAAAGTTGAATTATTAATATAACATTTGTATGGACTGGAATTTTGAAATTCTTTTTAATCCTTGAGAAAAAACTTTTTTTTAAAATGACCCATTAATATGATTATTTTTCCAAAAAATAAATTAAACAAGATAATTTTGAAATAAAAAGTAGATGGAATGTTATTAATTGTAATATTGTCCTATTTTAATAATAATATTTTGAGAAACAAAACATTAAAAAAAAAAATTAAAAAATTAATATATTTTGATCAATCACACAATTATGTTTCAAATAATTAGAAAATTAATTCATGCTTTATTGTATGATCAGTTGTGCAAACGTGCACATATAGACCTTGATTTTTATTTGCATCAAGTGATATATACATGAGAGATAATTAACCTTTTGATTCACGAAAAACAGCCTTGCAATACTATTTTGACTTTCAAAGTGAATTCATGTTCATCTTTGAAGTATTTATGTTTTGAAAATGCGTTCTAATGGATTTCATATATTTGTTATTGTTTTGTTTATAATAAAATTTCTTCTATGTTTATTTGATATGTTTCAATATTCTTCTCTTCTTTTTATAGTTTTTCAACGAGCTATTGAAATACATTCGATTAAATTTCTTCATTGTCAATTACTTTTTGTATTTACAAAACAAATTCGCATCTTAAACACAAATTGATTTTTTTGAATTACTTCTTTGAAAAGATCTAAAAAAAAATTTATACAAACATTTCATATTCATGTTTCACAATCATTTTTCATATTTTCTATCAGTTCATTGAAAAAAAGCGTGTTCTTTTAATTCTTCGGCCTTTCCATTACATGCTGGGTTATTTGAGAGCTCAAAAAACAACATTTAAAACTTTATTATTAAAATGATAACAGAATAACAGAATAAACAACATTTCCTTCAAAAAAAGTTTCAGCATCCTTCTTTGCATTTTTCTTTTTGCCATCCTCAACTTCTCATCTTGTGGCATCTCCATTGCAACCATCTCGAATTCCTTCGGATCTTTTCTGATGTTATCATTCACAATCTCTGTCAAATCTGCTGCTTCGTTCTTGAATTTCTTCCATCGAACAGCCAGAACAACAAACACAACAAGAACAATCAGCAAAAAGATATCCATGATTATAACAACCAATAACAAATACGATTTCCATCATTTTCTCCTTCAACAAACCTTTCATCCACATTTGCCTTAGGATAACTTCTGTTCTTCAGAATGGAAGAATAGGAAAAACTCGGAAATGAAGGATCTCCACATTGAAGCTACACAGAAACTTCTGTTTCATCTTCGATATTTCCCAGCTTTTCTGTTGGCATCCATGAGCTAACTTCATTCTCTGAGATTAACTTATCTGTGTAAAAACAGTATTTCTTAACCTGCTCTTCACTTTCCCAACTGAAAACTTATATTATCATCAGATTGCAAGTCAAAAGAAGCTGTCCTTTTGTCTTCAGCTATGCTGCAATTCTCTCTTCTTCTTCTTTTATCTCTTTCTCAAGCAGGGGAAGATAAAATGCTTATTCTCTTTCTTCAGCTATCCCTCCCACAATACGTCCTTTATTAAGAATCCACATCAAAACGTTGAAAAACACCCCATATTTTCCTTTCTTATTCAATATATCCAGCAATCCTGCGCTCCGCACTATATGTTTCTTTTTTCCGATTGGTATCTCGATATGCCTGGACTGCTGTTCACAAACTCTCCTTTCTCAATAGTCACAGATCCTCCACTCACCGTCAATCCTCCCTCGGCTGAATTGGAATGATTTTTTCTCTCATTTTCATATAACAACTTATTGGTTCCAAGGCAAAATTATTCCACTTGCATATCTCATTCATATTAAATTTTCCATTTGCATTTCCATTTGCATTTCTTTCCTTTTCAGACTCTCTTTCATTCGTTTTGCCATCAAAAATGCAGCTCTCAATCACTGTATTTGCACTCTCCATCACAGATATGAATTTTCTCTTTCCCTCTCTATTTGTTACAAGAACATTTCTCAATGAACAATTCTTTAGCTGTACCATTTATTTTTTTTTCTAACATGATATTAATGATGCGCAATTTTCAGACGATGTAATGTTTGCTTCACTCATTTTTGTTATTACAACTGCTCTCCTTTAACTGCATCAATAAGGCTTGATACCATCGTGAGATCATAAAAGTTACACGAAATCAAGGAAAGGATTGCAGATTGAAGCATACAGACAGCTGAATTTAAGAGTGAAAGATCTGATACCACGCAGCCCTCAAGCAAGCATTCACCTCTCTTGTCTCGCACAATGCAGAATGGAATGCTCGATTGCACATGTTCTCCAATTCCCTCTGTGACTTTGGTGCTGAATGTGCAGTTGTCACTTCCAGCAATCCTCCTTCATAGAAAAGAAAAATAGTATGCGATGAAACAAATTCAGGCTCAAACACAAATTTCAGTCTTGAAATTGACACAGCGCTTGTTGTTTCTATCAGAGCCTCTCAGGAACAATTGATTGCAAAACACACTTCCACATTGCACAATCCTCGACCTATCAAACTCGGACTCGTCTCTTCCAGCTGCAATTCTCCGTTTATCACACTTGCTCCATCTGCAAATACGAGGCTCATGAACTCAGAAGTCAGGCGCATCAACCCTTAATCAATCGAATAGCTCGGAAGAGTGTATGAACCACACTGACGCTCATTCGACCCATTTTTCATCTACGTAACAATCGTATCACTTTGATGGATCGAACTTCAATTAGCTTTGTTTCATTTAAATAGTCATTCTCATCTCTTCTATGTTTAACACAACTGCGATTGGTAAGTCCTTCAAGAAGATCAAACCAAAATTTTCTTTCGTTGATCTGTGATGCAATGTTGATGCTTTCGATGGAAATATCTTTTCTAATTTTTACATTATTTGCTCTAAACTGGATTTCAACAAACATGTAATTTGGAAATCCCATTTCTTTTATCTCCAAATACACTCTTCTCATTTTTCCTGTGCTGTGGTTATTGCATCCATAAAATTCTGCCTTTTCATTTAACATCCATCTTATTTCAGAAGAAGATAAAAGAAATTTTTGTGTGTTTTGTCAAAAATTTAAATAAAACAATGTTAATAATTCAAAAGAATGTTTCGCACTCTATGTTAGTGCTTCTTTATTCGTTGTCAAAGTGTTTTAATAATAGTGTCCTCCCACTGCATAAATATGATCAGCTTAAAAATCAAAATCAAAATTCATTAAGGATCAAATGAAAGATTATTAAAATTTCATTTGATCCTTAATGAATTTTGATTTTGATTTTTAAGCTGATCATATTTATGCAGTGGGAGGACACTATTATTAAAACACTTTGACAACGAATAAAGAAGCACTAACATAGAGTGCGAAACATTCTTTTGAATTATTAACATTGTTTTATTTAAATTTTTGACAAAACACACAAAAATTTCTTTTATCTTCTCTGAAATAAGATGGATGTTAAATGAAAAGGCAGAATTTTATGGATGCAATAACCACAGCACAGGAAAAATGAGAAGAGTGTATTTGGAGATAAAAGAAATGGGATTTCCAAATTACATGTTTGTTGAAATCCAGTTTAGAGCAAATAATGTAAAAATTAGAAAAGATATTTCCATCGAAAGCATCAACATTGCATCACAGATCAACGAAAGAAAATTTTGGTTTGATCTTCTTGAAGGACTTACCAATCGCAGTTGTGTTAAACATAGAAGAGATGAGAATGACTATTTAAATGAAACAAAGCTAATTGAAGTTCGATCCATCAAAGTGATACGATTGTTACGTAGATGAAAAATGGGTCGAATGAGCGTCAGTGTGGTTCATACACTCTTCCGAGCTATTCGATTGATTAAGGGTTGATGCGCCTGACTTCTGAGTTCATGAGCCTCGTATTTGCAGATGGAGCAAGTGTGATAAACGGAGAATTGCAGCTGGAAGAGACGAGTCCGAGTTTGATAGGTCGAGGATTGTGCAATGTGGAAGTGTGTTTTGCAATCAATTGTTCCTGAGAGGCTCTGATAGAAACAACAAGCGCTGTGTCAATTTCAAGACTGAAATTTGTGTTTGAGCCTGAATTTGTTTCATCGCATACTATTTTTCTTTTCTATGAAGGAGGATTGCTGGAAGTGACAACTGCACATTCAGCACCAAAGTCACAGAGGGAATTGGAGAACATGTGCAATCGAGCATTCCATTCTGCATTGTGCGAGACAAGAGAGGTGAATGCTTGCTTGAGGGCTGCGTGGTATCAGATCTTTCACTCTTAAATTCAGCTGTCTGTATGCTTCAATCTGCAATCCTTTCCTTGATTTCGTGTAACTTTTATGATCTCACGATGGTATCAAGCCTTATTGATGCAGTTAAAGGAGAGCAGTTGTAATAACAAAAATGAGTGAAGCAAACATTACATCGTCTGAAAATTGCGCATCATTAATATCATGTTAGAAAAAAAATAAATGGTACAGCTAAAGAATTGTTCATTGAGAAATGTTCTTGTAACAAATAGAGAGGGAAAGAGAAAATTCATATCTGTGATGGAGAGTGCAAATACAGTGATTGAGAGCTGCATTTTTGATGGCAAAACGAATGAAAGAGAGTCTGAAAAGGAAAGAAATGCAAATGGAAATGCAAATGGAAAATTTAATATGAATGAGATATGCAAGTGGAATAATTTTGCCTTGGAACCAATAAGTTGTTATATGAAAATGAGAGAAAAAATCATTCCAATTCAGCCGAGGGAGGATTGACGGTGAGTGGAGGATCTGTGACTATTGAGAAAGGAGAGTTTGTGAACAGCAGTCCAGGCATATCGAGATACCAATCGGAAAAAAGAAACATATAGTGCGGAGCGCAGGATTGCTGGATATATTGAATAAGAAAGGAAAATATGGGGTGTTTTTCAACGTTTTGATGTGGATTCTTAATAAAGGACGTATTGTGGGAGGGATAGCTGAAGAAAGAGAATAAGCATTTTATCTTCCCCTGCTTGAGAAAGAGATAAAAGAAGAAGAAGAGAGAATTGCAGCATAGCTGAAGACAAAAGGACAGCTTCTTTTGACTTGCAATCTGATGATAATATAAGTTTTCAGTTGGGAAAGTGAAGAGCAGGTTAAGAAATACTGTTTTTACACAGATAAGTTAATCTCAGAGAATGAAGTTAGCTCATGGATGCCAACAGAAAAGCTGGGAAATATCGAAGATGAAACAGAAGTTTCTGTGTAGCTTCAATGTGGAGATCCTTCATTTCCGAGTTTTTCCTATTCTTCCATTCTGAAGAACAGAAGTTATCCTAAGGCAAATGTGGATGAAAGGTTTGTTGAAGGAGAAAATGATGGAAATCGTATTTGTTATTGGTTGTTATAATCATGGATATCTTTTTGCTGATTGTTCTTGTTGTGTTTGTTGTTCTGGCTGTTCGATGGAAGAAATTCAAGAACGAAGCAGCAGATTTGACAGAGATTGTGAATGATAACATCAGAAAAGATCCGAAGGAATTCGAGATGGTTGCAATGGAGATGCCACAAGATGAGAAGTTGAGGATGGCAAAAAGAAAAATGCAAAGAAGGATGCTGAAACTTTTTTTGAAGGAAATGTTGTTTATTCTGTTATTCTGTTATCATTTTAATAATAAAGTTTTAAATGTTGTTTTTTGAGCTCTCAAATAACCCAGCATGTAATGGAAAGGCCGAAGAATTAAAAGAACACGCTTTTTTTCAATGAACTGATAGAAAATATGAAAAATGATTGTGAAACATGAATATGAAATGTTTGTATAAATTTTTTTTTAGATCTTTTCAAAGAAGTAATTCAAAAAAATCAATTTGTGTTTAAGATGCGAATTTGTTTTGTAAATACAAAAAGTAATTGACAATGAAGAAATTTAATCGAATGTATTTCAATAGCTCGTTGAAAAACTATAAAAAGAAGAGAAGAATATTGAAACATATCAAATAAACATAGAAGAAATTTTATTATAAACAAAACAATAACAAATATATGAAATCCATTAGAACGCATTTTCAAAACATAAATACTTCAAAGATGAACATGAATTCACTTTGAAAGTCAAAATAGTATTGCAAGGCTGTTTTTCGTGAATCAAAAGGTTAATTATCTCTCATGTATATATCACTTGATGCAAATAAAAATCAAGGTCTATATGTGCACGTTTGCACAACTGATCATACAATAAAGCATGAATTAATTTTCTAATTATTTGAAACATAATTGTGTGATTGATCAAAATATATTAATTTTTTAATTTTTTTTTTTAATGTTTTGTTTCTCAAAATATTATTATTAAAATAGGACAATATTACAATTAATAACATTCCATCTACTTTTTATTTCAAAATTATCTTGTTTAATTTATTTTTTGGAAAAATAATCATATTAATGGGTCATTTTAAAAAAAAGTTTTTTCTCAAGGATTAAAAAGAATTTCAAAATTCCAGTCCATACAAATGTTATATTAATAATTCAACTTTTTATTTATCATAATGTTTTAATGAATAATCAAGAATTGGAAAAGGACTTAAAATACACATATGCATTTTATTTGAATGTGCTTCGGAAATACTTGTCGAAGATGGATGAAACTAGAAATATGGCAAAATAGAAGATGCAGTCGTCAATGCGCATCGATGATTTGTAACTTTGTCACATCCTTTTCTTCCGGAGATGGCACAATTAATACCGTGTTTGCTGTTTGGACACAAGAAATTAATGTGTCCATCTTTTTTTAATGATCCGTCCATCTTCACAGGAGTATATGCCAACCAAAGCTCTCCATCGCATATTTTAAAGTGAATCTTTCCAATTTCTTCTCCAGTATTGTTTGGGTGTTTGTAGACTAATTTTTGAAAAGATATATGCAAATTAAAAAAAGTTAAATGAAAGATATTCAATTTCCACTGTTTAAAATACTTATTCTTTCTAATTCTACGAATGTGCATTCATTGTTTTTCAATGACTCAACCTTTCTTTCAAACGCTTCGAGCTTCAAAGAACAAAATTTTTGCAAAAGAAATAATTATGCATGCTTGGATTAAATAAGATTGCCAAACAATATTTTTCGCTGACAAGTATCGTTGTAATTCCAATGGCAATTCTTTTATAAAATCATTTTTAGTTATTTCGTTCATTTTTCTAATGATCTCGACAAACAGACTGGTCCAGACATGCTCAAGTCGAAAAGATCTGTCGATCCGTCAATAAAAAAATATTTTGTGCGTTTTTTCAATTTTAACAATTCATTGAAGTCATTCACAAAATAAATAAGAACTTAATAGATTGTCGAAATAAAATTATATTTATTTAAAAAATAAAAAAAAAAATTGTTTCTTAAAAGGGTTATGAATCCTATTGCAGGTCGAATTGTCGAATCAATTTGACAAATTCTGTATGTCGCAAAGACTTAAAACCGAAGAGTAAATTATCCATCTTTCCGAATAGTCCAACAAAGAAGTCGTGGCAACCAGCTCGTCTGACTTTGCCAGAGACTTCTTGCAGTTTCCACTCGGCCCTGTTTTTACTCTTCCAATGCTACTCCTTTTCAACCCCTCCATCTATCAGCTCCTCCATCTCCTTCATTCAACCAATTGTTCTTGCGGATCCTTCACCTATGCGTTGCTCTTTTCGCTCGGCTCCACTGTCTTCCTCTATTTCATCAGGATCAACTTGTTCTTCTTCAGCAACTGACCTGTCAATCTTACTGTATGCAAATATGTCCGCTTATAGCACCGGATCCTCTACAGCATCATAATGAACTCCAGACTCCTCTGCTCCAATATCAGCTTCTCCTCCAACTTCTTCTTCTTCTCTCATTTCTTCTGCGGCTTCAAACTTATCCATCAATGCTAATTCAATCTCTACATACGATTGATTAACCTCCTCCAGAATATTCTTCGTAAAAATCCGCAGGATCCCCGACTTTATTTTCAAAGGCGCTTCAAGCAGCTGGAGCGGCTCCACAAGCGTAGCTCGAAGCGTCGCCCCATGCTCCATAACTTAACCCTGAAATGTCTGCATCGCTCTCAGAAACAACTGTCTGTGATTTTCATACACCCCAGCCGCCTCACGATGTCGTCCATCTCTCCAGCCGATTTGTTTGACGCCACCACCACCTAGGCATCTGAAGGGTCAATTGCAGGTGCTAATGAAGAAGATGAAAATGAAGATGGCTTATCATCCCCTGCTGCCTAATTCTCTTTCTTCTCCTCCTCCGGAATGGAAAAGCTTATCGGATGGCTGCTCCAGTTGAAAAAAACGGAGAATGTTAAATGCGTTGAACAAAGATACAACTGCTGCACTGCTCCAGCTACAAGAAGCATCTTCAGATCCCCATGCTCGCCTGCAGGCAACTCAATCGGTGGCACAAGCAAAGCATCCACATTCCAATCACAAATCCCATTCAGCCACAATAGATCTTTGCTTTTAAGTGGATGGAAATGAATTGAACAGAGTTTCTTAGACCGATGAGCTGAAATGAAAAAAAAAGGATAAATAAAAAAGCAAATGAAAAGTTGAAAGCAACGAAAGATATATTATAATGATTGATTCAATATATGAGAAATTATTTTCTTTTTGAATTTTGTTAAACGTCAATTAAAATGCGAAATAATGTGATATTCTTCCCTATGAAATTATAACATTGATAATTGCACCTTGAATACAACTTTTTGAATATGTTTTTATCGCAATGAGAACTGTTTAGATGAATATTTCCCTTTTTGTGAATTGTTGGAAAAAATCTCTATTTAAAGCAAATATAAATACAGGGTGATTTATAAACCTGAACATTTTCATAAACCCGGTTATTTTTTTTTTTTTTTTTTTTTTTTTTGGTATTTGAAACAGAATGAATACAACATAAAAATACATAAAGCAAACTTTTACACGTTAATTTTACTATTTTTTGATAGAACCAAAAATTTTTTAGTTACAATTTTCGTATTTGATGAAGATCAAAAATTATTTTTTAAAAGGTTTTGATCATTTGTTTTGCTCATTTTTGACCAACTCTCTTTCTTTGTTTATTTTCAATTATAAGTTCAAGAAACATACATAATGAAGTTTCAGTATTCGAAATGTTCTATGTTTGTATCTTTTTTTTCGAATGTTTTTTACATTTCATCATTTTTGACAATCAATTTGAAAAAATGAAAAATTCTGTGCTTGTTTATAACATAAAAAATTATATGTTAAGAAATAATATTAAACGATAATTATTCATTGAAGTTCTTCATAATTAATTGTGAGAAATTTTATTTTATATGAAATAAGCATATTTGAAATATTCAAAAATTGATGTGTGCTTTTTGAGCAACAACATTTCACAAATTTTTAACATTGAAAATACTTCATCTTTTCATTTTTCTTTTCATGCACTTCGATTTTAACATGTAAAAATTATTGGACAGCTCAATATTTTCATTTTTTCAAATTGATTGTCAAAAATGATGAAATGTAAAAAACATTCGAAAAAAAAGATACAAACATAGAACATTTCGAATACTGAAACTTCATTATGTATGTTTCTTGAACTTATAATTGAAAATAAACAAAGAAAGAGAGTTGGTCAAAAATGAGCAAAACAAATGATCAAAACCTTTTAAAAAATAATTTTTGATCTTCATCAAATACGAAAATTGTAACTAAAAATTTTTGGTTCTATCAAAAATAGTAAAATTAACGTGTAAAAGTTTGCTTTATGTATTTTTATGTTGTATTCATTCTGTTTCAAATACCGAAAAAAAAAAAAAAAAAAAAAAAAAAAAAAAAAAAAAAAAAATAACCGGGTTTATGAAAATGTTCAGGTTTATAAATCACATTATTTGTGTTCTTATGAAAGAAAATATTAAAAACAAGAAAATAAGCCAAAATACAGAATGAATTGTCGAACATATGAAATGAAAACCAAAAAACAATTGAATTTTTTTGTTTGTCTCAAATGAAAAAAAAAATATTAGTCAACATATTATGGGACATTATTTTCGAAATTTATTTTTTTTCGGGGTGCAAATATTTTACTCGAAAATCATAGAAAAATTCTTTTTAACTTTTTTTCAATTCTTTTCATCACATCAATTATTAAAAATGATATATTCAACATATTTTTAATTATATTCGAACAGAATTAATTCAAAAAGTCGACTTTTTTCATAAAAAACATACTTAATATAAATTTTTCAAAAAATACATTGAAAATGAAAGATGTTAATATTTTGAAAAAATTGGAAAATATTATCTTATTTGGCGTCTGTCCTGGGAGGCTGATTCTGGACCCAAAGCCTTCAAGAAACTGTGCTGGACCGGTCACAGCACAGTTTCAGGACGGAATCAACCCAGCCCCATATTACTCGCTCAAGAGCGAAAATATGTGTACCAATGAGCATTTGTCAAAAACAAATACACATTGGCTTGAGCAGCAGACGTTCCAAACAATCAATTTTCTAACTGATTAAAAATACAGAAAATGCACAAACAATGAACAAAAGTTACAAAAAAAACAATTCAGTTCTCAAAACAACTCAAATCACAAAATTTTTCTCTTTCCTTTAGCATGTTGAAAGTATAACTACCCAGCGGTGTTGCTGTATCACATTTGCTGGATTTTTTGTATGTTTTTCTTTTTCTCTCATCTCTGCATGATTTCACTTCGAACTTCACTTTATTTGTTCATTTCGAATTCGAAGGTGACACAATTGAACGGAAAATATCATCGCCTCTTTTTTCATAAAACAAATATGTTTTCATTTCCGAAATGTTCAATCTCTTCCACAAAACTTTGACTGACGCGTTGTATCTAAAGTCATTAGAACACAAATGCAAAAATATCAATAAAAAACTGTAAAAATACAAACATCAGAAATTGGCGATATAATGTTTCTTTCGTTCCCTTATTGTTGAACACAGTATAACTTTCGCTCTTCGAGTATTCCTTGAAGAAGTCAACCAATCCTTGAACGTTCTTAATTTCTGTATCGTGATCCAAGAAATCCTCCAAACATTTAGAAAGACAGCTAAATTCTCCGTCACACTCACACTTCCCATGCTTTTCTCCAAAGAAGGAGAGAATTGATCGTTTTCCTCGAACTAATGGTGATGAATTGGAAAACAGATAAAACATGACATTCGAATTTCTGAAGTGGGGGCTTGCGTCGCACATGAAATGGAATGAAGTGATTTTATCAAAGATAGAGTCTTTGAGAGTTTCACTCAAACACTCAATTGCAAATCTATAATCGTGCGAGAGATTATTGGAAAAATAATTGAACACATTCAAGTTTCTGTTGCCATCAGCCTCAATCGTATAAGCAATAACACAAAACTGTGATATTTCTTTTTTTTCGTTAAAATCTTTGCTTATTGCATTTCTTCTGATAGGTACACTCCAGTTTTCTTTGAAATCAAATAAGATCAGCGCTTCTTTATTCTTCAATGAATCTTACAGAATGTGAAAATGCATCTGCTGATTACGCGCATTGAGTTTATGCTTTTCGATTAACTGCATTGTTGATAATTCGTCTGGAGCTAAACATTCATTTTTCGCCTTCAGAGCTTTTTCTTTTTTTTGCAACGCTTGATATTTTTCACATAAGTCACACAGGTCCGAGCGTCTCTTCGCACGCTTCAAATGCCTTGTCCTTTTGTAAAATGAGCTCAGAGACATTTTTATGTTCTGTTCCAGAAGAGATTCATATGACTTCTTTTTTGTCACGTTGATAATTCTTGTCAAGGGCTTTTTTCCCATTTCTCCATTCAAGTTAGGAGATTTGTCACATGAACAAAAAGGTTGAAGATTTTCGAATGGTGATGCATTTGAATGTTTTATTCGTGATGTGAATGAGTGGGTTTATTTAGTATTTGATTCTGATTGAAGGTGTATGCTTGAACGTTGTGCAAATGATTGGTCAAGAGAATTGTTTGTTAAAGAATGATTGTCATTTATTGATTCATCCAATGTGGATTGCATCTTCGCATTATTCAGATCTGAGTTGAAAATAATTTCGTTATATGTTTTATTATTAAGTAAAGAAGAGATTGCATTCGATTCGGAATAAGAAGTTGAATTTGAAATGGAATTGGATGCAGATGAGTTGATTGTTTGAGTTGATGGAAATGAAGCTTCAGAAGGATTAGGAAGTGATTTTGAAAGTTTTTTTCGTTGAATGTGAAGTGCTTGACTTTCAACAGTTTTATTAACATGTCCCACCAAATTTGATTTCTTGCAATTTTTTTGATTAAAATGAAGTGAATTTGTCAGGGCTGCAATCGGCTTTGAAGAGACATCTGCATGTGAATTGAATGCTGTTGGATAAGATTTGCTTTGACAAGTGACTTGAGGAGATATGGTTGCAGCTTTCGCTAAATGAAGTGGAAAAGGAGACAATGAATGAATTTGATTCATTGTTGGAGTATCGCAGGATTCAAAACAAATATGTTGTTGATGTGATGAGGAATAGTTTCCGGATTGAGATTCTGTATAGTGAATGACTGAATGTGGATTGTTGTTATTCTGTCCAGGGACATATGCAGGAGATATCAACTAATAAGGAGAGAGAGGAGAAATTAAAGAACTTTCCGAAAATAAATTGACATTCTTGTAAATCAACATTATAGGAATATCACCATTATACAAATTGTTTTTGACTTTTGTTGAATGATCGCTTTCTATCATAGATATAATATTATCATTGTATAAGAACAACTTTCCTTTTGGTTGATTTTCATCCTGTTCGAAATTGTGATTATTTCTGCAAATGCTATAGAAATGTCCCACATCTGTGTTACTGGTGGAAAACAATATCGCTAATAACGTGTAGTTTTTCGATTCGGTGTCATATTTGCTTTTGACTTTTTGTTTTCCAGAAATCGACGAGAAAGAAATGTGCTCGTGTATATTGCATTTTGTTCTTTGCCATTGTTCTGAAGGTTTAATGGAAAAAGAAATAATATCTGGAAATGATTTGATGTCAAAACATGTTGACTGAAATGTGTTCCTATTGCATTTTTCACAAAACGCTTCGCAGGTGTTCATTTCGTCTGATTGATTAAACATGTGATTATTTAGACTGTTAATTATATCACAATTATGAAGTCTAATTAATGGAGTTATCTCAAATGCTCCACCACTTTCAGTTTCACACATTGAGCATTTTCTCGGAAACTGAATTTTCTCATTCATCATGTTCGTTAACTCTGGAGTAACTGGAGATAAATTTTGAAAACCAGACAGAAACACTTTGTAAAATTCTTGCTGCTCTCCATGCACCAAATTATGTTTTTTGAATAAGTTGGAAACAAAGCTTTTATTCTATTCACGTGACTGCCGTTTGTAGTCTCTTTTGAAGTCTGTAGATCATTTGAAACGATAGAATGTGACTGGCAAACCAAAGATCCAATTTTTCCTCTTCGAATATTCATTTTTGAACTTGTATTGTAAATTGTTCGAAAATATTTGAATTAGTAATGCTAAGCAACAAGTGTTCCCAAAATTTTTCAGAGGAGAAAAAACACATTTTTCATTTAATACATCTTCTTTTCCCTTCATAGAAATTATTTCAATATTTTTATCAATAACAATTTGAGATGTGACAGTTTCATTTGGATCATAATTTGAATCAACTGAATCATTTATCTCCTCCATGATATTTTGAAACATTTGTTCATCTAATATTGTTGGCTCATGGATAGCTGTCGGAAACATAGAAACAGTTGAAGATATTAATCCCGAAGAACTGCATTCAGGCAAATTGCTATTTATTTGTTCTTCGTTAATGAGCAGATCCACATCTTCGTCCATGCCTATTTCATCACTTGTTGTTGTTGAAGATGGTTGATAAAAAGCTGTCATTTCACAATTAACCTCGTTGGTGGTGAAGTAGCTTCGCTAAGGATCAATATCAGGTTCCATGCAATTGGGATCGCTGGTTGTAGAAAAATCAACATCAAATTTTAAAGCACATTTTTTTTGAAGGAAAAATATTTAATGCATATATGAAAAAGATAAAACAAACTCTTTTTTGATTTATTAACTCCTCTCACACTTTCTGATGATTCCGTTGAATTCTCTAATAAAAAATTTTTGGAATTTCAGTTCATCATTTTCGCTTAATCCTAAAAAATGGAAAGAAATAATATAGAGATAATACAAAAGAAAGAAATAATATATCAAAAAAATGTAATACTGGATTTAGAAGGCGGCATTGGAGGCTTGGACGCTTTTTCAATTATGAAATTACAATCTGAGCTGTGCTGCTTTGCATGGTGGTATTTTCCAATTGTCAAATCAAAACCGAATTCCTTCAATTGCTGGAAGCTGTATTCAAGACATACAGCTTTTAGCAAAGCGACTTTGCTGTGAACATTTGTTTCGTTGTTGTAAACACTTGCTATTTTCATAATAACATATATATTTTTTTCTTGATAAAAAAACAAAACATGTTCATATTTCAAAACAGAAAAACCTATTGCTGTTATTCAAACCTTCGAATATTTGTTGAATTTTCGAAAAATACTTTTTACCAGTGTTTGTGTGCAAAAACATGTATTCTAACATTTGCACAGTGTCATTTGCAGATTTTTTCTCGATGAAATTCCAAACATCTTTACACTTTTCACTTTTTCTGGATGATGATAGGTCCGAAAACCGAATCTTGCAGTCTTTTGATGCCATTACCGTGAGAAGTTCTCAGGAAATGAAGTGAAGCAAACAATGGGTGTTCACATAAATATTTTCTTCGATATTTTTTCTATTTGAAAATGGTTTTTCTGATGAAATTGATTTCGTTGTTTTTCATAAGTCTTTCCAATTGCAAAGATACTCGAAGCACAATATGTCCCTGAAACTGCCACATTGGAAAACAAAGGAATTTTTTCAATTTCATCTTTTCATAAAACAATATTTATTCAGTTCAGGGCAATTCAAATGAAGCACATTTTCGGTGAATGAGTAACTTCAAAATTTTTGAAATGCACAATACCTTTTGCGAAACAAAAGAATTTCATAAATATTGCATCAACAACAATATAAACATAATTTGTGAAATTCAACTCTTTGGCTGGACTTATATATGTTGCAATTTTTCATTTGTCTTCGCCTTTTATGCTTTTAACATATTTATCAACGCTAAAGATGTATAAATTCATTTCTCACAAAAAATTCTGTAATTCCCTTTTATTTCCAAGGTTAGTTAACCGATATGGTTAATTTGAGCTTTATTTCCATATATAATGTTTCCTCTTCCAATCTCTCATTTTCATCTGATGATTTTTATACTATTATATTTGGGAATTTGGTCGAGGCTGTTTTTTCTGTTTCAACAACAAACTATTTTCTATTGCCTTGAAAAAACAAAAGTGAACAGACAATAAATAGTGCCTTCAGAAACGTGTATGTTAAAAATTCGAGTACAGTGATTATCGATGTGAACATTCATCTTTTCAAAGTTCAATGAATAATTGCCTCTATTATTCATGTGCGAATACATTTGAAGGAGGGATTTCAAGTGGACAGTATTCTTCGCAGAAACTTGTTTCGAAGAACCCGGCGACAAGCAGTATAAAAGAAAGATTTTCTCACAATTCAATCAATTATTGAATAACAGCTAATCACAAAATTTTCAAGGATACAAGGAATTTTGATAAAAAGATTTAAAAAACCAATCGATGATCTTGTTAACACAAAATCAATTGGAAGCCAAAATGAAATGAACATTGTGTTTGCAACATATTTTGAAACAACATATTCTTCTTCATTTTCTGTCTCAGTGTACATGGTATCCATTCTTTTCTAACAAATTTCACTCTGCACATTATTCAATCTTAATAATGTCTTCCTAATGATTTTTATGCAAAGAGTTTGTTAAAATTTGCAACCGAATCGCAACAATAAAAGCAATTGCTTTCTTTTCATGGCCATAATGATATTATTTCCATTAGCAGATGTTCAAGCTGTGCTTTTGTCTGTTCAATAATGCAGCTTCAATAAGCCATTTACGTACAAAGCGCACTGGAGTTCATTTTCTAATGATTTCAATTCACTCAGAAGTTTTGATGTATCTCTCTTTGACTGAACCATATTATTGTTTCTCTTGATGAACCTCTCTTCGCATTCTATGGTGCCATCTTTTCTTGCTGATTTGCAATATTTCTTTCACTCTTTCCAAAAATACCCACTTTCAAAGCGAATGGCAGGCTTTCTCCTTATTTTCCTCCATTTCCAAAATATTTCTTCTTCTTCTCCTTCTTGATAAGTTTCACCTAAAGAAAAATACGAAAAAACTAATTTATATCATTTATCTTCTATTCCTTCCTAAATTCGTTTTCGTTGCTGTCGTCATCACCATCCTCATCGTCATCATGATCTTCTTCTTCTTCTTCTTTTTCTCCATATTCTTCTCCTTCACCTTCCTCGTCATCCTCGTCTACTCATCTTCTTCATCTTTTTCAATTTCTTCCTCGCCTTCGCCTTCGTATTCATCTTCTTTGCTGATATCATCATTTGACATTTTATTCATTTGAACTTTCAGCGCTGACAGAACAGCATTATTTTCTGTTTGTGAAAAGAGAGGAAGGGATCTCACAAAAATACTATCAATTGACTTTGAGGGAATATTACTATATTGATTGGCTTGAATACGTTTGTCATTAATATTGCAATTAGGATAATTACCTCCTTGTAAAGAATACCTGCTAAACATAATATTGTATTCAATCTACAACGTCATATAAAGCCTTCTCATGTTCTTCTTCAGAAAAATCATCTAATTCTTTTTGGATTTCCCTGCTTCCATTTTTATTTTCCTTCTTCGTCTTCTTCGTCTCCTTCGTTTTATTCGTTATCTTTGACTTTTTTGCTGATTCCTCTTGCTTGGCATTGGGAAAAGACTTTCATCATTCGGATGCATTTATTTATTTCAATTCTGCAGAGATGTTAAATTGAACTGAAAATTGTTTCATTTCCTTTTCTCTAACACTGCAGATCAATCATTGAATTAACCTTCATTCAATTTGCCATTCACGATTATGATGATGAAGAATATAAAGACATCTTCAATACAGACAGCATTTCAACATCTTCTTCTGTGATCGACAAAAATAATGTTCACTCAAATTCATTCAGATTCTCATCCAATTCAGCGTCTGACCTTGTATTCCATCTGAATTTGAATGCATAAAATGAATATTTATTTAAACACAGAATATCAGCCGAAATTTTTTGGAAATGGAAGAGTTTTTATGATGAGTAAGGAAAAGAAGGGAAACCGACAAGCAACAAGAAACGGAGGATGCCTTTCCCTTCATTTTCAGTGAATAAAGGAGACACAGATGAAAAGAAAATTACATCGAAGTTAATTTTGTGTAGAGATGAATTACAACAAAGATGACCTTCGAGAGATTTCTCCATCGCAACGTGTATTCTCCTTCGATGTGAGTGAATTTCTTGTGAATGTCTCCGACTGAGCGAACTCTCTCTCTTGTTTTTCTTCATTTTCTGCTTCTGCTTCTGCTTCTGCAACTTCATCTGCATTTTGCTGATCTCTCCTTTAATGTCATATCCATGATGGCCTTCTTTGAATGCTTCAGGATGCGCAGAAAAGACGAGCAGCAGGAGACGTCTTAACAATCACAGAAATTGAAAGAGCAAGTTTTCTCTTCACGTTCCATTTTTTCAGTGCGTTCTTATGCAATTCTCTCACATCAACCAAAAATTGGGTGAAAATTTCAGATGAAATGAAAATTGACGACTACAAAGGCGAAGAAGACGATGATAATGATAACGAGGAAAAAGAAAAAGAGAAAGAGAAAGAGGAAGAGGAAACAAAAGAAGAAAGAGATAACAGGTGTTTGGGGAAAGACACACACAACAAAGCATTCCCCTATCCTCAGAAGCCAAAGATACGCATTCATCAAAAGCAGCTAAAAGAAGATTAGGAATAAAATTCTGTGGAACATTGGAAGAGCTTGTAAAGTTGCCTGGGTCATTTTGTGACGAAGAAACTTGCCTCTTCTGCCACCTTTGGGAGAACAGAGGGAAGAAGGCGGGGAAGGGAAGAGAGGAGCGGCAAAGCATCGTCTTCTTGGTTGGAACAATTTTATTCGGAATTGTTTGAAAAGAGGTGATATGATGAATGAGCATCATCCTTCTCCTTCTTCTTCTCCTTCTTCACCATCTTCACCATCATCCGCTTCAAATTCATTGAATGTTGGGAGTCAGCCTCATTTTGAGCTTCCAAGCAGCAATGCTTCTGTTCCGATGCAACAAGAAGAATGCGAACAGATTTTTCTATCTTCATTGTTATCGTTGTAGTATATGATCTCGAATTCGAGTAGTGGTGATAGTGATTGCAATTGTTCATCAGCCAGCCAGCCATCTGCATCGCAGTTGTTTCTGTCTGGCAGCACACAGTTTGAAAGTGTCCACCACACGCCGATGTTGTCGAAGATCCTCTTTTTGGAACATTTATGAAGGCTCTAATTGCTCATGTGTGCAAATGCCTTCTCCGCCTCCACACTCTTCACATGCGCTGCATCTTCCTCTTCTTCTTCATCTTTTTCGCTTTTATTTTCCTCAGCATTTTCATCACCATTATGGATATCGTCACTTTCTCCTCCAACAGCATCATCATCTTTTTTCTCATCGTCATCTTCAAAAACAGTCTGTTTCATGTCTCCATTCGGATGATTATCTTCGTTTGACTCATCCATACTCAAATGTTTGCTGTTTGATGAGCAATGATAATTTTTTGAGAGAGTTTAGAAATGAAAAAGAAACTGGATCAAAAGGAGATGAGAAAGAAAAAGGAGCAGAGAAATAGCAGAAGAGCAATTTTAATATGAAGAAGGAAAAAAGAAGAAGAATATTCAGAGAAGAGGAAGGAGAAGGAGAAAATTGGATTAATGGTTGATGATTGGAGTGTGAAAGAGGAAAGGGAAAAGCAGAAACTGAAAGGGTAATAGTGTTTCTCTGATGGATTCTATTTCTCCGAAATTAGCATCCTCTTCTTTCTTTCTTCTTCCTCGTCTGATTAATCGCAATCTTCAACATCAAAACAAGCAAGATTATCTTCAATACCTTCTTTTCTTCTTCTTTTTTCTTTTTTCTTTCTTTTATTTTTCTGTTTCATGTTCTTCGGCAAGACCTGAAGATATGGGAACGTCTGGAACAAGTTTATTTCTGTTTTATTTGATTTATAATTAATTATAATGCAATTATAATCTCCAAAAAACGTGCGGAAAGTGGTCAGAAAATATAATTTTGTATTTTTGAAAAAAGGTCATTTTTAAGTATTTATTGGTTTGATTAAACAATTATCAAATGTCTTTATCTTACAGTATGTTCACAAAAACACCTAGTTATGAGCTCAATGATATATTTTCTGATGAAATGGGTGCATGGAAATGGTATTTTGAAAATGCGCTGGAAAAAGAAGTTCCAGTATGCAGACATGATAAATGCAAAATGATATTCACATCCGGAGGCAAATATTACAAATATTGGAGATGCGGAAAATGTGGCAAAAACAGTCAGTTTTTAAAAACACATCTTTGGAAAATTCAAAAATACCGCTGAGAAAGTTTTTGATGATTGTTTTATATTATTTCATTGGTATATCAGCCGCACACATTTGTGAACTGCTTGGAATTAGTGAAAACACAATACATTATTGGACGAGTGTTATCCGAGTCAGATGCACATCTATTTGGAACAAAAATCAAGCTGTCATAGGAGGTCCGGGAAGAATTGTGGAGATCGACGAAGCGGTTTGGAGGCGCAGAAAGTATGGGCGAGGGAAAAAGAAGAGACAAATTTGGATATTTGGAGCTGTGGAAAGGAAACCAGAGGGAGGTGCTGGAAAGAACTTTGTGATGATTGTGCCAAATAGGAAGGCTGGGACATTGGTTCCAATAATACGAGACAAAATTCTTCCTGGAACTCGGATTATGAGCGATGAATGGAAGGCTTATGCCAGATTGAAAGATTATGGTTACGCTCATGATACTGTCTGTCACAAGCGAGAATTCAAAAACAAAATCACACATGCATGTACAAACACTGTCGAAGGTCTGTGGATGAATTTACGGAAATTTTTTCCAAGAACTAGATGCAGAGAAAAGTTTCTTGGGGACTATTTATCTATGTGGCTGGTCAGAAGAAATTTGCAAATTCAATTTAGGGAATTAATAAAAGAAATCGTCTTCGATTTAACGGAAAAAGAAAACGAATCGGAAGAATCTGAAAGTGAAGTAAGTGACTCGACAGAATCAGAGCTAGAATCTGATATATTAGATGAAAATGACATTCTTCAAATGACAGAATTTGAAAAATCAGATTCACTTGGAGCTGGGGACGGTGCAAGTGCATCAGAATTTGACCCCATGGCAGTTGATTAATTATTTTTTTTTTGAACTTCTTATTTTTTAAAATTCGTTCACCCATTTTTTCCTCAATTTTTCATTTTTTGTTTTTGACTTTTTTGTCAACTTCCGCACATCTCTGATGCATGAAAACATTATATATATTATTAACATTCCTCATATATAATTTTCACAGAAAATAGGCCATTCCCATATAATGCGGTCTTGCCTGTTCTTCTTCACTGCTTTCTTCATCCCCATCTCATTCATCCTCTCAAACAACCCAGCCTTACTCTGCCTTTGGGCAATAATACTCATATATCTCTTCTTCTTTTTTATCTTCTTCCTTTGTTCATCTTCTTCTTTTTCTTCTCCTTCTTCTCCTTCTTCTTCCTCTAATTATTCTTCATTTCCAATATTTTCTTCTGCTTCTCTAAATTTTTATAATTATTATTATTTATCCTTTTCCACCTCCTTCTTCTTCCTGTATTTCTTCTTTTCATTTATTTCTTTTAAAAATACATAACCTTTTTTAACAAATTTATATGTCAATAATGTATTTGTTTCTTTCAAAAATACTAAAATAGATGATCCGTGTGACTTTGACAGGAGATAAAATAATAATAAGTGAAAAAAAAGATAATAAGATGGATATGAAAACTTCAATGAAAATGTCATCAAAAATAAAAGTCAATCACACCCAAATCACACTCAAAGAATAGCAGCATATAGTTGATCTCCATTTCTTTCTCGCTCGGAACCTTCACTAACTTTGCTAAAGAAGAAGAAGACGAAGGCAAGGCATCACATCCTTCGCACTCCCTCTTCCACACCATCACCTCGTGGAACTGCACCACACGCTGCCCGTACCCTAGCGGCAGCCCAAAGCAGATCACTCCTTCCACCTCATTCCTCCACAGCTGCAGCTCCACCAGCTCCACCAGCAGCCTCACCATCCGGAACAGTACCCGCCGCCCTTTTTTCTTTCCCTCCGCTTGCTGTACTGCCTCAACCCTCCACTTCAGCCCAGCCGAAACCCCTTCCGACACCCGCCAATAGCACCCGCACAGTCGTCCAGTTCAGGCTTCAACAGCGCAATGTGCTGGCTCACCGTCTTCACAACTGCGCTGTTCTCAGACTCCGTCAATGTAGCCTGCCGTTCGACCGCATCGCACACATCCAGAAGCTGCACGCACTGTGTGAAGAAATCGTTGCTCAGGAACACCTCCAGCACAAACGCAAACGATGGCAGAAAGCACCTCGACAGATGGGATGCATTTCAGAAAAATTGTTGCGACAGCGCCTGTTGCGTTTGTGGATAGCACACACACAGAGAGAAAAAAGAAACCCCAGCTCTGAATTTGTGCTGGACCCGATATCGTTGATGAAAAAGCCACTGCATCACCAGAACATATATAGTCATACAACGTTTTCATCGAATCCTTTCATCATCTTTCTTTCTGCCCAGTTGTTATTCAGCAGAATCCCCAGAAACACAAACGCGTTTGTCACTCCCATCTTTGAATGCATCTTCTAAAACTCCCCCAAAATCTGTCTTGATCTTTTTTTCCGCTGCCCTTTCAAGCACCGTGTCGGAGAACAAGAAGAATGACAGATTATCTTCATTGAACTCCTCAAGCACAAGTTTCCCAAACAGCAACATCTCTGCAATGTCATTCAGAAACAGCTCAACATTGGAGATTATCACCCACCGCACAGCCTTACTCTTCTTTTGCTCCGCGTGCTCCTTCAGAGCCAAGTATGCACAAAATGGCTAAACCCATGTCTCGGCTCCCCGACCCTTTCCCACCCAAGACTTTTCCCTTTTTCAGATCAGCTGCAATCTTGTCTTTGTCTATCCACCGGATTATCGATAGCGTACACACCAGCGAAAACTTCAGCTCTATCTTTAGCTGCATTTAAACAAACAACTGTTGCGTGAGAGGCATCTAGAGCATATGCGCAGTTTCACACACCATCTGATCTAGCAACGCAGACACTGAGCACATTGGCAGCTCCATCACTTTGCATCCAGCTGGCAAAGGCTCTGAACCTGCTGCATTCTCCTCTTCACAGCCTTCAAAACATCAGTAAAAATCCCAACTCAACACATGCTCTTCCAGCTAATTCACCTCCCCAACAGATCGCTGTATATTCTCTCCATTCAAATCCTTCGTTTTCTTCAAGTTCCGCTTCTTTAACGCAAGATCTATTTGCTTTTTCAACAACACTCATGCTTCTCCCCACTTTCACAACAACTCTCTTCCCATTCAGGGATGGTCCAAGTATCACAGCACTTCCATCACTAATGATCTCTGTTAACTTCTTCTAAAGCTTCAAATAAAACCACAGCGGCATAATCAACGAAATCAATGACAGAACCATTCCTCTTTCAGCAGAAGCCAGTGAAGAAGACATGGCAAGTGGAACCTCCGACTTTGCTTGCAATCTGTCGATTTCTCTGCTGATCTCCGTGCTATGCTGAATACGGCGCATCTTCTCCTTCATCTCTATCAGCGACCTCTTCAGCCATTGCACACCTGCGTTGAACTTCTCGCTCAGCTCTGGAATCTTCCTCTCGTGTATCTGAATTATATTGTTCATTAAGTTCAGCTTTTTCGTAAGTCCACTCGATCGCTTCATTAATCGCCATTCTGAATGAACTATTGTAGAATTATGACAAATTCTGTGTTAATCTCCTTCTCTATTTCCTTCAATATTTCATTTTTATATCCAAAACAACTTAATCATATTATAATTTATTTAACAAAGTCTGATTTAATTGCATTTTGGAACAGGAAAATGAAAGTAATGAAACATTTAAAGTGAATTACAACAATGAATAAATATTTCTAACAAAGATGGAACAGATATAGCATTAAATACCGGACAAGATCGATATCTCAATAACTGCAAGAGGAATAACTCTATTATTTTTCCTCAAAATATATCTCATCTATACAAACTCATTTGAGATACAAGACTTTCATGATAGCTTCGTTTGGGCTCAGAAAAAATATATATCGAAATCTAGGAGAAACTCAAAATACTATTTCTCAGAAATTTCAAAAATTGATATTTCTGAGCATAAATGAAGCAGTTTTGAAAGTTTTGTATATCAAATGAGTTTGAATAGATGTGATATATTTTGAGGAAAATTAATAGAATTATTCCTCTTGCAGTTATTGAGATATCGATTTTGTCCGGTATTTTATGCGATATCTGTAGTGTTTTATTTATCAATTCTATTTTTGATCTTTTCTGATGATTGCAAAAAAAAAATCACCTGTATTATCATCACTTTCCAACACACAGCCAAAAACATATTTTAAACTTTAAATATTTTTGAAAAAATACTCAATTTTATAAAATATGATTAAGAAATGGTGGAACATTGATTGTATTTCTATATTATCACATACAATATTTTTTCGAATCTGTAAAATGAATAAAGGCATAATGTTCCTTCTAGTGAACCTATAAAAATTACAATTCACTTAACAAAAAGGCATAATTATTTTACAAGTGATCTTTCATCAACACTCTTCGATAACGAAAATATTTTTTATTCTTTATAAAATAATTTTTTTGGGTTTTGTTTCTCAAAATCGACTGTTAACAAATTGATATTTGCGTGATTCTTTAAGAAAAGTCACAAATGTTTAATTTTCATATAAATTAAAAATAACATATTTTATTAAATATTTTGTTAACAAATTACAAACTTAACTTAAGTGGAATCTATTTCTTGATAATGCTATATAACACATTCATGAGAGATATGTGAGTGGAAACAGAAATTTGAGCAGAATTAGAAATATATAACTTATTTGAAAATTAAACATATGTAACTTTTCAAAAAGAATTACCCATTTTGGAAATTTTTATTTGGAAAATAAATTTTGTTAATATCAAAACACTTTTAAAAGTTGAACAACTTTGTGAATAAGGGCTATTTTTTTTGATTAATTCAAAAATACCTCAATTTAAATATTCAATTGAAATTTGAAAAAAGTCTGATGAAAGTTATGATGTGAATAACATATCATTCTACAATTTTTTAAGTTTTGTAATATTTGTCATTATTTTTCAAATGCTTATATGAAATCTCATCATGAATTTTTTTTGCAATTAATTCATGGATTAAACCATAAAAAATGGATCCTCCAAAAGAAATTTCTAACCGGAATAAATAATAAATATTTCGTTTTTTCCGTTAAACAGAAGAATAATAAATAAAACTGTGAACTTGTATAGTGTGATTTATTAACCCGAACTTTTTTAAAAACCCGGACTTTTTTTTTAATAATAAGTTGATTTTTCCCACTTTTTATATTTTTTATATTGTTTTCAGTATGTAAGGAAAAATCAATGACTGAAATTCTTGATTAAATTACTATACCTAATCTCTGATGGGGAGGGGAGATGGGGGGGTTAGCTCCTCCATCTCTGATAAGTGCCTCCCCTGAGGAGATTAGGTAATAGCAACGGGGCTGACTAAGTTAGAATTTAATCGAAAATATTTTTTTTAATTTTTTTTCATTACAAAAAAAATTTTTTTTTAAAAATAAAAAATGATCATTACCAGAATTTTTTTGTTATGAGTGTTGTTAAAAATAAAAAAGAACGTGGACAGTTAATTCTTCGAGAAAAAATGATGTCATTTGAATATCGAAGAATTGAAAATCGATTAGAACGCATGGCACGTATTGTTGTTGATGGACATGTCAGAATCGTTGATGCAATAAATACCAAAGAGTTCTCTCGTTCAGCAATAATTAGAGCAGTTTCAGCAATTGAAAGCGGCAGAGCTGTTGCAAAACCTGGCAGGCCAGAACTATTCAATGAAGAGGACAAAAATATAATTGTTGGAGTTATTAAAATCGAAAGTTTATCCGGAACAAGTTTAAATGCAAAGAGAACAAGAGAATTAGTTTGATTTCACATTTATTTATCTTTCGTTTATAATTATAAATATGTTTCAGATGGAATCCGTTCTTTCCGACAAAAAAAGACGATCAGAAACTGATGTTGATGAAAACGCCAGTGTGTCCAAAGCACATCCTTATTTTACGAAAAAGAAATTCAGAGCTCAAAGTGTCCATGCTCAGAAATGTGGATAACCAACGTCTTTCGTTCTCCAACTAACAAGCTCTTTTTCCCTTTTAGGAGCTTCTGCAAAATCTTCATAATTAACATCATTATTCTCCTTCTTTGATCTTTAACACTGATTATTTTTCACTCCGCTTATCTGATTCCTTCAAAACTCTGGTGATTCACCATTCAGGAGTCCCAGCTGGATTTCATACAACACCTGCAAACATGCCAAATGCCACTTTGGTTGTAACAGCTGCTTCAGATGGATAATCTCTCGAAAGCGTTGTGTTGTGGCCATGCCACAAATAACCATATGAAACGCGAGTTTTTCTGAGCGCATTCATTGATGTTTGGGATAACAACGATGGATGGATGACGGAAAGCATATTTCAAAGATACGCAGAAGAGGTTTTATTAACTGGAATCATTGAAAGAAGGAAAATATTAATGAAAATTAATGGGAGATGTCTTCTTCTTTTAAATTCTCACTCTTCTCGGGCTCAGCCTGACATATGGCAGAAATTTGCTGATAACAACATTGACGTCGTCACTTTTATTCCACACAGTTCACACATCACACAACCTCTTGATCGTGGTGTGTTTGCTGTCCTCAAAAAATGCATCAACTCTCTTTACTCTGTGCCTCCAGATTCTTCCATTTCTCTTCGACGTGAGGCCATTTCCAACGTTCTTCCACAAGCTCTTCAGACAGCATTACTTCCTGCAACTGTTGTTTCTTCGTTCAAGAAAAGCGGCGTGCTTTCAAACGAGTGGCATTCAGTATTATCAACACTTCCAAAGGTAACTTCAGTGACATTGAAAAAGATAACACACAGGTTAGATTTTTTTGGAATATTTTCACTGAACAAAAATTGCTTGAAGAATGGAAAAAAGAAAAGGAAATGAAAGAAGATATGAAAAGAAAAGAAAAGAAAAAAGAAAACGAAGAAAAAATTCTTTTCGCAGCTGAAAAGCCCAAAAAAAGAAGATTTAATAAATCCCACATTTTAAATGATGATATTTTGGATGATGAATCAAAGCAGAAAAATTCCAGAAAAATTGTTAAAAGAGAATTCATTGATAATGTTTATTATTGATCATTTCAATTTTCATAATAAAAACATGATTGCTTGAAAATAAATTTTTCTCATTTCAAACCTAAATTAAAAAAGTCTAAGTTTAAAATTCACACAATGTCTTATTTGATGCGAAATGATTTTTCTCTAATAGAAAGAATAAAAGAAAATCAAAAAAAATTTTTTTTTAGTCAATAGCAACATCTTGTTAAAAAGGAGTTCAAAAATTGTTTTCGAAATGAGCACCATAACTAATTTTTTGTGTGTGAATTGAAAAAAAGAAAGAGTGAGTTTTCGAGAGCAGCGCGGGGATGATGTCAACTGGGCCTGTTTCATTAAAGGTTATTGCGCTTGGCGAATATGGAGTCGGGAAAACATCTTTGTTTTATCAATTTGTTCATGATAAATTTGATAATAGATTCTTGTCAATCCGTGATGATTGTGTGAAAAAGGTTTACCAGATTCATTTAGCATTTGAAGCAAACATATGGAATGAACGATTTTTTCCCATCAATTTGTGAAAATTTTGATTGATGTTGCAATGTGCAGGAAGTTGTTGTTGATGGAAGGATTGTGATCCTCGAAATAATTGACTCATGTTTGCTCTATCTTTTATCATCAGTTCAAAACAAATGATTTATTCTATTTATTCAAAATATCTGGGAATTTTTTTTGTTTTAAATCAGCAGGTGGATTCGACATATATCGATCTCTTTTGAGATTGTATTGCAACGAGGTGGATGTGTGCATCCTTGTTTACGATGTGACTTCACCAGAATCGTTTGTTAAACTAGAATATTGGAGAGACGAATTTCTGCGCTTGGGTGATCCTCAAGTGCCGAAGCATTTTCCATTTTTTGTTATCGGAAACAAGATTGACCTCGAAGAATTGAGAGCTGTGTCCGCTAGGAAAGCTGAGGAGTGGTGCGAGTCAAAGGGCAATACGGAGCATTTCGAAATTTCAGCGAAAGACAACATGATCGTCAAACAAGTGTTTCTTGATATTATTCGAACGGTTTTAAGAAGAAAAGCCATTGAAAGTGACGACGGCCAACAGGTTGTGAAAATTCAAGCGGATGTCAAACCAAACAGAACTATGTGTTGGAGTTGAAGCTTATCGTTCGTGTTTCTCTGCAACAAAGAATTTGCTTTCACACAATTCAATTTTGCATCTTTTAAACCCTCAATCTTCTGTTCTTGTTTCTGTTTTCGAGCGTTTTTTTTCCTTCTGTTTTGTGTGTTTTATTTTTATTTTTTGATGAAATTTTATTATATTTGTGTTCTGTTCTTTTTTAATTTTAACGTTAAGTTGATGTTTTTGAGCAAAAGAGCGAATAAAGCAAGACTGATTGATATGATTTGCAACATTGTGGGAATTAATTTTGGAACTATTTGAATATTTATGTTGTCAAACTCAAATTTTCTTATTGTTTCTTATCAAAGAAAAAACATAGATAGTTGTAAGATTCAACGCAGATTGAATCAAATTATTCAAATAGAAAAAATAATTAATAATTGTGGGGGTTATTTAAAATATCCGCTGTTTATTTGAATTAACTTGCTTATTTTTAAAATCTTCGTCCTATTTTGTATTAAATGTTCAAAACATGAAAAAAGATTACAAAAAATTATTAGCATGATAGATTGATATGAAATACTGAAGTTTCTTTTGATTCTCTTTTTGCAAAAATTTTGATCTTTCAATAATCAACTTCGAAAAAAAGAACAATTCGATTATTCGTTTCAAATGCTGTTCTAACTTTTGTAATCGAAAATGTGAGTTAAATAATGAGAGTTTGAATGAATGCTGCAATTAGAAATTCAATTTTCCCAATATACAAATCATAAAAGCTTCATCAAATTTTTAGTTTATTTCTTCGCAATTGCAAACTGTTTCTTAATAACTGTAACATCAACAACAACTTCTGTGCCATTTTGTTCAGCACTCATAAGGTAATTACTGCTTTTTTTGTTTTAAGCAACTGCAATTTTCAAACAATGTTGTTTTTCATTTTTCACCTTGCTGAAAAACAATGTTTAAAATCATGAACAAGAAATATATAAAACACTGAATTTTAAAAAGTATGTATGGTTATTTTTCAAGATTTCGCATCGAATATTAAACATTTCTATTTTTAACAAATTTAACTTTTTCGATATTTATCTTCTAATTTTGCAAATTACACAATTTTCTTACAGTTCCAAATTCTATGAACATTTTGCCTTTTGTTGATCCATGTTTTTATCTTTCTTCATCCTCAGGATTACTCGCAAACAGATATATAATTAATTTGATCGCATTTATTTATTCTCTCGTGTCTTCATCAACAGATTTCTCTTCCGACACATTCAGAACACTATCAAATGATCAATCATTACTTCCCTCAACAGCCAATCCACTTCTCTCTGCGCCTTCAACTCCTCTTTCCTGCACCAAACACGCCCTTCATCAAATGCTGCTGTGGTGCATATTGGAAATGAAACTCATAAATTGAAATCTGGAAGATTGGCTTTTTCTGAATTGAACAGTTATCTTTTTGAGTGGTGCGAATGGAATGATTCAACTGGTGGATCAAGTTATGGTGGTGCACTTTATGTTAGTTGTACAAATGCAAATCTCACAATCACTTCTTGTTCATTCAACAATTGTTCATGCACAGGTAATGGTGAAGAAGGCGCACTATACTGCATATATTTGTTAAAAGTCAATTTTTCAAAATCCAACTTTTTGAACTGCCAGGCGAGACACGGAGGAGCTGCTTATGTTGGGTTTCCTCAATCAAATTCCAATTATTACGTTTCTAAAAATAGAGTGGAAAGTTGTTCAATCACAAACTGGTGCGGAACTGGTTGGTATTTTGCGATTGGCGGTTTTCCGTCAAACGGTCAATTCTTGTTTTCCAAATGCAAGTGCATCTCAAATTCTGGTGGTGATTCAACCGGTTCACTCACATTTCGTTGGCCTCCAACCAACAAGCCAAATCAATTTTCAATCAATGATTGTCAGTTCATAGATAACAAATTGACTGCCTCTGTCAATTATGGAGGTGCTGCCATTATTTCTATTCAACTTATTCTTGGATGAATGGAATAAAATTCATCTCGTTTTGTTTCTTCGATGGCAACACCGCAACTAATGGCAAAGGCAATGATGTATTTTTCAGTGACAATGCAATCACCCAACTCACCATCAGCCGAAGCATCTTCCACCTCACCTCCCTCACCGCTCCACTCACCCTCAACTCCTCCAGCATCGCCCACATCACCTCCTCAGCCACCCCGCCAACTGTGTCCTCTACTATGCCACCTTCCCTGCCCTCTGCCTCTCCCTCGCCGACTGCACCATCACCAGCTTCAACTCAGCTCCACAACACCAACAGAATGCCACCAATGGCGGGTGCATCTCATTCGCCCAATCTGCCCCTGCCAGCACATTTTCGGTGAGTAAAACCACCTTCTCCAGCTGCTGTGTGAGTGAAAGGAAAACGAAAAACGAGAAAATGAAGGAGGAAAAAATTACACAGAATGCAGGATACCAATAGAACAAGAAATAATGGCAACTTTAAGAATATTTTTTAATTTGAGAGGAAGCGGATATATATGATTCAATGAAGATGAATTTTGTAAATGAAGAGAGAAATGATTATGAAAATAAAAAAGATGCCTGAAGTGATAAGAAAGAGAGAAGCTTTATTAAAGAAAAAGAAAAAGATACAGTTTCAGTAGCCATCTTTCGTGAAGTTTTCTGCTGAATTGTTAATTGAATTGCGCTCATGTCAAAAACTTGTGATATTCTCCTCCACCACTATCATTCAAATGTGCAGGTTCAGCATCAGGCAGCCGTCTATGAATGACTCCAGGTCGCTCAACAGCAGTTCGTCTTCTCTTTTCGGCTTGCAAGCCGTTTCAGAGGAGCTTGCGCCAGATTACACTGAGAGAAGAGAAAAAAGCCCATCACCAAACAGCATTTTGAGAATTGGCATCTTCCGTGACGAGCAGATAATCATCTTTGTGGTCTTCGCCTTCGTGGTTGGATCAAAGATATGTAAATAAAACTTCCCAGCTTCTTCATTGATCCTGTTCATCTGTTGCTTGTTTCTTTCGTTCCTCAGTTTTTTCGGCTACACTCACTTTGCCTCCTGAATCAGTTTCAGCATCTTTTTGTTTGTTTTCCATGGTTCAGAGCCATCTTTGTTGGAGTCTAAAGCATCATGCGCTTAATCGCCCAGTCTGCATTCCGTCTTATTGCACAGCCCAGCTTTGCTTCCACACATCGATAAAAGTGAGACAACTTGTGTGGAGCCCAGATCTCTGTTCCCTCTTTGCGATGGATACAGCGTAATTGAAATCATACAGACATGTGAAAAAGATACCTCAGCTCAGAATTAATCTCGCCTCAATCCTTCATTTGTCGCTGAATAAACAGAAGAAGAAGAATTAGAAAGTTGAACAATTAGAGTTGCTTGAAACGAGATCTAGACTCTTTTCGCTGGCAGATTCAATTTATCACCAGGCTTCATATCTTCGTGCAAAAAGACCTTTCTGTGTGCACATGAGGAGGACAATGACAAACAGTGCTTGTATTATCTCACTGATGCATTCAACAACCCATCGTCTGCTCGCATCTGCACTGAAACATCTCGAAGTGTTGGTGACGGGTCTTCTCGAACAATAAACAAATAACTTATGCACAGAACTGCTCAATAAAACAAACGATATTTGTTTTTTTTCTTCAGTTGCAGAGCTTATTCCTCTTTCTTCAACATCCTCAGCCACATCTTTTTATTTTTCATGTTTCTGAAATAATTCCTGAATTCGTGTATCTTGTGAAAATCGTTTTTTTTTCTCTTTCTGCTCGAAAGAGCTCATTTCCATAATTCAATGAATGATATTTTGTTCTAATTTTCATGAAAAATATCAAAACTTCCTCACTAGCACGGACAATTCTGTTCAACTCTAAACTTATTGACTGTATTCAAAAATAAAGACAATAATCTCTCTCAAACCTTTCACGTGTTTTTTTCATGTTTTTCATTTCATATCATGCTTTTTTTCAAATTTCTAAATTTCTTATAATAATGGAACAGTTTTCAATTCATTTTTTTCTACAGTCTTATTAGGTTATACCCATTGAAAACCGGAAGCAGAACAAATTTGGTACAAAGTGAGGTTTAAATCAAAATAGATATGACCGTGACCCATTTTTATTGTTAGAAAAGAAATATTTCATCTGTATTTCTCTAATATTCTTCTCAAAAATTTAAGTTTTTCTTTTTTTGAAAAATGAAACAAAAGCATGATTCTGCATTATTCATTAATTATTTGACATTTTGCCAAATGAATAAAAATTGAAAAAAAAAACTTTATTTTCGAGTTTCAAAAAAAGAATGAGAAAAAGAAAAAGAAAAGAAGAAATAGAAAATTAAAGAAATTTATAGAAATATACAGAAAAAAGAAAGGCTTGATTTTTGAGTCACAAAATGAAAAGAAAACAGTTTGGTTAAACATTTACAAAATAATCAGAAATATTCAACGATAAATTATCAAAATATATTTTACTAACAAGAGAAATTTCTCCATAAAGGCTTGTTGTGATATCTTCAAATCCTTCTTCTTCCATCCTTTCGAATATCTTTCTTTTCTTTTCTTTTCTGTCTTTTTCCATTTCATCAATCTCTTTTATTTTCAATCGCCTTGAAATTTCAATAAAAAATTGCAAGCAATAATATGTCATTTTGCCTTTGATTGTTGATTTTGGAATCTCCTCCAAAGCAGCATCAATGGCACCACTTTTCAACAAGCCTTCAAGTTTCACATTTTTCTTTTTAGCTGCTTTTTTTAACAAATAAAAACACGTATAATAAATATCTCTGTAATTATCTTTCGCGGCATTAAATAATAGCACAATTCCTTCAACAAGCAGAACAGATTCTTCATTTCATAATTTGGAACACAGTAAGAAATGATTTACTGTATTGATCCATCTCCTGATAATTATCAATTCTTTCGCTTCTTTTCTTCTTTCTTCTTCTTCTTTTCTTTTCCAATCCACACACTTTGAAAGCTCTTCCAGTTCTCTTCTTGTCTCGCTTTCAAAATGAAGCTCATTCACAATTTCATCCTCCAGCTTGTTTCAACCCTAAGTCGGGTTATCAAAAATCTCCAAGCAGATTGATACGCAAGTCGTGTGAGATTGCAATGTTTCTGATTATACAGGATGATTTCCTTCAGTTCATTCAAACGCACAATTTTTCTTTTTTTCTGATCAAATACTGGAAAAGAAAAATATCAAAAATATCAACAATAAAAAAAAATATTCATGCGCAGTATCTAACATTGCCCAATGCAAGCAATGCAGTTTCCACTTCTTTTCGTGTTTCTTTGCTTTCATCTTTGTTTGCAGCCACTTTCAGAAGGCAGGACACACAAATGTTTGTCATGGTTTTATTAATGGACTTAAATTCGTTATGCAATAAAAGGAAGCATTCACAGAGATCAGTCAGAAACTTCTCGTTTTCCCTTCTTTTTTCTGAAATTCTTCAACAATCAGATTTTTAATCCTTTTTCCCAATGAAGATCTTTCAAAGAAACTTGGAACAAATCCTTTCAACGAATAGAAACACCCCATGTGCTTCAGCAAAAGTGATGTATTGCTCAAAGGCATTTTCTTTTCTTCAATCATTTTTGCAATTTTGTTGAACAATTCAATTGCGCAAGTTGATTCAAATTCATGCTTGCTCATCTTATCGATCAGTCCATTCATTTCTTCAACTTTGACTTTCTGTTCATCCTCGTTGCAACCTCCAATTTCGTCAAACAGCACTTCAAAAAATACGAAAATGGTGAAAAACTGTTTGTTTTTCAAAAATTGTCACAAAAGAACAAATTCCAAAACTTGTCCACAATGTTCATTTCTTGAATACCATCATCTCCAACATCCATTCTGTTTGTGATTCATTCAGGATTCAATGAGCACAATAGTACTTCAAACAATGAAATTATCAGCAAAAACAAACTTCTTTTTTTTATTTGACTGTTTGAAAATGCTTTTGATAAAATTCAATTTGATAGGTTTTTTCAATAAACAAATGTGCACTATGTTACAGCAACAAAACCATGATTGTTTTGTATTTGAGAAGAAAAGCACGCATTTTTCTTTATTTTGATCAAACCAAAAGCTAATATATTGAAAAATAATTCACTTTTTAGAAATTGAAGAATATACAAAAAGAAATTCACTTTCAATATATTCAACTTCGTTTTTTTTCACAAAAATAGATTATGATTGAAAATATAATTATTTTTGGATTTCCACAAATAAAATAATTTTTCTTTATTGTGAAAAAATTAAAATGAAAAATGATTTTTCATCGGACAAAGCCATCTTAAATTATATCATTTGTTTTTCTTTCAAATTTTGTCTGAAAAATCACTCAACTTGAAGAAATAACAATTATACAGCGAATTTATTAACATAAGAGCTTATTTCATAAACTCCAAATATTTTCTTTTAAAAAATGGTCAAAAAGACTTTACAATAAAAATATATTTGATTGCTTTTTTTATGGATGGAAATGATAACGAACTTTTAATTCAAATCATACAAGAAGATTCAAAAAAGTTGAAAAAAAAATAAATCATTTTTGTCAAAATTAAATATCAAAGTTATGTTGTGTTCGAAGTCTTTTCTTTTTGCAAGCACAAATTTAATTTCAATTGCTGAAAAAGATTCATTTGTTTCTCAGCTTCTTCTTCATGCGATTTGATAGACAACGCATGTTCACTGAGTTTCAAGTCGAGATATTTAATTTCTGAAGAGATGTCAATATCGCTAACAACATCAAGTTCTTCCTCTTTTTTTGTATCGGGTTTCAAAGATTCATTTTTTTCTTTCTCTTTCTCTTTTTCTTTTTCTTGATTCTCACAGGAAATTATCTCACAATGTTTTCCGCTTTTTGTCACATTTATTGCTGTTGATGGACCATCCGCTTTATCTTTTAATATTTGTGTGAAATTTTGTGAATTTTTTGCTGACACAAGAGTTGCATTGTTGTTCATCATCCTCCTCATTGATGCTGAAGATGTTGGTTCTGTTCTTTTCGGTGGGCTTCTATTTGATTTCATCTGGTTTCCGCATTCTTCTCCTTCGCTTTTCTGCTTTGCCCCCATGAATTGTTTTGCATGATGCTTCATTAACTTGGATGGCGATGATGATGATGATGATGATGATAACTTATGTTTGTCTTTATCTTCTGAAGCATCCATTGGTAAACGATTCATTTGCAGTTGGAAACACAAAGAAGAAGAGGAAGAAGATAAAGAAGAAACTGATGCAGACAGTTTCTGAGGTGTTGCTAAAGGAGAAGAAAAAGATCTGGCCGAAGTAGACAAAAAACGGGGCTTTGCTGTTCTTTCTCCTCTCACATACACATTCCTTACAATTTTCTTGCTTTTTTCTTGTTTTGATAAATTTTCATTTGAAGCATCATCACCATCATTCACACAACTTTTATCCAATTTTTTGTGTTCTTTTTCATCAGAAAAATCATTTGCACTGTTTTGAAACATCAGCTTTTCTGTTTCTTCCTCCAAACACTCCTTCTCCTGCTTGATATTCTCCAGCTCTTCTGTTATTTTTTCAAATTGCAATCTTTTCTCCATTCCAAGCACAGTTGGAGAGAGACGAAGAGGAGACACATCAGAATGAGAGGAATGACTTGAAGCTTGCCCAATTGCATGCTGCTTCTCTGTAGATGAACATGCAGAATTATCTGAAAATTTTGTGGTTTTGCTCTGTGAAGATGGAGAATTAACCCCTTTTCTTTGCTCTTCTTTGGCTTTAAATGGAATATTTGATGCTTTTTTTGGTGTTTGTGCAAATTGCGATGAAAATTGAAAAGAATTCTTTTTTTGGTTATCCAACTGGGAAGCAGAAGAATGCAATGATGATGAAGATGACGAAGATGGAGATAAATCTGAAAGAGAAGCTTCATTTAAACTTCTTCTGAAAGAACCCTTTTGATTTCCCTTGCAAACTTCTTGAGATTTTATCGAGTTATTTTGAACTCCTTTTTTTGTTGGAGAGTAAAAAGATGAATAGAATGAAGAAGCAGAATGCTCCGCTTCTGAATGTTTTTGAATTTTTTCATTAGTTTTTGTTGTTTTTGTGGTTTTTGTGTTTTTTGAACTTTCTTTCTTTAAATTGATTGAATCTTTGTTATCAATTTTGGTTGAATTCTCACTGACATTTGCTTCTTCAGCATAAAAATCAATTGCTTTCTTGTCTTCCTCCTTGTTCTTTCCTTTCTCTTGAGTCTCAAATTCTTCATCCTTTTCTTCATAAGCATTTTTCTCGTCTTCCTCGTTTTTCTCTTCCTCTTTTCCTTCCTCTTCCTCTTCCTCTTCCTCTTTCACCTCACATTTCAAATCGTCAATCTCCTTTCTATTTTCTTCAATTGAATTTATTTCAAAACTCTTTTCTTCTTCTTCTTCTTCTTCCTTACTGATTCCTTTTTCTTTTTTCTCTTCTTCTACTGCTTTTGTTTCTTCTTTAATTTTTCTTTCCTCGTGTGCTTCATCTTCTTCAATTAGTCCATTTTCTTCAATGCTTTCTTCTTCTTCTTCCTTTTCTTCTTCATCTTTCTCCTCTTCTTTCTCCCTCAAATCTTCCTCATCTTCGCTTTTATCAGTCATTTCTTTCTTGTTTTCGTTTCTTTCTTCTTCATCGTCTTCTTTCAATTCTATTGCTTCTTTTCTCTTTTTCAATTCCTCATCTTCATTTCTATTTTCATCCTCCTGTCTTTCATCTTTCTCGTTTTTCTCTCCTTCTTCACATTCTTCTTCCTCCTCCTCTTCTCCCTCTCTTTTATTTCTATCTTCTCCTTCTTCTTCTTCTTCTTCTTCCTTCTCCTCTTCTTCTTCCCCTTTCATTTCCATTCCATCTTCTCCATTCGAAGCTAATGCTAATATTTCTTCTATATCCTTCGTTGCTATCAAATTATCCTCTTCTCTTTCACTCTGAAAATTTAACAGATTTTCATTCATTTCTTCTTCTTTCTTCTTCCATCCTGCTTTTTCTTCTTCTTCCTCCTCCTCCTCAATAATTCTTTCTCCTTCTCCTTCTCTTTCTCTTTCTCTCTTTATTCTTTCTCTTTCCTTTTCTCTTTCTCTCCTTCTCTTCTCAATCAACTGCAATACAATTTTCATTCTTTCCTTTCTTTTGCTTTTTGTTTCTTCATCTTCCTTCTCTTTTATTTTAATTCCTTTCATTATTCTTTTAATCTTCTCTTTTTCTCTTCTTTCTCTTTCTCTTTCTTCTTTCTTTTTGTCTTCGTTTTGTTTATTTTCTTCTTCGCTTTCTTTTTCGCTTTCTTTTTTCTCCTCTCCCTCTCCTTCTTCTCCTTCTCCTTCTTTTTCTCCTTCTCCTCCTCCTTCTCCTCCTCCTCCTCCTCCTCCTTCTCCTTCTCCTTCTCCTTCTCCTTCTCCTTCTTTTCCTTTTCTTTTTTCCTCTTTTTCTTTTCCTTCTTCTTCATTTTCTTCATTTTCTTCATTTACTTCCTTCAAATTTTTCCTTCTTTTTTCATTTTCTGATTTGTCATCCATTTCTGAGAAAGATTTTTTTTGCTCTTTTTGTTCTTCTTTCTCTATTTGATTATTACTGTTCTCCTTTTCTTCATCTGTTAATGTTTCTATATTTCCTTCTCTCTCTTCTTTCTCCCTTTCAACTTCTTCTTTTTCCTCTTTCACGTCTTCTTCTTCTTCTTCTTCCTTCTCTTCTTCTTCCTCTTCTTCTTCTTCTTCTTCCTTCTCTTCCTTCTCCCTCTCTTTTATTTCCTCCTCCTTCTCCTTCCCTTTCTCCTCCTTCTCCTTCCCTTTCTTCTTCTTCTTCTCCTCCTCCTCCTCCTCTTTCCTTTCATTCTCATTTTCTCCTTCATTTTCCATTGATTCTTCCAGTTTTCTCATTAAAAATCGAACTTTTGCTGAACTTTCACGTTGCTGATCATATTCTTCTCCGTCTAAACTATCAAATTTTTCATTTTCTTCTTCTTCTTCTTCTTCTTCTTCTTTGAAATTGTTGTGTTTTCCATTCATTTCCTCTTTTCCCTCTTCTTCTCCTCTTCTTTCTTTCCCTTCTTTCCCTTCTTTTTCTCTTTTTGAAGGTGAAAAAGTTCGAATTGATGAAAAAAATTCATTTTTTGGTGATAAAAAAATGTTGAAATTTTTTTGATAATTTTCTTCTTCTTTTTCTTCTCTTCCTTCTCTTCTTTCTTCTTCTTCTTCCTTTTCCTCTTTTTCCTCTTTTTCCTCTTTTTTCCTTTCATTTTCAATGCATTTATCATAAAAATCGTCATTTTCTTCAATTTTTTCATCATTTTCTTTAAATTTCTCTTTATTTTCTTCATTTTTCTCTTCATTTTCTTTGTTTTCTGCTTCAAAAGATCCAATTTTAATTCCATTTTCTTCCATCAGACGAACTTCTTCCTCTTTTTTTCTCCTTCTTTCGCTTTTTTCCCTCTCAAATTCAGCCAAAAGAGAGAAAAGCTGAGAAGAATAAGAGGAGGAGGAAGAGGATGATGAAGAAGAAGAAAAAGAAAAAGAAAACGAAGAATGAGAAGGAGAAGAAAGAGAAGGAGAAAATGAAGAATTAACCTCAATTTTTCCATTTTTTCCATTTTTCTCCATTTTTTCTCCATTTCTTCTCCATTTTTCCATGTCATTTTCAATTTTCTTCGCAAATTCGGAAGAAGTTCGAGTTTTCAGCCAGCTTTTGAAGCCGAACGAGGAAACGCTTTCTTCTGAGGCAGAAGAAGGAGAAGGGAGAATGATGAGAGAAGAAGGAGAAGAGGAAGAGGAAGAGGAAGAAGATAAAGGAAAAGAAGAGGAGGAAGAGGAGGAAGAAGAAGAGAAAGAAGAAGAAGAAGATGATGATGATGAAAGCGGAAAATGAGAAGAAGAATTAGAAGAAGAAGAGGAAGAAGAAGAAGGGGAAAATGGAGAAAATGAAGAAGAAGAAGAAGAAGAAGGAAAAGCAGAAAGAGAAGAAGAAGGTGAAAAAGAAGGCAAATTATTATCAGAAACTGAAGAATTTGAGCTTAAGACAGAAGAAAATTCATTTTTTTGATAGTTTTTGTTCAAAAACATGTTTGTTTTCATTCCATTTTCTCTTCCTCCTCTTTCTTTTTCTCTTTCTTCTCCTCCTCTTCCTCCTCTTTCTTCTTCTTCTTCTTCATTTTCTTCATTTTCTCTTTTTCTTCTTCTTCTTCTTTCTTCTTCTTCTGATTGAATTGACCATAACATTAAAGCTGGATTATTCAGAGAACATTTACGAGAAGAAGAAAGAGAAGAAGAAGAAGAAGTTAAGAACTTTTGAGAAGAAAGAGATGATAATGAAGAACAAGAAGAAGAAGGAGAAGAGAAAGAAGGAAAAGAAGAAGAGGAAAAAGAAGAGGAAGAAATTTTTTCCATTTTTTCATTGTTTTCTGATGAAATTTGCTCATTTTCTTGTTTCGTCTTCGTTTTTTCTAATTTTTGAGTGGCTGAAGAGAGACAAGAATTGAACAAGTTATCAGGAGAAGAAGAAGAAGGATATGAAGAAGAGGAAGAGGAAGAAGAAGAAGAAGAGGAAGGAGAAGAAAGAGAAGAAGAAGAGGAAGAGGAAGAAAAAGGTTGTTTCAATTGGAAATTTTCTCTTTTTTTGAAAGGAGAACGTAAAGTTTGTGAAATTTGTGATATTTCTGTCTTTTTCATTGGAGAAGAAGGAGAAAAAGAAAGAGAAAAAGAAGGAGAGGAAGAGGAAGAAGAGGAAGATGAATAAGAAGAGGAGGAGGAGAAGGAAGAATTTGAAGAATTCTTCATCATTTCTTTCGGAAAAAAGGCAAATAAATTGCATATGCCATTTTTTGAGAAGATTGCTACGAAAGAATTTTCAGTGCAAATAAGTGAATGAAATGGAGATGGTGATATTGATATTGAGTGCTGAAGTGAAGAAGAAGAAGAGGGGGAAGAGGGGGGAGAGGGGGAAGAGGGGGAAGAGGAAGAAGAAGAAGAAGAAGAAGAGGGAGAAAAGGGGGAAGAGGAGGAAGAGGAAGAGGAGAGGGAAGAGGAAGAGGAAGAGGAAGAGGAAGAAGAATTTGATGAAGAAGAAGTTAAAGGTGTTGATGATGAAGGCGGGGAAGAAGGAGAAGAAGGAGAAGAAGAAGATAATGATGATGAAATAAATGATGATGAAGTGAGTGATTTTCTTGTTTCATTCGAAACACCAGAAGAACTACTGATTTGAGGTTGCGTATTAACCAACGAAGAATTTTGACATGGAGAAGTTTCCTTTTTCATGTCAAAACTGAACAAAACGGAAAAATCTCTCTCTCTCAGAAAAATGACATGGCTTTTGGCTACTCCGCAGAGAACGCGAGGAAATGTTGGTATTTCCTTCATTTCTTCAAACAAAACATCGTTTTTATGATCCATTATTATTTTCCTAACATTAATGTCCAGAATTTGCTCAATGAATCTAAAGTGTGTGTCACGAATTTTGAGCATTGGCAATTGAATCTTTTTCTTTGATTTTGATAGAGAAGGTGGAGTTAATGGTTGTTCTTTCTTCCAAATTTCCAATATTCCTTTTCTTTTTTGTACAATAAATGTCAAATCATATGACTTATTAACTTCTGCCTGAATAGAAGCATCTTTGCATTTACCTCTTGGCAAACCCTTTTCTGTGCAATTGAGACTTGCAAATGAATAGATAAATTCAATATCTAAAGGCAGTTCTACTCGAGCAAATGGAAGAGAAAGATCGAATAGTGAAAAATATAATATGCTTTCTGCATAACATCGGACTTCGAGGATCTCTGGCGAAATAAGTTTCATTGACGATATCTTTTTAAAACTTATCGATTGCAAAGTATTCAATAAAACTGCATCCACAAGAGAAATTATATCATTTGAATCCAAAATAAGAATCCCTCCAGTTGCTTCAAAAAATGGAGGAATTATGCGTGGGCATATCATTTGTCTTATTTCGCATCCACTTTTAAAGTTGATTTCTTGCGCAAATTCAAACGTGTTTGCATTAATTGTTTTTATAGTTCCATTTGACAATCCAATCCAAATAGTAAATGAAAAAGAATTAAAGCACAGGTTCGTAACAATGCTGTTCATCTTTATCTCTTTAACAAGAGAGCCGTGGACTGATTCATATACAAACAGACTTTCATCAACTCCAATCCACAAAAAACCATTCTGCATCAAAGAACATCTTGGTGCTCCATGATAATTAAATTGAAACATACAGTTATGTATATTGAATTTATATTTATTTGATGAGGACATTTCTTGAAACTATTATAATCAAAATCCTCGAAATCTTTCGAAAAAAAAAACAGAACAAAATTTGATTGAAATAAAAATGGGCTAAAGATTGGATAATTTTTTTTTTTAGCAAAAAAAGAATTGAAATTTAATATGAAACAATTGAAACAATTGTTTAACATTTCAAAAGATTTCCAAAAGCCATGCTTTCAGTTTTCAAACAAAATAGAATATATCTGAAGTGTCGAGATGTGGGATTTTTTTCCTGAAGCGAAAAACAAAAGTGGACTTCAAAATGATTATGAATTCGTATTTGCGTTTGTTATTGAATTTATTCACTAAATATCTTTCGTTAAAAGAAAAAATAATTGAGCTTGAAGAAAAAGTTTTGAAATGAAAAAATAAACTTCTTCCAAAAAAATAAATAAATTCAACATAGAACAAAAGAAAAGCATGTGAAATGTGCTTAAAAATGTAGTAGTGAAGTGAATGAAATGAATTTGAGCATGTTTACAATTTAACATCTTTTCTTCTTTTTCTTTTTCTTCATCTTCTCTTCCATCAATTTCTTTTCCAGCATTTTTTTGCCTGCTTTTCCATACAGCCCAAGCCTTGCAATTTCCATCTCAACTTTCAGTTTTTCCTCTGCCTCTGCTTCTTTCCTCTGTTTTTCTTCAAACTTCCTTTGTCTGTCGATCGCTTCCATATCTTTCACTCGATTTCGAAGCTCTTCAACCATCTCACTCAGCTGCTTTATATCTTCATTCCAGGCATCGCTTGCTCGTAAAAATCTGCAAAGTATATTAAAATCAATGAAGTCGTTGAAAATAAAAAAAAATATTCATAAAAAAATATTTGTTAAGTTCTTTCAAACGATTCTTCGGCTCTTTGCCTTTCGCGCTTATGAGTGGCTATTGCAACTGCATATTCTTCCTCTTCTGCTTTGGCTTTGGCTTCCATCAGAATTCTTCGTTCTGATGCTCTTTTTAGTTTCAAGCTAAACGGCTGGATTCTTTTCTCTGCTTCAGCTCTAATTGATTCTTCAGTTGACTTTTCAAAAATAAAAATAATAATAATAAATAATAAATAATAAAAGCTTGGTATTGATGTTGAGCTTAAATGCATACATTTGATAATGATGAAATTTGTGATTCTAGTCTTGTTTTCTTCTCTTCTCTTTCTTTAAGTAATTCTCTTCAAAAATACGAGAAAAAGTGAAAAGAAATAATAAAATTTAATAAAAAAATTTTATTAAAAAAAATGTACCTTTCTTTTTCCACCTCGATATGATGAAGGTCCAAAATTCGTGAACTTTCATCATTAAAAGCTTGATGGACAAGGCGCGCATGAGAAAGTTTGCTTTCCAAATCTGTCATTGTTTTTGAAGATTCTTCCATGCTATCCCTAAAAAAAATTAGAAGAAAATTAACATTCTTTTTCAAAAAACAGATAATAACAAACTTGAATGATTGTGTCATCAGTTGCTGTTCTTGATACAAAATGCGTAACGACTGTTGCAAAAATTGCGTGTATTCTTCGATATGTTCATCCTTCATTTTTTTATGTGTCATAACGTTTTGCAAATCAGAAAATTTGCACATTTTTGAAATATGAAAATATAAAAATCAATTCCAAAAAATTCAAACCAGTTGTTTGTGATGCTCTTCTAAATCGTGTATTTCTTTTAGGATGGCGTCATCTCTATCAAGCTGCGTAAACTGATGAGCCATGAAAAAGTTCAAACAGGAGAAATTTTGTGGTGGTTCGATCGAATGTGATCTTTGTTCTCATTTGTCCTTTTCAGTTGAAGAATATTTTAAATGAAAATCTTTCTTTCTTCTGTGGACACATTTTTACAAAATCATGTGTACGAAGCATTTTGTGAAAAGGACAAAGAAGGCAAACATGAATTTGTTGCAACGCGACACCATTCACCAAAGCCAGATGATCATTTCGAACGCATTTCACAGTTTATTAGCGTATGTAATTCTTCAGAAATTTGTAAAAATCATACTAAGTTTTTTCTTTTATTTTTTTAAAGTCCGACAATCTCGAAGAATTCAAAGAAGTTTTATTAACTTGCGATATTTTGGTATTTGATATTGAACAATGCTTGAGAGACGCAAACATTGCTTTAGACACACTTTCAGCTGCAACATTTTATGATGACAAGAAATTTATTTGCATATCCTCGTTTTTGACATGGGCAATGACCCCCAAAAGTTATCAACCCCCTGAAGAATCTGAAGAAGCTGAGGAAAATGAAGAAGAAGGTGCAGAACCAAAGCAAAAACCGCCTCCAAAGCCCATACCATTTAATGAAAATGATAAGCGAAAACGTCAAGCTCACCCACAATATGTTGAACATCTCACATTCGAAAAAATGCTTCTTCGATTGGATGGTGCACAACATGGACGACTCCACACTGTCGTACTGAACCCAGGTATTCTTTACGGAGACGGAGAAGATGTGTTTCACGCGTGGTTCAAAATGGCATGGGACGGAAAACCCGAGTGTCTTCCGCTGTTTGGGGAGAACGGAAACAATTATGTGCCCACCATTCATGTATTTGACATGGCAGAGATCGTTCGGCGCGTTGTTGAAGAACCAAACAAGAAGAATCTGATTCTGTGTGTCGACAAAGGAAAGCACACGCAGCTGGAGATCGGACAAGCACTGGCAAAAGTGATGGGGACGAACAAAGTGAAAGTCGTGAGTGAAGACGAAACACTTCTTTTAGGAGGAAATATTTCTCAATCTTCCTCTTCTTCTTCTTCTCAAGAAGACCCCACCATCCCACCCACAGGCATGCTTGTGCGCTGTCTTCTAGCAGATGTCCCAATGGAAAGCACAGTTCTTCCTGAGTGGAAGAAAAAACTGAAATTTCATTGTTCAGATTTCGTGAGGGGGATGGCAAAAGTCGTGAGGGAGTTCAAAAGAAAGCGAAATCTGCAGCCGCTTCGCATATTTGTGCACGGGCCGCCGGGGTCGGGAAAAACCGTGCTGGCAGAAAGAATAAGCAAGCACTACGATATTGAGCATGTGAATATTGTGAAGGTGCTGGAGTATTACAAGAATAAGGTGTGATAAAATGATTGTTTATTTATTTATTTTTTTTGAATACATTTTTGTGTTTTATTTTATTTTTCTTTATTTTTTTCAATATTATTTTTTATTTTGGTTTGTAAAATCCTTCTTTCATGTTAACATCTATCCAAACAAACATTTTCATAATGCATCAAAAAAATAAATAAATAAATAAATAAATCCAGCCCTCACCTTCACCACCTCCCTCTTCTTCTTCTTCTTCTTCTTCCACCCCTGACGATTCCTCCTCTTCTTCTTCCTCCTCCTCTCTCAAGCCCAGCATCACCTCCTCCCTCCAAGATGCCGTGCGCACAGCCCTTCTCCTCAGCCCCACAGGCAGGTTATCCGATGGATTAGTGAACAAAATGATGAGGGAATATCTGATTAGACAAGAATGCAGAAGCAGAGGGTTTGTATTAGAAGGTTATCCACGCTGCTTGGCCGATGCGAAGGAGCTGTGGACGGATCGGGTTGCAGAGGCGGAGAGGAGAGCGGAGGCGGAAATCAGTGAAGGAGGAGGAGGGGAAGGAGGAGGGATCAAACCGGAGATTTGGGATGAAAGGGAAGAAGATGAGGAATTGGAGGAGATTGAAAGAATGGTGAGGGAAGGGGAGGAGGCGGAGAGGAAGGAGAAGGAGAAAGAAGAAGCAGGGGAAGGGAGAGAAGAAGGAGAGGGGGAAGGAGAAGGAGAGGAAGAGGAAGAGGAGGAAGGAGGAGAAGGAGAAGAGGTGGAAGATGAAGATTTGGGGGAAGTTTTGGAGCCGGATGAAGAGGAAGAGGAAGGAGAAGAAGAAAAGAAAGCGAGGAAGAATTTGGACAATGGAATGAATTTAGCGCAATGTGAAAAATACGAAAAGGACGAGATGAAAGAAAGAAGAAAAGAAAGGTTGAGGATGAAGGAGAGAGAGAAAGAAAGGGCAAAATGGAAGATGATTGCGGAGGAGAAGAAGAAGAATTTAGAAGGAGGAGAAAGAAAAGGAGAAGGAGAAGGAGAAGGAGAGGAAGGAAAAGAAGGAGAAAATGGGGAAGGGTATGAAGGAGGGTTAGGAGAAGGAGAAGAGATGAGGGACGAATATGACGAAGACGAGGAAGAAGGGTTTGAAGACGAGGAAGAAGACATCGATGACATGATGCCTACAGCTGGCGATATCGCTGCTGCTGCA